>NC_053489.1:284034616-284385616 GCF_905171775.1 Rana temporaria
AAATGATATCACCTGTGATGTATTTCAGTTATCTTGCAAACCTGGCCTGTTAGTGGGCCCTGTAGGACAGGGTTGATGACCACTGCTCTACAACATAGAGAGTATTTGTTCTGTAGGTACACAAGGCTGTTTAGAGCAAATGAGTGACCCTTATTGGTATTAATCAATAATAATAATATGCGCTGAGTATTAACTTCTGTGATGTGAACCGGAACCACAAACCATAGGTGATTCAAATTCAGTACATGTGTACAAAAATAATTAGACCAAATGCATGCTACTGATCATGCAACTACAATACACCTCCTGAGTGCAAGTGCTGTGCACTGGCTTGAAAGATAAGTATGGGGTGATCAAATTCTACAGACTCCAAGCTGATTTGCTTCACATGTGAGTATCAGATCTTCCACAGTTGTGCAGCTCATGTGAAAAACAGAGAGACAAAAAGAAAAACCCTCATTGTGCAGATAACACACAACCATATGGAAACAATTTGACAAGCTTGAGACAGGTCACACTCACGAATCCACCGATTAATATCAGCAAACAAACAATCCTCATTTGGCTGCTCAGCATACGATGTGTCTCCTCATTCGGATGTGTAATCCGTCCCGTTCGTAGCTCTTCCCCCACGCGTTACATCACTAGACACATGACTTAATCATGGGTAACTCAACTATTGGTATTAAACGTCCCTATAAAAGTCCATGGGTTTAATCCACAATGATAAACAACGTCCATCAGAAAGTCACAAGATTAACACTTCAGGGTGAGCCTTCAAGTAGAGAGTAAAAGCGTTCTCCACGGAACTTGTGAAATAGAAGATAAAGAGGTGCCTCTGAGTGTAAACTGTTACCTGACTTATTGTATAATTTTTTTTTTAAATACACTCACATTTTGTGATGTGTACTCAGGCACATAAACAGTCCATGTTCGGTGTGGGGGAGACAAGCGCTCATGCTGCAGGTGTTTTACCACCACTCTGTGGGATGCTTAGCCGGCTGGATGGTGAGGAACGATCAGGAACGCTGGTTAAGCACAGCATCAGTCGTGATGACTTTACCGGACGTGATCACGACGCGTTTCGGAGCATGCACACCAAGTTATTTACTGGGGACAATTATTTTCATACCAGAAAAAATCTTCTGTGTGTATATTGTAGCTTTTTATGTGCACATAAAGGAATGCGGCTTATAGGTGACCATAGGAGAGACAACTGTCCTGGATGAGAACCATACCAGCAAGAGGTGCGGGGGCACCGGAGCTGGGCAGAGCCGAGCGGAGCCAATCTGAGCCGTTCGGAAATACTTGGAAAAACTTGAGCCTTTCCAAGGTTTTCCGAGTTCAGTCGAGCTGTCCCTGAGGCTTTCCAAGTATTTTCGAGGCTCTCCGGCGCCCCCCACCTCTGGCCACATGCGGCATTGCATGCCATAGAAGTCAATGCGGAAAAAATGATCTTAGTTTCCATTGACTTCTATGGGAAAACTCGCTTTGATATGCTTTGGATTACAAGCATTCTCAAGGAATGGATTATGCTCGTAATCCAAGGTTCCACTGTATATAAAATATGCTTTCAGTTGAATATTTAATAGAGCAAAGGTAAACAAATGAGTAGAGTTTATTATTCATAGAGTTTGCATATGCTTTTAATAAATTGAATGTAAAAGACCAGTGCTCAATGCTGAGTCACAGGGCCCATTTAATTTTCACAAATCATAAATTGAATATCACACACACCAGAGCAACCCCTTGCAGATTCTATAAGCTGTTCTGATAAATATATATGGATTGATGGGCCACATCTTCAGCTCCTGGCATTGGTGTAATGTGTTTTTTCTTTTTCGTCTCCCTCCCAGCACATCATTCTTCCACTCCCAGCTAAGCAGCCCCATTAGGATTTTTTGAGCAATTTACTTCCCTTACTTTTAGTGACTGTGTTTGACTCGCTAAATTACCTTAATAACACCCTGATTAGCTGCTTTCTAAAATTACAGTCCCTCATTCCAATTGTAAACTCAGCCAAGCCCAGTCTTCAGCTGCATTGCAGAGTAAGCATATAGTACTACTGCACAGCATCTGGCTGGCTGGCGTGCAAATACTACCTGCTTAGACTCATGTACACTGCAGCGGCTAAACTCATGTTTAGGAGCAATTGGGCAGTTTTTTCAGCAGTCCCTGAACTCTCCTCAATGTTATCTTATCTATACATGTACATTCAGTCGTTTATAGTAGTTTAGAGGAAACTGAGTTGACACAAGCACAAGCAGATTAATCACGTACAGAACTGTAGTTTACCGGCATTTCAAACGCCAAAACGCGATGTCGGCACCCAATGCCGATCTGTTCTTCGATTCTCAGGTGGAGGCGCCGCCATCTTCGGTAAAGGAATCAGGAAGTGAAACCTTGTGGCTTCACAGCCTGGTTCCCTACTGTACATGCATGACTCGCGCTGCACGATCCCACTGGTCCCTGCTATCTCCTGGGACCTGCGTGTCTCCCAGAAGACAGCGGGAGGGACGAAGGAGGAGCAGGACGTGGTGTAGATCGCCAGGGTGGCTCGGCTATCTATGCCCAGAAGTGGGAGCAAAATTCCTGTATTAGACAGGTATCTGATCCCCCCTTCCCCCATAAAGGTGCCAAATGTGACAGAGGAAGGGGGAGAATTCCCGAAAAGCGGAAGTTCAATTTTTGGGTGGAACTCCGCTTTAAGCCAAGCTTTCAGACCATTGATTTGAATGGATGTCACATCCAAGTCAGATCATGATGATCCGACTTGTGGTGCAACTTGTGCTCTAAGGATCTTGAAGAGAAACCCCATGGCAAAAAAAAAGGCTTTCAGTTAGAAAGCTGGAGGACAGGTCAGTGGACTACTGTCGCGGCGGAAGATGGGATGAATGAATGGTGGTGCTGTGCGGGCAGAGCCTCACACAGCCATGCCAATTTTAATCAGAATAATCCCTGCATATTGTCAAGTAAGGGGGGGGGGACTCAAGGGTGAGGTGGGTGCTTATGAACATAAATATGTTCCAAAAAGTGAACCTAGCTTTTAGGGCCCTTTCACATGTACGGACAAACGGTCCGTTTTTTACAAGTCCGTTTACGGACTTGTAATGTATCCCTATGGGATTGTGGACGTTAGCGGATGATGCATCCGCTAACGTCCGCAAACATCCGCGTCCGCAAAGATCCGCTTTTGCGGACGGAAGAAAACCCTATTTTTCTTCCGTCCGGCGGAGCGGATCGGATGAATACGGACACACGGTCCGTATTCATCCGATTCCCCATAGGGGAGAGCAGAGGAAAGACAGGGCGGTCTCTGCACAGTGTGCGGGGACCGCCCTGTCCGCCGACAGCTCAGCGGGGATTTACGGATGATCCCGGCTGAGCCGACGGACACACACGGGGCGGATCAATACGGATCCGCTCCGTGTAAAAGGGCCCTTAAACCAGAATCAGGGAAATGATTGCCCTGGCGGTCCCTGGGTACAGCTTTCTCGTTTGCAAGCCCTCAGGAGAAAAGGGATCAACACACTGTTCAAAAAAATACCTTTGGAATTGGTAAAATAATGTTTAAGTTAATTAATGTGTAGTTAGTGAATTGTGCATCTTTCTGCATGTTTGTCTAAATGTATTTACATCAAACAAACTGTAGTGGTATGAGGAAAAAATATTACTAAGGTTTACAACATCAACTTGCTCTATGACATTTTTTTCTGTCTTTTATACTTCCTGCATTTTTTTTTTTTTTTAAATATGCAATTTTATTTGTTTTTATTTATATTTCAGGATAAATTGCTACAGTGCTCTGTCCTCACAGTGTCCATTTGGAGGATTTAAAATGTCAGGAAATGGACGTGAAATGTAAGTAATTATATAGACAGACCTTTAGTACAAGATATTTAAAAAGGCATCATCTCTTTGTTGTTTGGAAGCTAATTCAAGCTATCCCAAACCTGTACCGGCAGAAACCGAGTCTCTGTGTTTAGGCCTAGTTTAAATTGTATTATGCATTTGCCTGGGCATGTTTGAAACATCCACCATTTCTATATTCTCCACAAACATCCAGATTGCACAGGCCACAACAGGAGTACCTGCCTAATGACTGCATAAACATGATATGCCCTTGTGTAGTATACTTGATTGTACACAAATAGATATTAACTGCCATTGGCAATTTAAATCAATCCTTCAAGTGGTTGTAAAGCCTTAAGGTTTTTCACCTTAATGTATTCTATGCATTAAGGTGAAAAACCTTCCGTGCTGAAGCTCCCCCTCAGACCCCCCCTTTTTTTTTTAGCTGAGCCCTGTGCGCAAGTGCAGAGGCTCCAGCGGTTGTCGCTCTCCTCATTGAACAGATTGATAGCTCCTGCTGTTGTCAATCAAAAGCTGTGAAATGGGAGCGAAGGGTGCGGCAGAGTCCCACTGTCTGTGTCAACGAATGCAGCAGCTGGACTCGGGAACAAGCCTGCATGGGTTTCCCTCATGGAAAGCGTTTTTCCGTGGGGACACCCTATGAAGAGGAGGGGCCTGGAGCACTGCTGGGGGCCCCTAGAAGAGGAGGATTGGGGCTGCTCTGTGCAAAACCATTGCACCAAGCAGGTAAGTATAGACACGTTTGTTATTTTTTTATAAAAAAATTAAAATAAAAGGTTTACATTCACTTTCAGTTAATTAGGTCTTAAAACTGATTGACCAAGCCAGCCAACAGAATCGTAGCAATATATAGTATAGAGAGGGGCATTAACCTATTTTAATGAGAAGCAGTTATGACTGGGCTTTGTGAGAATCTGAATATTCCGTTTTAAATAGTTACAAATGTGCTGACTGTCTTATGAAAGAGTTGTATATGTCATCCTATTTAGCATGAATTACTTTGTGTTTTTTGTCCCCTTTCTGGCTGACTTCCATCATCCAATCAGGTGCAAGCAATAATACATTTTTATATGTTTACTTGCATGTGATTGGGTATTCTTTTCAAAATGAAGCCTTACCTAAGTTTCTAAGCTCTGGAGCAACTGCACTCTGCAAAGTGCATAGTCAATTTGCTTTTAGTAAATCAACCCCTTAGTCTGTCCCCAGTCAACTGGGTTGAGAAACTCTGAGTGTCAAAAATCCAAGAAAACTTAGTACATCTTGTTGCAGAGATCAGGTACTATATTATAAAACTCAAGATTGAAGGTATGTATTGCAGCCTCAGTTTTATCAGGACAGTGTTAAAAAAAAAAGTAGAATTAGGCTAAATATATCTGATAGGTAGGATTTTTAGGACAGAAAATTGCCTATTGGTCTCTTCTGTCATAACTGCTTCTCCCTGCCTGCCAGTGCTTATTTAAGCAGCTCAGCGTATGTTTTCAGCATGACTCTGTGCCGTAATGGTTTTACTCATGTGCACATGTGCGGGAGCGGTGTCATTGTGGCACAGCTGGTTTACCCACCAGTATCCAGAAGTTGCCACACAAAGAAAGAAAAAATAAGTAAAAAATAAATAATCTGCAAAAAATGATCAATGAGTCCCTTCTAAGGATCATGTCCTGGCTGTCCCTAGCTAGCTTCATTACTTTGAGTTACTGACTTAAAACAAGCATGCAGCAAATCAGAACTCCTAGGGGTAGATCCACTATTGATACGCCGGCGTAATTTCAAAATTCCTGCGTCGTATCTTTGTTTTGAATCCTCAAAACAAGATACAACGGCATCTCGGCTAGATCCGAGAGGCGTACGTCTTCGTACGCCTTCGGATCTTAGATGCAATTTTTCGGCGTTCCCGTCGTAATCCGCGTTGAGTATGCAAATTAGCTATTAGCTATTTCCGACGATCCACGAACGTACGAGCGGCCGTCGCATTTTTTTACGTTGTTTTCGTTCGGCTTTTTCCGGCGTATAGTTAAAGCTGCTATATGGTGGCGTACTCAATGTTAAGTATGGCCGTCGTTCCCGCGTCTAATTTTGAAAATTTTACAATTTTTTCGCAAGTCGTTCGTGAATGGGGCTGGACGCCATTTACGTTCACGTCAAAACCAATGACGTCCTTGCGACGTCATTTAGCACAATGCACGGCGGGGAAATTTTAGGGACGGCGCATGCGCAGTTCGTTCGGCGCGGGGACGCGCTTCATTTAAATGAAACACGCCCCCTACCCGCCGCATTTGAATTCTGCGCCCTTACGCCACGAGAGATACACTACGCCGCCGTAACTTACGGCGCAAATTCGTTGAGGATTCAAACTAAGCCAAAGTAAGTTACAGCGGCGTAGCGTATCTGACATACGCTGCGCCCGGCACAGATCTATGTGGATCTGCCCCCTAATCTGCATACCCATTCCATGTCACTGACTCAGAAATGACAACATTCAGATGAATGAGAGCCAGGAATCTAGCATTTTCAGGATAGGACAGCAGTGGCCTCCCTGTATTCATTTCAGCACATATTTCTTCTAGGATTAAATAAATTGTAAATCCATTATAAAACAAACAGAACATCAACCAGTGCATTTACTGTTCGCGTAAAAAAATAACATAAAATATAACACATATTTTGTTCTTTACTTGATTTAAGGTGTTGTCTTGCTCACAGGAGCGCACATGGAAAACAAAAGGGAATGGGACAGGAAAGAAGAGAAAGAGGGTGGAAATCTAGTGAAAAAATATGAAATACTATTTAATAGTTGGGTTTTGTTTCAGTAGTGTGCTTTAAGTACAAATTACCCAATCTATGTTAAATGAGGACATGACCAGAGTGTTTGCACTGTTCAAGCAAGCATGTTTAATTAGCAGATGCAGCTACTGATAAATGGGTAAAGGATGCATGACCTTACATTTTTCAGGTTTGCAACAATACAATACAATCCCTGTCCCCATCCTGTTTATCACTGTCACATCATGAATGTCCCTGTGTTTCACCTTTGCAGTTACAATAAATGATCATGAGATCCCACAAGGGCATGATAGTAATACAGTGATGGCAGATGATAACATACCAACTAGCAATTAGGTTATAGGGAAAAAAAATTGAAATTAATCATTTACAAACTGAAAAGGTGACAGTTCAGTTCATGCTTCATTTAGTAAATGTAACTGTTTTTACATAAAAAAAAGACTATATCATTCATATAACAGTACATGAAAAAAGGAAATGCTATAAAATTTAGTTATTCTTCTCATTTTACAGCTCCCATGAATCAGTCTAGCATTTTGTACATACAGTGCATTCATACATTTATATATGCTGTATGCTTAAAGTGAACGTAAACCCTCTTATTGTTTATTAGCCAATGAAGCTGCCATCTTGGCCGCTGTTTAAAGCGGTTGTAAACCCGCGATTATTTTTATTTATTTTTTTCACCTGAAAGGCAAAAGCCATAATGAGCTAGTATGCACCGCATATTAGCTCATTATGAAATACTTACCTCGGAACGAGGTGAGAGGAACTTTCCTGGTCCACGCCGAGCGAGATGTCATCTTGACTCGGCGTGTCTTCCGGGTATCGCCGCTCCAGCGCTGTGATTGGCTGGAGCGGCGATGACGTCACTCCCACGCATGCGCACGGGAGACTTCAATTCGGCAAGGTCCGGCGGCTGCCGGTCCTTTAGCCGAGGATCCCCGCTGCGCATGCGCCGCTGCAATCAGCGGCGCATTGCGGGGGGGGAATATCTACTAAACCGTACAGGTTTAGGAGATATTCTTTATACCTACAGGTAAGCCTTATTATAGGCTTACCTGTAGGTAAAAGTCCTAAAGTGGGGTTTACAACCACTTTAATCTTCAACTGTCATGATGCTTCACATGTGATCAGTTATGACACTACCCATTGGATGATTTGACAATTTGGTTGAGAGCACAACCAATGTGATAGTTACATGGCACATGCCAGGAACGTAATTGTTTTTAAAAACAGTTAAATCAGTGGGTTTACTTCTGCTTTAACACAGGCCGATGTACAAAGCTAAAACTGTGATCCAAGAAGAACCTCTTTGCCTATTTGGTGTTATGACTCTTAAGCCTCATACACACGATCGGATTTTCTGCAGACAAAGCTTAGGACTTTTGTTCCGAAGGGCGTTGGCCAGGAACTTGTCTTGCATACAAACGGCAAAAAAAATTGAACAACAAACACAAAACTGTGTGGTTTTTCAGCTCTTTATCACCACCCTTTGAGCAACTTCTGCTAATGTTGTGTTATGGTGAGCATTGCTTCTGAGAATGCGTCTTTGTACTTTGGAGTTTTGTCCGACGGATCAGAAAATCCGACGACACACAATTGTTGGCAGACAATTTTAAAGCATGCTATCCCACATTTGTACGTGGAAAATCCGACAACAATTGTCCAATGGAGCATATAAACGGTCTGTCATCACACAATTCCTGTCAGATAATCCGAACGTTATATTAACACTTTATTTTTCTATTTTAGAATGTCTGAAAAAACTAAACTAAACAAAAGCCTGACATAGAAAATTAGAATCGTGGCCAGTTCAGCAGGAATCAGCTGAAACTGGCAAGGCTGAATGTACCCAAGCTGATTGATATTTCAACTTGGGTACAACCAGCCTGCCGGATTTTACATGCGATTATTGCTAGTGGCTGTTATAGCTGCTAGCAATAATCATTGTGTTCTCCCGGGGAAGACGGCTTCACCCGCCCCCTACCAGGAGAACACAATGGCTCAGCAAAAGGGATTTCCCTGTCAACATGTCCATGGTTGCAGGAAAAAAAATCGCTCCATCTATGGCTGGCCTAACACATATACTCCACTCAGTCTGTACTAAATGATGAACATTTTATGCAGTGAAGTCAATGTATAAAACATAAAAAGTAGACAATAAAAAATAATTTCCTCCCAAACGCATTGCCCTTATACTGAATTTTAAAGGCCGTGCTCCCTCCATGATATGCCTAGACATCTACTTTCTTCCCTATGTTGTTTGATTCATGCCCTTACACATGACAACATACCCACGTACACAAGGATGTGGCCCACAGACTTGGGAAAGGAATTTTCGAGGGCGGAATGGCAGACCTTATTTCATTTTAGCCACAAATCATCTCCTGCTACTCACAAGAAAATAACTCATGATCCTATCTTGGTGGTACAGGGATCCCTCAACATTACCCAAATATGTTCCGTCTACCCCTGCCTCCTGCTGGCATTGTGGCACAGCTTCAGACACATACCGCCATGTCTGGTATGAATCTGCGAGGATACGCATATAGTACAATCTATGAAGAACCTCTAACACCAACTCTGGTGATTTCTGTTCTCTCTATGCTCCCCGGATCTGTGGTATCACAGAAAAGGTGCCTTCTTTGTGTCTTCCTGTCTGCAGCATGGCAGCTCATCCCATTATGTTGGAAGACTGCCACTACCCCACCGCTATCATTGTGGGTTTCAACTGTGAATAACATTATGAGAATGGAGGAGATGCTAGCACTGGACAATAACACCTTTGATAAATACAAGGTCTTATGGTTTATTTGGCTCCGCTTCTCTTCCTCTGATACCCTGGCTACTATGTTATCAAACCCAAATAGGGCCAATACCAAATTAGCTTTGATACAGGGCTTCTAGAGATGGTATTCCCCTGTTATTCGGTTACTTATTTTTACAAATAATTTTCCAGCAGATCCCCTCCTATTCTCTTCTTCCCCTTCTGTTGTTTCCTTTTCTTCTGTTTTCTACTTTTCTTTTGTTGTCCCTTTTTTTTATTTTTCTTATTTTCTCTTATTCCCCTCCTTTTTACATGAACAACCTAACAAAACTTTTTTTTGGATGTTTTATAATGACACCTGCCACAGTCTTTTATGCTGTATTGTTTGTCGGCACGAGTCAAGCTGTGGGCGATAGCCATTGAGCAGACTCGTTGTCCCATTTTACTAGTTGAAGTCATACTTTTGTATTTTGAATGTTGTTCGTAATAAAAAGATTTTCAACACTAAAAATACAATATAAAATGAAGTGTGGAAAGTGCAGTCCTGAATTTTCGGCAGTACAGAAACTCTAAGGCCTCGTGCACACGGACGGACAGTCCGCTGAAAACGGTCCGCCGGACCGTTTTCAGCGGACATGTCCGCCAGGAGATTTCTGTCTGATGGTTGTACACACCATCAGACAGAAATCCGCGCGTAAACAATACCCGGGGACGTGGCCGCGCCGTCGCCGCTACGATGACGCGGCGACGTGGGCGGCCCTGGAAGTTCAAAGCTTCCACGCATGCGTCGAATCAGTACGACGCATGCGAGGGATGGCAGTCAGTCGGACGTGTCCGGTGAGTCTATACAGACGACCGAACACGTCCGACGGACAGGTTTCCAGCGGACAGATTTCTTAGCATGCTAAGAAATTTTGGGCCGCTGGAAACTGTCCGATCCGCCGGACAATTGTCCGGTCGGGCCTACACACGACCGGATCTGTCCGCTGAAACTGGTCCGTCGGACCAGTTTCAGCGGACAGATCCGGTCGTGTGTACGGGGCCTCAGGCCTCGTACACACGATAGGTTAAACAGAGGACAACGGTCTGATGGACCGTTTTCATCGGTCAAAACCGATCGCGTGTGGGCCCCATAGGTTATTTAACTATCGGCTAAAAAAAAGCCAACTTGCTTTAAATTTAACCAAGGGATTCCTAACCGATGGGAAAAAAAAAAATCGTTAGTAGGCACAACCATCGGTTAAAAATCCACGCATGCTCAGAATCAAGTCGACGCATGCTTGGAAGCATTGAACTTTGTTTTTTTCAGCACGTCGTTGTGTTTTACGTCACCGCGCTCTGACACAATCGTTTTTTTAACCGATGGTGTGTAGGCGCGACGGACCATCAGTCAGCTTCATCGGTTAACCAATGAAAACGGTCCATCGGTCCGTTCTCATCGGATAAACTGATCGTGTGTACGAGGCTTCAGAGAGGATAGAGCACAAACAAGTAGTTTCATTATTCATAAAAACTGTGTTCAAGCTTTTTAATCAAGCGCAAATGTTACAGAGACCCAAGTCATGGTATTAATTTTTGTTTTTATTTTCATTAGGGGAGAATATGGCTTACAAGAATATACTGAGGTGAAGACCGTTGTCATGAAAATTTCACAGAAGAACTCCTAAACATTTACAGATTTCTCCTTTTCTTTTCCCTTCTTAAATTTGCAACAATCATGTAAAAGAGTATTATGTTTTTGTAAAAACAAATGATGTTTTTAAAGCCTAAGTTTATATTTATTGTCCCTATAAATAATTCATTTAGGTCGAGTGAACTGTTTACTGCACTAAAAGGTGTGCTTGCTGAGAATGCTGTATTAACTGTATGCAGCCTTAGCTATATACAGTATACAGTGCTGTGTTTTTTCAGCAGTGGTACACAGACTTGCAGTCCCAATGCCAAAACAAAATTGAGTTGGCTGAGCACTACTCAGCCATTCATGAGAAGCTTTGTAATTTATGAAAAAATAGAAAGCTTCTTCTGATTAACTGAGGCAGATATCGCAATGTCATCCTTCCACCTCTCTGGCTCAGGCAATCACAGGAAGTTTTCTATTCATTCATAAAATACAAAGCTTCCCATTAATGGCTGAACACCACTCAACTCAACTATTTTGTTTCAGGAGTGAGATGGTAAGTTCCTGTCCCATGGCGGGAAAACAGTGCTGTACACTTTAGCCCAGCAAGCGTACCAGTTAGTGCAGCAAATAGTTTGTGTGTGCCAGCTTGGCCTATATAAACTATTTAAAGGGACATTAAATGTAAAGTTAGGATTTAAGGATAAAAAGTAATTCAAATGATATTCAGATATAACTAAATCTAAGGGACATTTGGAAATAAACCACAATGTACAGTTCACACTACACAGCCTTATTGAAAGAAGAACTTCTGCAAACTGCAAAATACAAAACATAAGCATAAATACATAAAGTGGAAGGTTTTGCCTTTTATTTTTGAAAGCACAATTTAGATGAACTAGTAATAACTCTTATGGAAATTTTAGGCCTTAAATGAGGCAACAAGGCCTGTGTCATGATCCTTTTTCTATGTGATCCTGACAACAACTAATTAATAAATATTGTGCAGGTTAACTCTCTCGATTCACATTTATTAAGAAACAAAAACACTCAAAAGAAATGTCATTGCAGGTACTGAGCAGACAACCATGCGATAGAAATAAACTCCAGGTTTTCATAACGTAAGATTAATAAGCTTAATTGTGATTTTTATCCTGACTATAGTTCTCCCAGTAAGGCACTGGAAAGTGTGATGACTATAAGTAAAGTGCAGAATGTAGAGATAAGTGAACCAATATGGGTCACCAATCAACATCCAAAGAATGGATGATTTACAAATAACTGTGAATAGAAGCTTATAATAAATAATAACTTATAGGCCTTTGACTTTTAATACCAGTCCTTTGGTTTGGTAAGAGTGCTTCATGGAGGGACCCAATAAAAAAAAATAGGTCTTCCTCCCAAAACTCCATCTGGATGCTGGTGATGTACGATAGCTCTTCTTCTTTTGTAATGTCCCTAGAGGAGGATGTGGTGATCTTTAATGATTATGTGCAAGTGACCTGGTAAATAGCTGCTTTTCAATCCTGGTGAACTAGCAAGGTGCTATTTATACCACTTATCCACTCACTGAGATTTGTGTTTACAAAAACTGCCAGCCTAAAATGTTTGGAGGGACCCTTTTTTATTTTTCTACTTACATTTTTTTTAAAGAATTACAACCACACTAGAAAAATTTAGCTCTAGCAGTACCCTATACTAGCTAGTCAGATTACAGTTTATTGTTGGCTGGTTAGTAAAAAACCAAACCATACTTGTTCTGAAATACAGTCATTACACTTTACACTGCTTTAGTTAATACAAGGGAATCTTTAACCAAGGTCAGAGAATCTTGTCCTAGCTGGTTCCAACAGCTTCCAAAAATTATTAGTATGGTCTATTGCTAAACCCCTTTATTGCAAGCATGTCAGCTTTTGTAAAATTGTACAACTAAAGTTCCTGCCTGCCGTTACATCACTAAGCCAGAAAACAATACTTTGTACTCCTTTCTTGCAGCTCACTCTAAGGGCTTGACTTCTCCAACTCTGTAGTTAAGCAAGTCTCAAAACTAAGTCAAGTCCTTAGAGTGCTTTTAGACAGGACTTTTATTTTATAAAATTCCAACAGTTAAATTTTAAGATTTGGTGCAATCATTTTTACAGCTTTGTCCTAGCTGCATAGCTGGGACAACTGCTACTTTTAAAATCTTGCATTTTTTTTACTATGATTTAGGAACCATACAGTGACTTATAAAGAAATGCTGTCTTTAAATCCTGTTTAGTGCACATAACTATCACTAGTTCATTTTTTTTCCTATACAGGCCTCATCTAACTAGAAGCTAATGTGTTATACTTATAATGTACTCAGAATTATACGTTGTAATGTTGGTTGTAATGTTGGTTGTAGGTGTAGCCACATGCTACCTACTAACTGTAGAGTAGTTTTCATTCAAAGGTTTGTTTTCCAAACTACTACAACAAAGTGCTACATGTAATTGATAAATTGACTGTAATTCTAATGTGAACCATGAATAAATGTGTTGTATTTGATGAATGATGTTATGTTTTATTCACACATATAATAATGCAATATTTAGAGCCGGTTCACACTGGGGCGGCACGACTTCGGGGGCGACTCGGCAAGGCGTCCTGAAGGCGACTTTAGAGGCGACTTGCAAAATGACTTCTGTATAGAAGCCAATGCAAGTCACCCTGAGTCGCCCCTGAAGTTGTACAAGAACCTTTTTCTAAGTCGGAGCGACTTGTGTCGCTCCTATTAGAACGGTTCTATTGAATACAATGGGACGCGACTTGTCAGGCGGCTGAGTCGCCTGACGAGTCGCCCCAGTGTGAACCGGCTCTTATTGTTTCACGACATATTACAAAATCATTGCAACAAGTATATTTTATAATTCTTATTCCTAAGACTTGAGGAGCAAATCTCAACATTTGATATGAGAGTTGAGGGTTTGCCAGCCTTTTCCAACAACTCTCTATTGGACATTTTGTTTTCTATAACCCTAAAAAATCAGGAATTACAAGAGTCAAGGTTGACATATTAAAGCATTCTGGATTAAGGTGTTCCTCGTCTTGCAAGTGGCTTTGCAAGGTTACAGGCACAATGCATCTGTAGAGCACTTTAAAGGGTATATTCTTATGTTAACCTGTGCTGTGCTTCCACTCCAAGGGCCAAATTCCCAAAAACGTAGCCTAACTTAAATTTCAGCAGTTAAGTTACACTGACTTAAAATCTCTACCTAAGTGCCCGATCGTCAAAGCACTTACCTAGAAATTTCAGGCCGTGTAACTTAAGTGCCGCCGTCGTAAGGCGGTCCTCCTCTCCTGGGGGCGTTTAAAATTTAAATGAGGCGCGCTCCCGCGCCGGCCGTACTGCGCATGCGTGTGACGTCATTTTCCCGACGTGCAGCGCGCGAACCTAATTAACGCCAGGCGGCTTTGAGAATTTCGACGGGACACTAAAGTTGCGACGGGTGAAAAAAAAAGACGCGCCGGGAAAACAAATAATTATAAAAAAAAATGACAGCGTCGCTCAGCATGCATTCCTGAGAGGGAGAACTCCATGCCAATTTTCAAAGAAAAAACCGGCATAGGTTCCCCCCCCAGGAGCATACCAGGCCCTTAGGTCTGGTATGGGTTGTAAGGAGACCCCCCCACGCCGAAAAATCGACGTAGGGGGTCCCCCTACAATCCATACCAGACCCGTATCCAAAGCACGCTACCCGGCCGGTCAGGAAGGGAGTGGGGACGAGCGAGCGCCCCCCCCCCCCTCCTGAGCCGTGCCAGGCCGCATGCCCTCAACATGGGGGGGTTGGGTGCTCTGGGGCAGGGGGGCGCACTGCGGGCCCCCCCACCCCAGAGCACCCTGTCCCCATGTTGATGAGGACAGGACCTCTTCCCGACAACCCTTGCCGTTGGTTGTCGGGGTCTGCGGGCAGGGGCTTATCGGAATCTGGGAGTCCCCTCAAATAAGGGGGCCCCCAGATACCGGCCCCCCACCCTAAGTGAATGGATATGGGGTACATCGTACCCCTACCCATTCACCTGGAGGCAAAAAGTAAAAGTTAGTAAACACACAACACAAGGCTTTTTAAAATAATTTATTATTCTGCTCCGGATGCCCCCCCTGTCTTCTTTATTAGCTCTATTACCAGGGGGGGCTTCTTCTTCCACTCTCCGGGGGTCTTCCACTCTCCGGGGGTCTTCTTCCAATCTCCGGGGGGGGTTTCTTCTTCCGCTCTCCGGGGGGGGGGCTTCTCCGCTCTCCGGGGGTCTTCTTCCATCTTCTCCCCTCTTCTGCTGTTGACTCGGCGAACCCCGGTTCTTCTGCAGATGTCCGGTGCCTTCTTCTTCAGCGCTGGCTGCCTGCTATCTTTGTGTGTTAGCTCAATTTCTAACAGGCAGCCGGCGCGGTCTTCTGTGACGTCAGGTTCTTCTTCTCCCCTCTTCCGATGTTGCCTCGTCGCATCTTGTCACTGTAATGATGGAAGCGCGCCTTGCATCCCATTTATATAGGCATCACCGTCCCATCATGCTCCGGTAGGTACCCACGTGGTGGGTGCACGTGGGTAGGCACCCACCACGTGGGTACCTGCCGGAGCATGATTTTTCGGCGTAGGGGGGGTCTCCTTACAACCCATACCAGACCTAAGGGCCTGGTATGCTCCTGGGGGGGGAACCCATGCCGGTTTTGAATTTAAAAATTGCCGTGGAGTTCTCCCTCGGGAATGCATACCAAATGCCGTCGCTGGAATGGGCCTTTACAATGTGTGACTAACTTTCCACATTATAAAACCAGCCCTAGTTTTGCGCAGGCAAATTCGGAACTTAGGCAGAAATCACAGTGATGAAATGCTTTGAAAATCTGCTTAAGTCCTCATTTGCATACGCAAAGCTGCATTTCAATGAGAAATGCCCCCAGTGGCGGATGCGGTACTGCATCCTAAGATCTGACCGTGTAAGTGTCTTACACATGTCAGATTTTCTGCCTAACTTTGGAAAAAGCCTTTTGAGAATTGTTTCCAAAGTTAGGCACAGACTGAACAGCAGTTAAGTCTGCGTATCTCTTTTGAGAATCAGGCCCCAAATGCTTAGGGAATGAAGGGAACATACCAGGTACTTTTAAGTATTCTGAAACATACCCATTCCCCTTTACCCATTTAACAGCTCTGGTGGTTGGAAGTTGACTACTAAGTTCTCTCACATGAGGGCAGGACAGAGTTCCAGTTGCAACTTGGAACTTAAGCCAGTTCAGCAGGAACCAGCCAAATGTCAATCTGTTTATGCTGGTTGCATTGAAGTTGATCCATCGATCAACTTTAGTACAACCAACCTGTCAGATTTTTTGCATGCGATTATTGTTGAGGACTATAGTTGCTAGCAGTAATCACTGTGTGCTGCTGGCAGGACAAGTTAATGTGCATAACGAAGCCAAGGAAAGATGGAAAAATCTCCAAAAGGCATCAAATTACAGATTAGACATTCTTAAAATATGTCAAAAAAAGTTAGATTTTATTTCCATCATTTACACTTTCAAGATTACAGAAAACAAAAAAATTATGTCTGCAAAAGTTTGGGCACCCTACAGAGTTAATATCTTGTACTGCCCCCGTTGGCAAGTATCACAGCTTGTAAGGGATTTTTGTAGCCAGCCAAGAATCTTTCAATTCTTGTTTGAGGTATCTTTGCCCATTCTTCCTTATAAAAATGTCTTCCAGTTCTTTGAGATTTCTGGGCTGTCTGTCATGCACTGCTCTTTTAAGGTCTATCCATAGATTTTCAATTATGTTGAGGTCAGGAGATTGTTAAGGCCATGGCAAAACCTTCAGTTTACGCCTCTTGATGTAATCCCCCGTAGATTTTGAGGTGTGTTTAGGATCATTATCCATTTGTAGAAGCCATCCTCTTTTTAACTTCAGCTTTTTCACAGATGGCATCAAGTTACCATCCAAAATTTGCTGAAATTTTATTGAATCCATTTTTCCTTCTACTCGTGAAATGTTTCCTGTGCCACTGGCTGCAATACAACCCCAAAGCATGATTGATCCACCCCCATGCTTAACAGTTGGACAGAGGTTCTTTTCATTAAATTCTGTGCCCTTTCTTCTCCAAACGTACCTTTGCTCATTCCGGCCAAAAAGTTATATTTTAACCTCATCGGTCCACAGAACTTGTTTCCATAATGCATCAGGCTTGTCTATTTGTTCATTTGCAAAGTTCAAACGCTGATTTTTGTGGTGAGGACGTAGAAGAGGGTTTCTTCTGATGACTCTTCCATGAAGACCATATTTGTACAAGTATCTCTTTATAGTGGAATAGTGTACCACAACTCCAGTGTCTGCCAGATCTTTCTGGAGGGATCGTGCAGTCAAACGTGGGTTTTGAATTGCTTTTCTCACAATCCTGCGAGCTGTCCTGTCTGATATTTTTCTTGGTCTTCCAGATCTTGCTTTAACTTCCACTGTTCCTGATGACTGCCATTTCTTAATTACATTCTGAACAGAGGATATTGACATCTGAAAATGCTTTGCTATCTTCTTATATCTTTCTCCAGCTTTGTGAGTGTCAACTATTTTCATTTTCAATTTTCTAGACAACTTCTTAGAAGAACCCATGGTGCTGATTGTTGGGGCAAGGTCAGATGAGTCTGGGCATTTAAAACCTTTGAGATTGGCATCACCTGGTCTTCCCAGACGATGATTGAGAACAATCCATGACACTGGCAGGTCTCAGCTTTGCAAAGGGGGCAGTGCATGCTATAAATTCTGCAGGGTGCCCAAACTTTTGCAGACGCCATTTTTTTGTTTTCTGTAATTTTGAAAGTGTAAATAATGGAAATAAAATCTAACTTTTTTTGACATATTATAAGAATGTCTAATCTGTAATTTGATGCCTTTTGGAGATTTTTCCATCTTTCCTTGGCTTCGTTATGCACATTAATACAAATTTTTACCTGGGGTGCCCAAACTTTCGATCCCCACTGTACTCAAAAGATAGTGAAAATGCACAAAACCAGCTGCTAACCTAAAAGTGTTAATACACCAAAATGCACAGATAAAAAGTAATGTAAGTAGGCACTTGGTTTTAGCACTAAGAACATGTACAATTAAAAAAACATTAATAGTAACCAGTTAAACTCAGTTCATATTCTAGGAAGATTAAATCACTGTCTTTCAAGTCCATACAAGTCCAAACCAATATATATCAGATGCAAAGGTGAAATTATCACATTCCACTCACACTTAATTACAAGGCCCCCTTAATTCACCACATGAAACCATGTATAATATATTGAGCAGTGGCAGCCCATAATGCAGGGCGCAGGGGGCGCTGCCCCCACATCCATGCGTCCAGCCCCCTAATCTACATGCAGGGCACTGGAGGCATGGATTCCAATGTTTTATTTTTTTTTAAGCACATGATTAGAGCCTGAAGCTCTAATGTGCTTCAAAAAAGGCTCTAATCTGCTTCAAAAAAGGGTGGGCCCAGGGCGCAGAGCTCTGTAATTTGTGGACTATGAGGGATTTAGGAGGGGGTTTCCCAGACTGGCAAGCAGTATGTGTATTCCAGTCAAAGTCAGTGAGCCAATGAGGAGAGAGTGGACACACAGAGCAGCAGCTTGGCTCGGGGGCCCCTAGAGCAAGCTGCTTGCTCTGGGGACACTCTGCAAGAGGAAGGGGCCAGTAGCACCAGCGAGGGACACACAGAGCAGCAGCTTGGCTCGGGGGCCCCTAGAGCAAGCTGCTTGCTCTGGGGACACTCTGCAAGAGGAAGGGGCCAGTAGCACCAGCGAGGGACCCGAGAAGAGGAGGATCTGGGCTGCTCTGTGCAAAACCACTGTACAAAGCAGGTAAGTATAACATGTTTGTTATTTAAAATAAAACAAGACTTTACTTTTACATTAAAAACACATTTATTGATTTTATATTAATACATAGCTGTATGGATAAAGTACAGCTTTTATAGGATATGAAAGATATATTTGAATTCTGTAGTTGGCCTATGTATCATGAACGAGCTGGCCCTCTGCCTTTTCCAGGTGGCGGTGGCGGAGGAGCTTTAACATTTGGCTTCCTCATGGAGGTTGTTACTACCAGTGTAGTTTTTCTAGGTGGTTCTGTAACCATTACTCGTGGGCCCTTTTGAAAAGGTACAGTCAGCTTCCCGTTTTTAGTATTAGTTTCATTGATTGCATTTGCAGTAAGCAGTTTTCCATTCTCTATAAGAAAAAAAAATAGACATATTCATAATAAGATGAGTTAAAGTGTTGCTAAGGGTATTTTTTAATCAAAATAACAAACCAGTCATACCAGCCTATGTTCTTTTCTGGAGCCCCCCCCCCCTCCGGTTATCTTGTCTCCTCCTCCTCTCATTGTGCCTCCATAGCAAGCCCCTTGCTATGAGGGCATGTGTGCATGATCTCTCCCTAGCTGTGTGTGTCTCAGAAGTCGTGTCCATTGACACACACAGAATGTTTTGGCCCCACACCCTGCTTTCTTATCACAGTATTTAATTGACAGTTCCTACCTGAGTCCCTGTGTGGAGAGGAAGAGAGGAAAGAAGAGATCCAGCCATGCACAGCACTAGATTGATTTGAGACCTAGGTAAGTATTTAGGGAGGTGGTGGAGGACAGCAAACTCTAAAGCATTTTTACCTTAATGCAGGAATTTTGGCATTTAGAACCACTGTAAAACCAGATGTTAGCACCTGGCTTTCTGAAGCAGTTTGATGCATCTTCTTGGTGCCATGTACAACCTCTAAAATTTTCTCCACAGTTTTTTTAAATTGGCAGTGAGATCTTAAAGGGCTAATGTTAAAATGATAGTGTGACGGTATCGGTATGATATCCCCGTCAAGCATTCCCTCCTCTCCATACAAGAACATCACAGGATCATCCACACATGAGTAAAGACTGAATGCTGGAACCAAGACTGATTTATTGGCAGCTTGCTGCTGGTTATAAATACAGTTTTACAAGCTAAATCCTTAATCAAGGAACAATGGGAGCTCCACCCCCTTTTCACACACTCTGGAGTTTCTCATACAGAATATAGCCAGACAATTCGGAGCCGACCTGAGACACATTTTCTTTAAATAATGACATCAGGGAAGTTAATTACAAGGTGTACAGAACACATTAGCTGGGCAGCCTGGCACCGCATAATGAAGCAATCAGAATACATAACATGAGTCACCTCTAATCACAGTAAACAGGATTAACATCCCTTTGAAATAAGGAGCTAGCTGCAGACGGGTCATTAACATGTCAATAGCTTGTAACACATGAATCCATTTTACCTCTAACCCACAATTTAACCAAGCAGGGAGAATTACACTGACACATCCTTCACAATGGCCCCCCTTTTTCTCCCTGCTACGGCAAACCCGGTTGGACCTTCCCTGGTCCAGTAGGGTTGACGGGTTCAGAGCTTTTAGTCCGAGGTTAACTCCGTTTGGCGTGACTGACCTCCATTGGTAACTGCTTCCGACTCAGGTATGCCACCGGGTCGTCAGATCACACGCCGGTCAGTCCCCAAGTCTTTGTGCGATCTGCAGAGTCACCAGAAGTCAGTGTGAAGACGGCGAATGGGTCTGTGCGCCGCCGTCTAGGTGTCCCGCTATGGGAGGGGCAGGTTATGGCTCTGAAGTGACAATCACAGGAGATTCATAAAAAGGAAAAGTTACATTTGTTGAAATACTGTAGCACTGGTGCTCAGAGTCCGGGGGGGGAGGGGAATCAGAGCCCCATAAGGTCAGCCACCCCCTGCTCCCTCCGCAGCCACCGGTTCTCCTCTTGGAGCTTCTCCAGATCCATCTCCAGTTCATGGAGCCTGGGGGGGTCGGCCTGCTGTGACCTCAGGCGGTTGTTCTCCTCCTCCATGCGGCTTATGCACTCCTCCAGCTCCATGTATTCACGGATCAGCTCCTGCTTGCTCATGTCCTGCAGGCTTTCCACGTGGTCCTTCATTATCAGGAACTGGGTGGTGGAGTAAGGGGCCACCGGTGGGCCCTTGGTGAACATCTCGGCCCGCATCTGGGGCGCCCGCTGCGATTCCATCTCCTCCAGTCGCTTCTTCTCCTCCCAGGTCCGCTGGTTATATGACTTCCAGGACCTCTTCTTCTTGGAGGGTAGCTGGCGGTGCCTCTTTCTGCCCAGCTCCCTCCAAGGCCCCTCCGGCTCATGGCTGTCGCCCATGACCAGCTGACAATGGTGTTCCCTGTTGTCCGTAATAACAGATTGTACCATGAGGGCTTCGTAAGGGGTGCCCAATGGTTCTTCCTGACCCAGCTCCTGGGGATCCCAAGCCGAGTCTACACAATGGGCTGCTGCTGGTGGGCGGTACCCAGGTTGAGACCAATTTGATCTGGTGTTGTCGTTCATGGGGCAATTCTGCTTGAAGTGACCCAGCTGTTTGCACCGGAAGCAGTGTTGTTCGTTGTCCTCCTGGCGTGGATAGCGAGGGCTCGATGTCATCTGTCTGTTAGGAGGTTGGTATCTAGCGGCTGGTGGGTGTGAGGGCACCGTTGGTCGTGGAGGTTGTACCTGTGGTGTGACCTGGTTCGTCTTGCGAGTATCCGCATATTCATCCGCCAACTTCGCGGCCTCTGGTAGAGTCATGGGCCTGCGATCTCTCACCCAGTCTTTGACATCCGTCTGGATGTGATTGTAAAATTGCTCCAGGAGCATTAGTTGCAAAATGTCCTCTGCGGTGGTGGCCTGGCTGCTGTTAACCCAGTTAGAGGCCGACAGGGACAACTGGCATGCCCATTCCGCGTAAGAGTCTTTCGTGGTTTTGCGTGAGTCCCTGAACTTCTGTCGGTGGGACTCTGGGGTTACTGCATAACGAGCCAGGAGCACTTCTTTAACCCGGGCGTAGCTATGGATATCCTGATCTGGCACGGTCCGGAAAGCATCAGAAGCTTTGCCTGACAGTTTGCCTGACAATATTGCAACCCACTCTCCTCTAGCTATTCGGTGCAGGTTACATTGTCGCTCAAAATCTGCCAGGTAGTTATCAATTTCACAGTCCTTTTCATCAAAAGCTTTAAAAGCGCTAAACGGAATCTTACTTGTGTCCGCTGTGCTGTACTCACTGTTCGGAGAATGTGCGGCTGCTTGTTGGACTGCTGCCAGTTTTAACTGTAGTTCTGCGTCTCTTATGTGTTTATCCTTCTGTAGTTCTGCGTCTCTTATTTGTTTAGCCTCCTGTAGCTCTGCGTCTCTTATTTGTTTATCCTTCTGTAGTTCTGCGTCTCTTATTTGTTTATCCTTCTGTAGTTCTGCGTCTCTTATTTGTTTAGCCTCCTTCGCTAACAGGTCCATCACTTTCAGCACCACATCTGCCGTTGGGTTCGGACCGAACCATGCTAGCTTCTCTCTCATTGCCTTGTTGGTTGGTGACTCCTCCTGAATCACTGGTGTCTCCATCTCTTGTACTGCTGGCGTTGCTGCATCCAAGTTCTCCTGGTCCATCTCCATTAGTTCTGCTATGATGACCCGCTTGGTTTTGTTGCTAGCAATCCTTCCACAAACTTCCAGTAGTTCTTTCGGTGTCTGCTTGGAATCCGGGTGTAAAGGAGAGTAGAAGGGAAGATCCCACCGCTGCCACCAGTTGTGACGGTATCGGTATGATATCCCCGTCAAGCATTCCCTCCTCTCCATACAAGAACATCACAGGATCATCCACACATGAGTCAAGACTGAATGCTGGAACCAAGACTGATTTATTGGCAGCTTGCTGCTGGTTATAAATACAGTTTTACAAGCTAAATCCTTAATCAAGGAACAATGGGAGCTCCACCCCCTTTTCACACACTCTGGAGTTTCTCATACAGAATACAGCCAGACAATTCGGAGCCGACCTGAGACACATTTTCTTTAAATAATGACATCAGGGAAGTTAATTACAAGGTGTACAGAACACATTAGCTGGGCAGCCTGGCACCGCATAATGAAGCAATCAGAATACATAACATGAGTCACCTCTAATCACAGTAAACAGGATTAACATCCCTTTGAAATAAGGAGCTAGCTGCAGACGGGTCATTAACATGTTAATAGCTTGTAACACATGAATCCATTTTACCTCTAACCCACAATTTAACCAAGCAGGGAGAATTACACTGACATATCCTTCACAGATAGGTATGCAGTATATTCTAGAGAATGAGCAGGGAATAACATATTGGTTGTCAAGTTTAACAGTCTCTCTCTAATACAGAGCTATTGCTTTCAGTGTTCCCTCTTAACCCATTAGAACACAACTTGATGGAATAATGTTCCAACTGTGCAGCTCAAAAAATATGTTAATCATATATGGAGATGACCTTGTGGAGAAAGTTTGTTTAACTGGTATACTAGAACGTCAATAATCTGAATGATGAAAATTGTATGTCCTTTCTATGTAAGCTATATCTTTTTCACTCTATATTCTAATTAAAGTAGATCACTTTGAAAAATAAATATTCTACCTATTTGATCAGGTGATCATAGGTCATAAGATGCAGCCACTCAACCTATATATTTGGCAAGAAAGCCATTGAATGGTCAACTGGAGAGGTAAACAACCTAAGTTTCTTATATTTTACAGGGACTTCAGTGGTGAGATCTCTGGGTCTGCATTAGAGATGCAGTTAGAATTTGCTGCTAAAGTGGTGTTATAGCAAATACTACACTCTCATAATTTGCTGTGCGGAACTTACAGTGGGTATAGAAAAAAATCACCCCCCTTTAACCACTTCCCGGCGGCCGTACGACTATTGACGGCCGCAGGGTGGTTCTACATCTCTGAGGCGCCGTCAATTGACGTCCGCCCCTTTTCGCGTTCCCCGCGTGCGCTCCCGAGCGCGCAGCGGGGAACTCCTGTGCTGGCCGTGTCCCTTGGACACAGCCAATCACAGATCGCCGTGAACGGCCAATCGGAGTGGCAGTTTGCTAGGCGATCTGTGCGGCCAATGAGAGATGATCTCATATGTTTACATATGAGATCATTTCTCATTGCCGGCTCTCACAGACAGCGGTGCTGTCAGGGAGAGAGGAGACGGATCTGTGTCTCTTGTACATAGAGACACAGATCAGTCACCCCCCAGTCACCCCCCTTCCCCCACAGTTAGAACACTCAATAGGCTACACATTTAACCCCTTCCTCACCCCCTAGTGTTAACCCCTTCCCTGCCAGTCACATTTATACTATAATTAGTGCATATTTATAGCACTGATTGCAGTATAAATGTGAATGGTGACAAAAATGTGTCAAAAGTGTCCGATGTGTCTGCCATAATGTCACAGTCGCAATAAAAATCGCAGATCGCCGCCATTACTAGTAAAAAAAAAAATAATTAAAAAAAAAAAATTGTGTCCCTTATTTTGTAGGCGCTATAACTTTTGCGCAAACCAGTCGCTTATTGCGATTTTTTTTTTTTTTTTTACTAAAAATATGTAGAATACGTATTGGCCTAGACTGAGGATAAAAAAAAATGTAAAAAAAAAATTTAGCTTTTTATTATAGCAACAAGTAAAACAATTTTTTTTTTTTTCAAAATTGTCGCTCTATTTTTGTTTATAGCGCAAAAAATAAAAACCGCAGAGGTGATCAAATACCACCAAAAGAAAGCTCTATTTGTGGGAAAAAAAGGACGTCAATTTTGTTTGGGAGCCACGTTACACGACCGCGCAATTGTCAGTTAAAGCGACACAGTGCCGAATCGCAAAAAGTCCTCTGGGCAGGAAGAGGGTTTAAGTGCCCAGTAAGGAAGTGGTTAAAATAATCTCATTTTGTTGCTTTGCAGCCTGAAATGAAGACACACACACATAGTTTTTTTTGTATGCAGCTGTATTTGCAACTTATAACATCCAAGTGAAAGATATAACACGAACATGTCAGAAAAAAAAATTAAGATTCAAAAACAGAATAACTGAGTTGGAAAAAGGATCACCCCCTCCTAAAAATGATGTGCTATCCTAATCAGGTGTAGCTAATCACCTTCTCAATGGCACACAAAGTCATTTGACTTTCAACTGTGATCAGCTATGGTCATTTTAATTAGCACAGCATGAAATGAGCTTTCCTGGAGCAGTTCAGCCCCTGGCAGTGCAACTGAAGCAAACAATCAACTATGGGTGGTAAGGTACTGTCAAAAGGTCTCCAGGATAAAGTTGAGGATAGGCACAATTCAGGAGATGGATACACAATTATTTTAAAGGCTTTATCTTTGCATAGAACCACAGTGAAGCCTATCATTAGGAAGTAGAAGGTATTTGGTACAACACAGACCCTCCCTGGAACAGGAAGTTGCTTCAAACTGGATGAAAGAGCCAGGAGGAAACTGGCCAGAGAGGTTACCAAGAGGCCTACAGCAACTCTGAAGCAGTTGCAGGAAATTATGACAAAGAGTGGTCATTGTGTACACGTGACAACAATATCCTAAATTCACCACAAATGTGGCTTGTATGGGGGGGATTGCAAGAAAAAAGTCCCTCCTCAAAAAGGCCACATGCAGTCATGGCTCAGCTTTGCCAAAATGCACCTTGAATATTCTGAGGACACATAGAAAAAGGTGTTATGGACAGATGAGACTAAAATTTAATTATTTGGCCTTAAAACCAGATGATATGTCTGGCAAAAATCAAATACAACTGATCATCCAAATAACACCATTCCTACAGTAAAGCATGGAGGTGGTAAAATCCTCTTGTGGAGGTGTTTCTCTGCAACATGGACTGGAGCACTTGCAAATTCTTGAGGAACATCTGCTGCCAGAAAGTTGTCAATAGGAAGAAGGTTTACCTTTCAACATGACAATGACACAAAGCACACAGCAAAAATGACCACCCAGAGGTTGAAAAGGAAAATGCTGAATGTCCTTGCATGGCCTAGTCAGAGCCCAGACTTAAACCCCATTGAAAATCTGTGGAATGACTTGAAGACTGCAGTCCACAGTTGATCACGTCAAATTTAACTGAACTTTGACGTTCTGCAAAGAAGAGGCAAATATCGCCAAGTCTAAAGGCCAGATCCACGAAAGAATTACGCCGGCGTATCTCTTGATACGCCGCGTAATTTCAAATTTTGCGCGTCGTATCTTTGTTTTGTATCTACAAAACAAGATACGACGGCATCTCGGATGGATCCGACAGGCGTACGTCTTCGTATGCCGTCGGATCTTAGGTGCAATTTTTCGGCGACTGCTAGGTGGCGTTTCCGTCGAATTCCGCGTCAAGTATGCAAATTAGCTAGTTACAGCGATCCACGAACGTTGTCCGGCCGGCGCATTTTTTTTACGTCGTTTGCGTTCGGCTTTTTCCGGCGTATAGTTAAACCTGCTATTATGAGGCATACTCAATATTAAGTATGGCCGTCGTTCCCGCTTTGCATTTTGAATTGTTTACGTTGTTTGCGTAAGTCATTCGCGAATAGGGATTTGCGTAGAATGACGTCACCGTCTTAAACATTGGCTTGTTCCGGTTTCATTTTGTGCATGCGCACTGGGATACCCCCACGGACCCATGTGCATGCGCAGTTAAAAAAAAACGTTGTTTACGTCGGGTCACGACGTATTTACATAAAACACGCCCCCATCACAGAGATTTGAATGCCGCGCCATTACGCCACCAACGATACACTACGCCGACGTAACTTACGGCGCAAATTCTTTGAGGATTCGAATAAAAGATAAGTTACGGCGGTGTAGTGTATCTTAGATACGCTACGCCCGGCGGATTAATGCGCCGATCTACGTGAATCTGGCCCTAAATGTGCAAAGTTAGTAGAGACATATCCCAACTGACTAAATGTGTAATTAAAGCAAAATGTTATTCAACAAAATACTGACACAAGAGGGTGATCATTTTTCCAACTCAGTGATTGTGTTTTTGATTTTTTTTCTGACATGTTGGTGTTATATCGTTAACGTGGATGTTATAGGTGACACCAATTAAAAAACTGTGTGTGTCTTCATTTAAGGCTTCAAAGCAACAACATGTGATTATTTTAAAGGGGGGTGATCCTTTTCTATTTAATATATTTTATGTGTCACCGGCGAAAAAAAATATATATCAAAACCCTCAAACCCTCTTTCTAAATACTGTGGCTCTGCTATGGTACTGTGTACCTCATCAGGAAGCTTGGTGCCAGTCTGGAGGCACTTATAAATGTGAGTGTGATTTTACATTTATATTTTTATAATAAAAGTTGAACATACTACGCTATGATCAGTCCCTTGCTTTTTATGAAAGCGTAACATAAAACTAAACAGGAACTCCATGAGAGGATTATTTGCACATTGGTGGAACGGACGGCAGATTTGTCCCGGGGAGAGGAGTGGTCAACCCTAAGATAAATTACGTAGTTGGTGGTGGTGGCACGAATTGATGGAATAGCAGCTACACATTTGTTTTCAACACGGAGCAATATATAAGTGGACTGTAATTGATACCCTGGTAGAGGTCCATAGGGATTTTGTCATGGGCACATTTTATTTAAGTCAATATATATGCTATTGGATTTTATTATAAGCACAGTTTATATGATTGTCACAGGTTGGGGTTCTTTTGCGTATATTTTACATATATTTGGTTCACTATTATTTGTATAGCAATAAGATTGTTGGATTGACGCAGTACCATATTTTCCATTATCAATTTTTTTGATCCTTTTCTATACTCACTGTATGTCCAAACCCGCCAGACCAAATTTAGTTTTTAACATAATCATAGGTGTGCGCAGCCTATTGCATTAGGGTGTGCACCCCAAAGCTAAAAACACATACGTGTATGTGCATGTGTATATATATGGACAGTGTCAGTAGAACAGTGAACGGTGTCATAAAGGCAGAGATTGGTGTCAGTAGGGCAGTTGAAATTATTTTAATTATTGTTTTTATCATTTTTTTTTAGGAGAAAGGGGATTTTTTTATTTGGTGGAATATCAGGGGTCTAACCATTGGAAATATGCCCCCCACAGAGTGATTAAGGTGTGCCCAGGTACACCTTGTACACCCTGTGCTCATGTCTATGAACAGAATGCACTACACGATCTTTGAACCATGACCAACAGTCTTGTAAGGGTCACTAAAGGGACTTTTAGATAAGCCAGACCCCTTACTATACAAAGGTGGCTCACAGCAGCCATAGTGTCAGTGTACTGAAGCAGCTGTAGAGAAAGCTGACAGACGGTCTGCAGTTTCCTAATTCTTGTAGTAATACCTGCCTGAGCCCTGTTTCCCTAGTACATTTTGGCCCAGTCTTGCTCATTAAAACTGTCCTGCTATTAGCAAATTCCAAATTGATGTATCATCCCTTAGGTTGGGGTCCCCCAATCTCTTTTACATTTTATATATTTTTTATCCATTGGTCAGGACTCAGGAGCAGGACAGTTTTTCATCAGCGAGAACAGGGACAGCTCTAGCAAACCACTGACCAATTTCAGCGTGTATTCCTACTGAAAAAAAAATCTTGTTTGAAATTAATCAGATTGAGGTTGTTTCATACCCGGATTTAAAGTGGAAGTAAACCCCCTTGTATGATTTTGACCTATAGGTAAGCCTATAATAAGGCTTACCTATAGCTACAATAAATAACTGCACCATTTATTAGATATTTATACATGCGATGCTTAATAGCACATTATGACCTAAACTGCCTGCTGCCTATTTTTATTTATTTTTTGAATGCGGTTTACTACCGCTTTAAGGTATTCTTTAAACTGGTACTTTAAATAATTAATTGTATTTTTCATTTTGAAAAAGACCCTCTCCCCACAGTTTTTATTTCATAAAAACAGTTTTTGGCATTAGTACACGTTCCCCATGGTATCATCGCACTCCTTTTGCCTTCTATTTGTACACTAGCTTGCCTATTAGCCCTAAAAAATGGCCAGAATTTATTAACAATATGAGTCCTTTATCGCAGGGGTACCCAACCTCCAGGCCGCGGCCCACTACCGGCCGTGGCCTCTCTACAGCAGGGCCACAGGTGCAGTGGGTGGCATGGGAGAGCCATGCAGGCAGGTGACATGGGAGAGCCAAGCAGATGAACGGCATGAGAGAGAGAGGCGGGCGGGGGGGGTGAGCGAAGCGAGTGGGCAGATGAGAGAAGCGAGTGGGCAGGCATGCAGAGATGACAGCATCTCTCTCCGCCCACCCCACATCACCGCTCTTCTGCCCTCACAGCCGGGTCTCTTCAATGTCAGATGTGCGGCGGGGAGCAGAGAGATGACATCACCGCTCTACTGCTCTCACTTAGAACCAACCACTGCACAGAGGCCTACCTCTGTGCTAAATGGACCAGTGTTGCCACCAGTGCAGTAACAATCCACATCTGGTGTCACTGGCAGTTGACGTGGCAAGTGACAATCCACATCTGGTGGCACTGGCAGGCAATGTGTCAAGTGACAATCGGCATCTGGTGGAAGGCGACATGGCAAGTGACAATTCACATCTGGTAGCAGACAGCATAGCAAGTGACAAATAGCATCAGCTGGCAGGCGACGTGGCAAGGGGCAATTTACATCTGGTGGCAGGTGACGTGGCAAGTGACAATTTGCATCTGGTGGCAGGTGGAAAAAAAAGATTGTATACGCTTTGCTGTACACTTTTTGAGTGTTAAATGTTTTCATTTGCAGCTAAAGAGCTTGTTACCAAATGTGTTGTTAATATAACTTCAAACTATCCAACAGTGAAGGAAGCCATACCCCCCAACTTTAAAACTTGAGAATGAGGGACATTATGGGGAGGAAAGGTATGGTATGCCACTGAAAAATTGGGTAGGGAAGAGGAGAAAGGAAATATACTTATCTAATCCTCCAATCCTCCCAGCACAAGACCAGTCCGGCACCCATATGCTCCAGTGGTCTTGAGTTGCAAACTGTTCCTGACATCTTCAAGCCCAGTGGAGGCTCCAAAGACCAGGAACAGCCCCCCTGCTGGACCGTGGGGGAGTGCCATTTTCCAATGGAATGAAAGATCGAGTGATTATAAGATTTCTCCTTACCCCTAGACAAAACGAGCTGTTGACCTGTGCAGTTCGGGCACAGCCCCACTGCACAGGAAAAAAATGTTTTGCCCAGAGTTGGGCTTTAATAGAGTTTGATTTGAAACAACAAATAAACATCAGCAAATAGTAATTTGCTGACTGTTCAAACTGCCCCCTTCCTGTACACATTGTCATCCTTTCCCCCTGAAGGTTTTCCCACTCTACATGCACAAATCTGCCTTCCTTTCCCTGAACACACTGCCCCCCCCTCCATATACACACTGCCCTCTGTATACATTGCCTTCCTTTTCCTCTGCACACACCGCCCCCTTCCTGTACACAGTATCCCCCTCCCTGTACACACTCTCCTCCCTATACACATTGCCTCCCCTTCTTGTAAATGCTGTCCTATTTTTCCCCTGCATACATTTCAAGCCCTACACACATTCACCGCCTACACATTTCCCTCTGCCTATACACAATCAGCCACTTTTGCTGATAATTCAAACAATAAACACTGACATGTTAACCCGTCCACCAGAGCAGCTGTGGCACCCCAAGACCTGCCTAGGCCCAGCCTTCAGTATCTGCACAAAACATGCTGATTGGCTGCTACTGGCTAGTAAAGGGATCTGCCTTCTGATCCACAAGGCAGTGGTGCACTTTGTTCAGTGCACACAGACACTGTAGGGTACATTCAGAAGCTACCCCCATGACACTCAATGGAGGACACTTGCTTGGATATGTGGGACACCAGGATTTTGTTGAAATCCTGGGACAGCCCCATGGAATCCGGGATGGTTGAGAGAAATGGGTATCATTATTGAGTAGCCAATAAACTTTACCTTTGTCTTCACGTTCTTTTTTTATACCAAATCTTACACTAGGAGGCAAAAGGTCTTCTAAATCTTTCATTAATTCGTTGGTTGATACTGTATTGTTCCTTCTGCTTTTTTCCTCCTCTCTTTTCTTTAGAAATTAAAAAAAAAAAATGTATTAATAAACTGGCTGAGCAACAAAAAAATATTTAAACAATGATTCTTAGCAATTAAATTCTCAAAATGTGTCAAATGAGCCAATAAAATAGGCATAAGAAAGGAATGAGAGTTCAGGAGATCCATCCTAGGTTCGGGCATTAGTATTTTAGAAAGAAAAAGATGGCTAGGCAAAGTAGACAAAAGCATAAATGAACTAGGCAGTGTAGACAAAACAAACTAGAAAATTAATAGGACCCTTTGCTAAATAACTATGGCAGATGGAGTCTTTTGCTAAATCTGGCAATGTTGTAAACTGTCCTATATACTTCAGCTGAACTGCAAACAAATATGATCAAATCACACATATTCTAGGTAGGTTTAGACTGAGGCAGATGGAGGATAGGCTTTTGCCTTGGCTGATGTGCTGTGGGTAGGTGGAACTAGGTCAGTATCTTCACCCGCCCCCACATTGCTATGGGAGTTCACTGCACTGTGTGAGACTGAGCTGTCAAATTTACATTGCTGCCCTGGATAAATAAAGGGGGAAAGGTAAAAAGTAGAGGGAAAGGGGAGGAATAGAACAGAGAAAAAAAAAACTCGAGCAAACCTAAGGCCTCGTACACACCAGCGGATCTGTCCGATGAAAACATGTCCGCTGCCGGATTTTGGTCGGATGGCTGTACACACCATCAGACCAAAATCCCAGCGGAAAACAAACGCAGTGACGTGTCGCGACGTGGCCGCGACGATGACGCGGCGACGTGCGCGACCCTGGAAGGTCAATGCGTCCACGCATGCGTCGAATCACTTCGACGCATGCGAGGGCTTTCGGCTGAGCGGACATGTCCGGTAAGTCGTACAGACGACCCAACATGTCCGACGGACAGGCTTCCAGCGGACATGTTTCTTAGCATGCTAAGAAACATTTGTCCGCTGGAAACCTGTCCGATCCGCCGGACATTTGTCCGGTCGGCCGTACACACGACCGAACATGTCTGCTGAAACTGGTCCGCGGACCAGTTTCAGCAGACATGTTCGGTTGTGTGTACGAGGCCTAATAAGTAAAGAATGAGAATGAATGAAAATAACGATGACGATGACAAAGACGGACTAAGGGACTGAGCAGTAAAGACCAGAATAGTTCTCAAGAGGAAAGACATTTCAGTTAAAAAAAATGGGTAACATTCCACTTTAAATTTTTTCCTCTGAGGATCCTAGTGTCCATCTTGTACATACAATAAATCCCCCTTTTACTCAAGCGAGGGAAGTGATCTCCTCCCCTAATGGGTTGATCTACTCTTTATTACTAGTATTTTAAAGGAGGACACTCCACTATGATTTGCAAAATGTTATACATTTTTGTATTTATTTTGTCTTCATATATGACTTGACAATATGTAAATCGCCTAAATAGGCACAACTTGAACAATGACTGTGTCCACATCTGTATATGCCTGTCAAGTTCATCCATATACCCATATTATTATTATTATTATTATTATTAGAGAGAAAATGTCACGCTTACCCCTAACGCACATGGTTAGTAGGGATGAGCCGAACACCCTCCGGTTCGGTTCACAGCAGAACATGCGAACAGGCATAAAATTTGTTCGAACACGCGAACATCGTTAAAGTCTATGGGACACGAACATGAAAAATCAAAAGTGCTAATTTTAAAAGTTAATATGCAAGTTATTGTCATAAAAACCCGGTCCCTGCCCCAGGGGACATGTATCAATGCAAAAAAAAGTTTTAAAAACTGCATTTTTTTCAGGAGAAGTGATTTTAATAATGCTTAAAGTGAAACTGTCAGGGACCTACCTCTCGGTCCCAACACACGCGTATGCGCACGCACGCACGCTAATTCAGGTTGGCGCCAAATCTCCTTTAAAAGCCCACTAGCTGCACCAACACATTGCTGTCTGATCTGCAGCTCTGTGTTTGTACCCTGCATCTGAACCTGTCTACCTGTTTCCGTTACCGACCCGGCTTGCCTGACCATCCGAATCTCTCCGACCTCTGACCCTTGGCATATTGTTGACCCTGCTCTTCTGATTGCTCACCCGTTGCCAGATCCCTCTGCCTGAACCTGTGACTACGCTCCAGCCCTCCGCATCTGTTACCTGATTACCTGTTGTGACCCGGCTTGTCTGATTCTACTATTGCCTGTTGTCTCCTAATAGAGAAACTATTCTTGAAAAGGTTAGTTCACCTCTTCCAAAAAACTGCCTACACAGGTAAGGGGTGCCTGTGGATATAAAAAACAACTGTGCAGCTTTGATAGTCAGTTTTTTGGTAAATGTGAAATCAGGGCCGATCCGCCCTATAGGCTCACTATGCAAGCCGCTTAGGGCCCCGCAAATTACGAGAGGCCCCACCTGGTCAGAAGTCATTTTCGGCCCCTCAACTCGCTGGCTGCATGGGAGAAGAGGTAAGAAGTCAGCACCCCCCGCTTCTCACTTTAATGTAAGATGCCCATTTCCGACAGCAGAACACCCCCCCCCCCGCTTCTCAACTTTAATCCTTAATGTGACATGTCACTTCCGGCAGCACCCCCCCACCCGCCTCTCAACTTTAATGTGACATGTCATTTTCGGCACAGCCCCCCTCCCCGCTTCTCAACTTTAATGCGACATGTCATTCTCGGCAGCCCCCCCACTTCTCAACTTTAATGTGACATGTCATTTTGCTTAGGGCCCCAGGGAGGTCAGGATCGGCACTATGTGAAATAACCCTTTAAGAGGCATACTTGGAAGGCAGCAAATTATGTCGCTTGGAACCCTTGGATGCAAAGCTCTATAGATTATTTAAAGTCTATGGGTGATTCTATTGGGCATCCCAACAATTGACTGAATAAAGCCTGTGCCACAGGATTCAGTTCTTCGGTAAGCTATTCCAAAAGACTGCAAATCCCTATATTGTGCTTTCTTCCCCTATTATCAAGGTCTCCCAAGCAGCAGTCATTTGAAATAAAATAAGAGATGTGTATTTTCCGATAAAGTCAAAGGTGTTGGATTAATAGATATCTTTTCTTCCAAGCTTTATCCATCCTGTTGAGCAATGTAGAACTAACCTGTATGTCTGATCTCAGTTCAGTTATGATGACAGACAGTGATCAGGTTTAAGTCAGCCAGGGTTGGAAGTTGCTGTCTGTGGATAGATTAATGGTGAGCTTCATCTAATTTTTGGGACAGTTGTATGAAAGCCCACTCTTCACCACCTGTGTCTGCAGTAGGCAGTGGCACCAATTTGCAAAGGTCTTGGTTGGCATTCTTGTGGCAGCAGGGCTCCAAAGATGTTTGAAATCCCCATGACTTGGTGGGCAGATGTGTCCCAATGCAGATGGGGAGGAAGTTGAGAGGTACTTGTTCCCTTTATGATTTCCTCAGTCACAATGGAGCAGCTATCCAATTGGATACTGTTGCCTCATGTGAAAGCCCTTAGGCAGAGTCTATTTAGGACTTCAGCTCCTGGGCTTGGTGCACTTTATGCGAGTGGCTAGAATAGGGACAGGTTCCTCATCTGTCAGGGACACTGCTTAGAGTTAGGGAAAGATGTAGGGACAGTGCTGGGATTACCTATTCCAGGAAGCCTCCCCATTGGGTGTAGACCAGACAGATCCCATTCCACTCCTTGTGACAGATGCTTCGAGCCTCCTGGCTGCTATTTCCACCTTTCCACAGTTTGTAAGTGGCTCCAGAAGGGAGCTTCCCACTGAGCCTGTTTGTACTTGTTGAACTTTTCCACACTATATATCAGAGGCGTAACTACAACCTTTTAACCCCCGGTGCAAAAAACATGAAGCCCCCCAACCTCTGGCCCCTGGTCCCTTTACTTCTGTTGTGAGGCCCTTTATTATGACCTCACAGTGACCCACTCTGTGCCATCCTGGCCCCCCCCAGAGTGGTAGAACACCAGGGTCCAGTCGCAAGTGCAACCTTTTTTGACCCTCGTAGTTTTCGCCACTGTGTTTCATCTGTATTTTGGTACTGCTATAAATGTTTTAGATTTTACTGCCATGTAAGACCTGCATACCCAGCTTCTGACAGGCTTTTAAACAGGATGTTACTGATAGGCTCAGTGATTGGACCCTGAGCAGATCCCCCATGATCCTTTCCCTCAGGTCCTCCCTTCAGGACAACCCCCTCACCCCATCCTGGGTCAAATACTCTACCCCTCATCCTCCCCAGCACGAATCCTCTCTCCCCCCCATGCCATCATTAATACTCTCCCCAGTTCTGCCACAAATCCTTCTACCCAAATCCTGCCTCCCAGTACAACCCCCCCAAAACACAAATCCTCTCCCTCTCTAATACAAATCCATACTTCCCAACTGTTCTGGTTTTGGTGGGACCTTCCTGAGATACAAAGGAAATCCTGTGCATCTGGACTAAGTCTGTTCACACCAGAACGCCATGAAGTAAATCCGCAGCGGGTGTCAACTTAATGACTCTCCAAATGCAGATTGCAAATGCAGTGCTTGCCTGCACCAGATCATATGATCAGGAGTACAATGCGATCCATTTGCTGTGCGTTTTGTAAAGTAGAGCATGCACAGCTCTTGGTGCAAACTGGTAGAATTTTAGCCCATTAAAATGAAAGGGCTGAAATCACGCAGCATCTGGAAGGCATGTGAATAACAGAGGAATGCACAGCGCGTTCCTTTGTGCTTCATGGTGTGAATCGGCCCTGAGTCCTGGAGCCCAGTGCAGAAAAAAGTTTGACACTCGGCTCCACTAACTTGCCTGACAGGATGGCACTAGGGTGGGCACCTGGGGGCGATTGCCCTGAATCTCTAGCAAGGTGCCCAGGATCCCAGACATGATTGTCCCTTGCATAGCAGCCAGTTTCTCTTTGAAGAAGGGGGGCAAGTTGTCAAAGTAGAATACTTGCAATAATTTGGGGGGGGGGAGGATAAGAGGATGCTGTACAGTATGCGCTAGGGGACACTTTGGCAGGGGAGAGGATTTGTTCTAGAAGGGGGGTTGAAAATAAAATCGGACCCCCCAGCACAAGTTCTCTCCCCTCCAAAAAGTGCCCTTGAGCACATACATCCTCTTATCCCCCCCAAAGCACTGCAAGTATTCTTCTTTGACAACTTGCCCCCCTTCCTTGTGTCTCCTTTCACTCCTTCATATATATTGCATTCAGATTCAGGACAAACCTTAGATCAGCATGGGATATATAAAGCTGTGTCCATTCTCCTCCCCCTCCTTCTCCTGTCTGTGTTTAGGAAAACATCAGAACCGAGGAGGAGAGATAGGGGCTTCAGTCCGTGTATTAGTGTGAGGCAGGAGGGGGGAGAGATGGGGCTGCCATACAGAGTATAGAAAACCAAAAGGGTGCAATCAGCGCAAAAAATATATCTAATTTCAAATAACCTCCCCCCTCAATAATGCAAGCTGAACACTGACAGGATAATCACAAGATCCAAAAAGGTGCAAAATATAAAAGAAAATAGTGCAGCGCAATAATAATTATACATGAGATGTGCAATAACAATTGAAAAATAATATTAATGATTAGATATGAAAGTCCAATAAGTGAAAAAGAATCCAAAAGAACTGTGTGACAACCACTTCAAAACAGATTGGTGCGATGTGTAAGGCAGACTTCTTAAACTCAGCAGCATTGGGATCATAAACAAGAGAAAACACTGATCTAAGTGCTCTCTGTTTAAACAAGCTAAAATGTATTTAAAATAACATATGCAGGCTACTCACATTAGCCCGAATGGAAAACAGGAGTAAATATTACACACAGCGTGTGTTTTCACAAGGATGGCAGCGAGCGACATCAGGCTCCTTCCCCCGTACGCGTTACGTTGTAGCAACTTCCTCAGCGGGGTGGAGTAATCGCAGCGTGTAGGACCCAAAACTCCATGCACAAGCTGTGAGCAAGTCACTGGAGCCAAGTACCAAAAGTGAGTACCAGCTGTTATAGAGCTCACCCTCCTTGCAGCCGCTACATCAGGCGCCGGACAGGCAAGTCTTACCTGCTGTCTTGGGGCCACTGATATATACACTGCTCAAAAAAAGTAACACTTTTTAATTGGAGTATACCATCAAGTCAATTAAACTCCTGGGATATTGATTTGGTCAGTTAAGTAGTAGAGGGGGTTGTTAATCAGTTTCAGCTGCTTTGGTGTTGATGAAATTAAGAACAGGTGCACAAGATGGGCAACAATGAGACATCCTCCAAAACAGAAATGGTTTTACAGGTGGAGGCCATTGACAATTTTTCCCTACTCATTTCTGACTGTTGTTCGCTAGTTTTGCATTCGGCTAGGACAAGTGTCACTACTGGTAGCACAAGGTGATACCTGGACCCTATAGAGCTTTCACAGGCAGTCCAACTTCTCCAGGATGGCACATCAATACCTGTCATTACCAGAAGGTTTGTTTTGTCTCCCAGCACAGTCTCAAGAGCATGGAGGAGATTCCAGGAGACAGGTAGTTACTCTAGAGGTGCTGGACAGGGCCGTAGAAGGTCCCAAACCCATCAGCAGGACTGGTATCTGCTCCTTTGTGCAAGCAGGAACAGGATGAGCACTGCCATTCCAGCAGATCAATGGTGTGAATGTCTCTGACCAAACATTTAGAAACAGACTTCATAAAGGGTGGCCTGAATCCTCTATTGGGCTCTGTGCTCACAGCCCAGCACTGTGGAGCTTAATTGCCATTGGCCATTGAACACCAAAAATTGTAGGTCCACCACTGGCGCCCTGTGCTTTTCACAGATGAATGCAGGTGCACATGTGACAGACATGAAAGGGTCTGGAGAAGCCATGGATAATGTTATGCTGCCTGTAATATTGTTCAGTATGACCAGTCAGTATGACCGACCTCTACAGACGAGAGAATGGCACTTTGACTGTCATTAGCTATCGGGATGCAGTGGGTCCTGGGTTCCTCCTGGTGAACAACAATGCCAGACCTCATATGGGGAGAGTATGCAGCCAGTTCCTGAGGGGGAAGGAACCGATACCCACGTTCACCTGACCTAAATCCAATAGACCACCTCTGGGACATCATGTTTCAGTCCATCCAATGCCATCAGGTTGCACCTCAGTCTGTTCAGGAGCTCAGTGATGCTCTGGTCCAGATCTGGGAGGAAATACCCCAGGATACTATTCGTCGTCTCATTAGGAGCATGCTGTCAGGCAGGCATACAAGCATGTGGGGGCCATATAAACAACTATTTTTACCGTTTTGAGTTGCTGCAATGAAATTTCAGCAAAATTGACTAGCTTGCTGCATTATTTTTTCACTTTGGTTTTTGGGTTGTCTTTGAATTCAGCCCTCTGTAGGTTAATCATTTCCATTTCCATCAAACGATGTGGCATCCTATCTTTCCTAACAAATTACCCAGTCCATATCAGTATAGATATCCAGCATGATATTTTTCCCCGTTGAGATCTGATGTGTTTTTAAAGTGTTCCTTACATTTTTTTGAGCAGTGTAAATTGCTAATACCAAATCTCATATGTGCTCACTGCCCACCCCACCACGCAGCACCTAGCTCACATTTGCACTCTCTAAATGTGTGCGAGTGAGTCACAATATGTAATATATAGTATATAAAGCCATTTCCAAATCCTAAACAGTGACAATGGGCCAGATTCACAGCCCCGCAGCGCAACGTAACTTAACAGATTTAAGTTACACTGCCGCAAATTTCCTAAGTTAGGTATCGATCCACAACACACTTACCTGGAAATTTGCGGCGGTGTAACTCAAATCCGTCCGGCGCAAGGCGTTCCTAATCTAATGGGGCGAGTCCCATTTAAATTACAAAAAGATACTTGGTGGGCACACCCAAAAAATGCTATACATCTAAGCTGGTGCTGCTATAAGACCAAATACAGTACAAAACAGATTATAGCGCACACATGCAAAAATTACATTTATCCTGCAAGGCTAGTTAAAAACACCTGAACATATTCAAAAATACGGGGGTTTGGTCACACTATATAATCATATATTATATTTAAATTAGGCGCGCTCCCGCGCCGGACGTACTGCGCATGCTTGTGACGCAAATTTCCCGACGTGCTTTGCGCGACGTGACGTAATTTTTTGATCGGCGCGTAGCGTATTTCCGTATTCCCGTACGGCTTACGCAATCGACGTAAAATTTAAAAATTTGACGCGGGAAGGACGGCCATACTTTACACAGCAGTACGCCTGCTGTGTAAAAGTAGGGCTGCTTTACAAAAGTGTAACTAAGCGACGGGAAACTAACGTAGCGGCGACGTAGCGAACGCGAAAAAGCTTTGAGGATCGCCGTAACTCCTCATTAGCATACCCGACGTGTAATTTCGACGAGAAATGCCCCCAGCGGCGGTCGCGGTACTGCATCTTAAGATCCGGCAGTGTAAAACTATTACACCTGCCGGATCTTCTGTCTATCTCTTGGAAACTGATTCTGTGGATCAGTTCCAAAGATAGAAACAGGGATACGCAGGCGGAACAGCAGATCCGCCTGCGTATCTCTTTTGAGGATCTGGCCCAATGATTCTGGATCATAACATCACTATACAAACTTACCGTCTGCATTTTCTTCTTCATCTCAAAGTTAGCTCTCATGTAGGCCTTTGATATAGCATTGAGGTAATATATAGCCAGACTAAAGAAAACAAAAAGATAAAAAAAATATATGAAATCCAATAAGTGAAGAAATTCTTTGCAATAAATATATTGTTTATGCCCGATTTTTCTTTATAGTCAGGTCACTTATTAACCACGAAATAAATGTAAAATTATAAAAAAGCATACTGGTACATGTAACATTTTTGTATTGTTTATTAAGGCATGGTTTCTGTTGATTAAATCAATTTTGAGCATAAATACTATTCCCATTTCCATATTATTCCCATATGTTATAGATATGTGTATACTTTTTAAATGCACTTGTTCATAATGCTTACACCATTAGGATAACTGCTGCTATGATGATTCCTGGATTAGATGCGTAGCCAAGTACTGTTGTCATAAAAGGTGGAAAATCCAATTGGATGGTTTCCTGTAGAACGTCATACATCCTGTTTTTTCCACTTGGAAAACAGAAACAGTGCACATATTAAAGTAACTTCTTATATATTTTCTCAAAATGAAAGAAAATGCATATCAAAAAATTTAATAAATCTAGTAACTTTTTGTAATATATAGATAATACAAGTTCTAATTTCTCTGTAGATCACGTTAAAATCATGTCTATCTTTCAATAATTATAAAATTGAATGAACTTTTATAAAGTAATACCTTGGATTGCAAGTAACACGGTTTACGAGCGTTTCGCAATACGAGCTATTATTTTTATAAACCCTGACTCGATTTGCCAGCGTTGAGTATCTGGGGTGTACAGTACAGCATTTGGCCAGATGTGTGGGGGCGCCGATGACACTCCGAGCCGTTCGGAGCAGCTCGGAAACACTACCGATTGTCTCTGAGCCTCTCCGACTGCATCCAAGAGATTCCGATGTGCTCTCCGAGTGTTTCCAAATGTCTCCCGCGCCCCCCACCTCTGGTTACATGCGGTACTGCATACACTAGCAGTGCCATTGGAACGGATTATTTGAGTTTCCATTATTTCCTATGGGGAAATTCGCTTTGATTCACAAGTGCTTTGGATTACAAGCATTCTACTGGAACGAATTAGGTTTTATAATCCAAGGTATCACTGTATGTTAATTTAACTGTAATTGAAACCTTTTATTGTACCACAATTTTACCTCAATAAAAAAAATGTGTAAAAAAAATCAAAAAAATCATGTCTATCTACAGTATTCTATGCATACTAGCTCTTTATGCATATGTCTTGCAGTTTTTTTTGTCCTAGGGTTTACAACCACTTTACTTTAAGCCTGCATTCCCACTATTGTGTTTTGACTGTATGAGCACAAGAGAGCAGCATCTATATTATTGCTTATAGTCTCTATCATGATACGTTTTTCCACTACTCTTGGGAGGCACCAAAAACTATATTTGTAAACATGCCTAGGTAGGCATTTCCTTCCTTTCTTTCATTTTTTTCTCATAATTTTTGTAATTACTGTTTGGTCTGTATACATACATACGGTATAAATACCGTATATACTTGAGTATAAGCCGAGTTTTTCAACACATTTTTTTTGCACTAAAAATGCCCCCCTAGGCTTATACTTGAGTCTGTGTACCTCATTATCCGAGACATTATGCAAAGTCAGATGGGGGCGCCCAGTGTTAAAAAGTCGTGCCTCCTCCTCGTCCTGTTCCGTGATAGGTGGAACACTCAGTTTTCCAGCAGACACTGTGTTCAGTGTTCCGCCTATCACGAACGTCCTTTCATCCTGGGACGAGTACTCAACTAAAATACAAAACTAATACACATACAAAATGTAATATGCTTTTAAATGGGCATTAGATAGAAAAAAAACTGTGCAGAGTGAGTATTTAGTATGTGACATCACCTTCAAATTAAGAGAAAAATAAGAGATAAAGAAGCCGCAAAATTGATTAAAATGTTTATAAACAGAGGCTGGACTGGTTGCCAATAAATGAAGGTGTGAAAATATTGAAACAGTTTAATGAAGCAATTACATGGGCACAGTGAGGTTGCAATGGGCACATTAAAGCTGCAATGGGCACAGTGAGGCGTGCAAATGGGAACAGTGAGGCTCCAAAATGGTCACAGTGAAGCTGCAGATGGGCATTGTTGACCATATTTTCCACTTACAGTAGCTGCTGCATTCTCACCCTAGGCTTATACTCGAGTCAATAAGTTTTCCCATTTTTTGTGGTAAAATTAGGTGCCTCGGCTAATATTCGGGTCGGCTTATACTCGAGTATATACGAAAATATATACAAATATATATATATATATATATATATATATATATATATATATATATATATATATATATATTAAAAGGGGAGTAAACCAGTCAGTAATTTGTTGCATATCAGATTCCATGACTGCAAATCACAAACTGGCAAATCACATAAACATGTCGTTGGCTTCAGGATACATAAAACCTTACTGAAGCAGAATTTGCCTAATCATATTCTATCTATCTATTACTAATTAATTAAAAAAAAAAAAATTTACCTAAAAGGTCCACAGTCAAAGGATGGCGTTATGGTCATTATTGTGTATGCCACAGGCAGCAGACTCATGAATAGAATAAGTAGTAGAAGAGCCATGTAAAAATTGTTTGATTTTGAAACTTTGAAAAAACGTTCTTGTGGGACGTTGCTGCTCATTACTCCCCAGCACTGTAAGTACATTGAAGAGAAGAGACGTAGAACATTCACAACTATCAGTCCAGGTGCATAAAATATGCCCATCCTGTAGAGAATAAATAATACAATAGTAAACAACAAATCATTTCTAAATTTCTGCATTCCTCTAAAAGAAATATACCTCTGAAGTCTGTATTTCTTTTTAAAGCAATAGCATTATCTATAGTTATATCTGCTGAAAAGTAATTCACATGATATTTCTTTAAAGTAGAGGTCTCAAACTGTTGCAAGTCCCATCATGCCTCTGCCCATGGGAGTCATGCTTGTAAGTTGTAGCTGTCAGCCCTGCAATGCCTCATGGGAATTGTAGTTCTGCAACAGCTGGAGGGCCACACGTTTGAGTCCTCTGCTTTAAAGCATATGAAAATTGAAAGAGCAGCAAAACAAAATGTGCAAATAGTAACATTCTGTACAGCCTTAAACCAAATCCACAATTAAAAAATAAAAATAAAAATAAAAATCCAACAGATTGCAAAAGTAGATCATATGACTGTTCTGTCTTCATCCACCATGCCCCAGCCCCCCTCCCTCTTAAAAGTTGATTGGAGAACAAATATTGCTTGGTCTTCAAGGTATAACTTTACACCTTTGTCTAATTCCATTGCTTACCAGCATAATATTGTCTTTATTTTAGTCAACAGCTACAAAAACTGACCCAGGATCCGAGCCGTCCCTTCCCTCCATCTTCTATCCCCGGCAGCTCAACTGTGGGCACCTGGCTGTGACAGCTTGGGGCTTCTCAGCCGGATGCCCACTGCGCATTGAAGAGCCACATTGTGAATGGTCCCGCAGTCTTCTGGGACCTAGGACTTGTCACAGAAGGCTGCAGGGAGGGAGAAGGAGAGGAGAACTTCCACTTGAATCGCCTAGGTGACCCAAGCAGAAGTGGGAGCTGGTACCTGTCAAAACAAAAAGAAAGTGTAATGCCGCGTACACACCATCACTTTATGTGATGAAAAAAAACGACGTTTTAAATCATGAAATAAAACGACGTTTTTGAAACTTCATTTTCAAAAACGACGTTGCCTACCCACCATCGTTTTTTCAAAATGCTCTAGCAAAGCGTGGTTACGTTCAGCACTCTTTTCCATTGAAGCTAGCTTCATAACTTGCTTCTGAGCATGCGCGGGTTTAAAAATGTCGTTTTGCCCACACACTATCATTTTAATTGACACAAAAAACAACGTTTTGAAAAACGACACAAAAAATTGAAGCATGCTTCAATTTTTTTTTTGTCGTTTTTCACAAGACATAAAACAACGTTTTCCCCCCACACACGGTCATTTTAATTGACGTTTTTCAAAACGTTTTGTTTTCATCACATAAAGTGATGGTGTGTATGCGGCATTATTTCGTGAGGAGGGGGGCCTTAAAGTAGAAATTTTGTCTGGAGCTCCCCTTTAATAGGAAGAATCGCAGCTACAATACTTTGGATTGAAGCAATGTCATCATTTTAAATGTCATTCATGAAAATGAACTGTGTCAATCTCCCTGAATAACAGTCCACTTAGTATTAGGGTTCATTCAAACCAGCAACTAATCCTGTCCTCCTTGCAGAGTCATTGGTAGATGTGTGTGCATCTACCTGAGACCTGGGTGCAGGAATCCTATAGAAGTGGATGTACATGCAGCAGCTGCACAGACACAATCACATGTCAAAGTTTGGCATGTGGGCAGGAGTAGATGGAAGTATCCAAATGCAGATCCTTTGCATTTGGATCTGTGCACCCGCTCATGCCCACATGCCAAACTTTGACATATGACTGTGTTTTTACAGCCATTGCATGTCCATTTATTTCTATGAGCTGCCAGCATGCAGCTCCACAGTGGATGCATACACATCTGCCAATGGCTCTGCATGGAGGACAGGCGTAAGGCCCATACACATGATGAGAAAATCATGCAAAAAAATATCGTTTCGAAGTGATCGTACGATAATCTGATCGTTAGCACACACAAACACAATTTTTGTCTCTTACAATACCAGATTGTATGATTTTTGTTTCACCGTTTTCGTCCGAAAATACAATAAAAACACAATACATTACATCACTTTCAAATTTTTATTCTGTCGTACGAGAATTTTCGTACTTTAGTTGCGTCTTCATTATTGATATGGAGACTAACATGCACAAAAAAAGGGATGATCATTCATCTGATAATCCCATTGTGTGTACTAGGCTTTAATCGCCCATCTAAATGAGCCCTTGTGTCGCGTACACACGATCGGAAATTTCCGATTAAAAAAGTCAGATGGACTTTTTTCATCGGAAATTCCGATCGTGTGTGGGACCCATCTGACTTTTTTTCCGTCGGTGTTTAGAAATAGAACATGTTTTATTTTTTTGCGATGGAAAAAAAACGATAGGAAATTACCATCATCTGTCTGCAACTCCGACGGAGAAAAAATCCACGCATGTGCAGAATCAAGTCGAAGTGAACTTAATTTTTCTTGGCTTGTCGTAGTGTTTTACATCACCGCGTTTTGGATGGTCGGAATTTAGTCTGACAGTGTGTATGCAAGACTGATGGAAGCCAGCTTCATCGGATTTCAGATGGAAATTTCATCAGGTTTTATTCCATCGGAAATTCCGATCGTGTACACGGCATTAGGATTGTGAATTTGGATTAATTCACCCAGGAGCTAAATCAGTTAGGGCAGCCATACAGATTTTAGTATTTAGATTTAGTATTCTATGAAAACAATTGAAACAGGAAACAAGCATAAAATCCTAACTTCCCTTCCAATTGATTTAGACACAATTTAGATGAGATAATATAAAACTGAGGCAGATATCATCGATAGTTTTATATCAATGGGCAGCACTGAGATGCTTTGGTGATGGATTTATTTGTTTTTCAAATGATCAGATGAGATTACATGGTTGAAATGAAGATGTGATTGATAAGTTTTGATTGTATCTTCCAACCATCAATCAAATTTATCTTCCTTGTATGTAGAATGGGTTGTCAACTGTAGAGTATATTGATTATTCCTATATATAGAGAATAAAGGAAAAATATTGCCACCATTGTTTTTGCACGCTGGTTATAAATATGTCTCTTTAGCCATTCCTTCTGGAACCATTGCTACATATAGATGCATATTTTTGTAATTAAGTAAATAAATAATTGAAAAATATAGGCTGTCAATAATGAAGAATGATCTAGCAAGATCTGTGTTCTTCTGCATGATAAGATGATCTATTTTTCATAAGCTTGATAGTTTGTAATCACCAGTCAAGGAAAATACCTTAATGCATCTGGGGCACTAGGTGTGATGCAAAAATGCATCTATTATTACCCATATACAAATAACTGCTACTATAAAGAATCAGTGGTTTTCTGAACACACAACATTCAATTATCTTACCATATCATGCCTTGATTGAAAATAAGGCCAAGAACATTTTCACTTACAGGAAATTCTGAATAGGATGGCTGTAAAAGAAACAAGGGTGCTTTGTATTAAGAAATATACTGTATATTTTACATTTAAAATTGTGCCTAATTATGCTATAGAAATCCCAAGTGCAACCTTATTAGAATCTGATGAACAGACTGATTCTATTAATGTATACCATACATGTAACTTAGACTGAAAAACAGGATTGCTGCTGGGCAATGTAACAAGAATAATTCATAGCCATTACCATGTACCAAAATACCATAAACAATACAACACTTGCAACTGAAGATGTCTAAACCTTTGGCAGCCGCTGACGTAAGCTTGGTGGTAACTGTGGCTTTTACACAAATTCCTGACAGCTGCACTTAATAGGTGATATACTTTACAAGCCAACTGTCAACTTACTCCTGGAAGTGATTTATAGCCACCTGATAATTTCTACAAGCACCAGAACACACCTTCCCTCCATCCCCCGATAGGTGCACATGGCATGACAGGTGTCACTAGGTAGGGCAAAGCGAGCTCAGTGAACATCCGTTAGCTGATCCTCCCTGGGGAACTAACCAGGAAGATATATACATAATAGACGATGGACTTACATTTGATATTTTCTTTGAAGACTTGTCAAATGTTTGTGTGTTGTGTTTGTGTTTATTTATTATTGTCTTTTCTGTGAATGGGTAGGGATACTACAAGGGGTACCTCTTACACATTCAAGTACGGGCAGGTGGATATCTTTGGACCCAAAATCAAATATGGTGACAAAGGCAATATTACATAAACATAATAAACAAGAAGTATTTATTTTTAAAATGTTGTATTGGTACATGTCCCCCACGGGAGTTCCCAATACCTGTTGCCTGCTTTTTGATATTCCCTTGTCTATTCGCCTTGAAAATGGGCATAACTCCTTTACGGATTCCCTGCTGACTTCAATAGGGTTCAGATTTGGCATCCAAACTTGTGATATGTCCGAATGTCCTCACAAACCAAACCCAGGTAGGTTTAGCCAATCCCTATTCATCATCGCCACCAAAGGTAAATTAAATGTAATGTGTGTGAAAAGTCAACATTATAAAGATCAACATTGAACATTATCAGATAGGTAACATGAAAACTTCAAGACCATATCCCAGCATAATGGAACTAAACACTGATAATGCGGTTTATTGTTTGCTGCCCTGGTTTACAATAATAACCTGGCCAAGAATGTGTATAAAGATGGGGTTGCCCTTAAAATATAACAGTCAAATGTTTTCCTATATTTCCCTTAAACAAAAACTTACAAATCCACCTTCTAAATCCCAGCACCAGCAGTTGTTGAGAATTCTAACCAGGACTGCTCGTCCAAAGTCTCCTACAAGAATCATGAGATACGTCATCTGTGTATCTGAAACTGTCAGCTTTACAAACTCCTGTAAAAAAAAAAAAAAAAAAGCTAGGCATGTGTATTAATAATAAAAGGAAAGGAAGTACTGTATTTATTGGCGTATAACACTCACTTTTTTACCCTGAAAATAGAGGGTAAACTGTGCCTGCGTGTTATACGTGGGGGGCTGTGGAAAGTTTTTTTCCTGAAACTTCCCTATTAAAGTTAGGGTACCGTATTTTCTGGCGTATAAGATGACTTTCTGGATGCAAAAAAATGCATCCAAAGTCGGGGGTCTTCTTATACCCCGGGGACGGTCTCCGTGCTGCTGCGAGCGTCAATGATTTAAAAGACGCTCCTTCTCTTCAGAGTGTTCTGTGATAGGTGGAACACAAATCTTCCCAGCAGCGCCTCTGTTCTGTGTTCCTCCTATCACAGATGCCTTCTCATCCTCGGACGAGATGAGAAGATGTCCGTGATAGGCGGAACACAGAACAGAGTCGCTGCTGGGAAAATTTGTGTTCCGCCTATCACAGAACACTCTGAAGAGAAGGCGCGGCTTTCAAATCATTGACACTCGCAGCACGGAGACTGTTACTGCCAGAAAAAAAGTGAGTGATTGCTGTGATTGCACTGGGGGGCAAGTTCAGGCACAGTGGGGGCAAGTGATGGCACAGTGAGGGGCAAGTGATGGTACAGTGAGGGGCAAGTGATGGTACAGTGAGGGGCAAGTGATGGCACAGTGAGGGGCAAGTGATGGTACAGTGAGGGGCAAGTGATGGTACAGTGAGGGGCAAGTGATGGTACAGTGAGGGGCAAGTGATGGTACAGTGAGGAGCAAGTGATGGCACAGTGGGGGCAAGTGATGGCACAGTGGGGGAAAGTGATGGGACAGTGGGGGCATGTAATGTAATGGCACAGTGAGGAATGTAATGTAATGGCACAGTGAGATTTGAAAAAGCCTGTTTCTGTCAGCGGTTCTGGCTACCCCTCAGCTTCCAGAAAGACTAGTAAGAAGGGGGTAGTCTTATACAGTGAGTATATCCCAAAACCAACATTTTTCCTGGAAAATTAGGGGGTCGTCTTATATGCCCAGTCGTCTTATACGCCGGAAAATACGGTTATATACCTGTGCATGTTATACGCCGATAAATACTGTATTTATGGCATTTACAACTCAGCACAATGCAGAATAAAACGTTTTATTTTGGAGAAATAGATAAAAATAGATTGGTATCATAAAACATTGATTCTTGATCTCTGCTCCGTCATGGACCACCAACATGACATTTGCATGTCTGATTACCAACTATACTAATAAAAGTTAAACATTTTCCTAAATAAAACTGGGTGTCTGCCACAATGTTAGTGCCTCTGTACATTACTTGTACCATGCACTAGCATGGCCTAGAGCTTCATTGTTTCACTTCCACCTTCTTTACCTTTCTATCCATACCTATATCATTAATTTTTGTTGACATTCTACAGGTTGTCCTGAGCATATTCAAGGCATTGCAGAACATTGTCAGCATCATGTCAGGATGCTAATGTTTTGAAAATGTTCCCTGGATGGAGCCCAATTACACACATTCTGTTTGCTTTATGGGTTGCTTGACAAGTAGAAGCAGCTGTTGTAGAGGCTCAGTACTTCTTTAAAAATATTCAGTGTTTTGAGTTGTCGAGCCATGCTCTGATATGCAAAGTTGTACCTTCTACCATGAAGGGACCACAAGAAGTTTAAAGGCTGCTGTTTACTTGGCCACATTGGCCACCTAAAGATGCATGAAATAAAAGAAGGTTGAATGAAATAAAATGAATAGTACCAATCACTTTTTACTACTTAATCCGCAAGCTTTCACGGAAGAGATGTTACAGGATAATGAAACCAGTCAGTAAAACTTTGCATTTCTGAACTTTCGGCCCTGTGAAGTATCAGCATAGGCAGCAAAAGTAGATAGAGATGTAGATTAGGGGCTTGGCGCATGGATTAGAAGACCGGTGCCCCTAATGGAGCGGCCACCACTGGGTGTAGGGCTTGTAGGCACTGGTCTCTCAAAGTACATGTAACACTTACTTATTGTCCTATGGGTGGCAAAATGTTATGAATCTTGGGGAATCTGGGGGTAAAGGGAGGGAAGTATTTTTACATCTTAATGCTGCTGATATGTGCCCTTTAGATTTGTTATAGCCTTCCCCTTTCCATATGCACTACAGTGATAACAGGCTGCATGTGTCTTTTGCCACAGGACATATTTCCTATTTCCTGCTGCCTATAATTTTCTGTTAATAGGCCTTTTTCATATATGGTATCAACAGTGGAATGTGCAATATGCCTCAGTTCAAAAGTGTATAGTTTCCTTTGGAAGAGCATGTGACAGGATGATTTATAGACAGCAAATTGTGAAAGACAGGGGTGCAGCATTGTCACCCCATAACACAAAGGGGTTGATTTACTAAAACTGCAGAGTGCAAAATCTGGTGCAGCTTTGCATAGTCGCCAATCCCAACCCCAAAGTGTCGAAACAAGGACCTTTATATCAGTATCACAAGCTGTTATTAGATTTTAGTGGCAGGGTTTACATCTACTTCAATAAACTATGCTTGAGCTTTTTTAGAGGTAAATATGTTTTTATTATTTGTAACCATCAAAAGGAGCAACATAGCAATATAATTAAGGGTTATACCCAAACAGTACAGATTTTGTAAAAGCAATGATATTGGGGTCCGTAGCAATAGATTGGAAAAGTCACCCATAGCACAGTGGAAGAAAGATAACCAGTTCACAGACTTTATAACATAGTACAAAAAAACAGAAAACATGTTGGACCATATAATATCAAGGAACAGGGTGAAGTAAGGAGGAGGAAAAAAGAGAGAGTAAGCAAAGAGAAAAGGCCTAAAGAGGCCCAAGAAGGGAGAAAGAGAAAGAGATTGAGCACCCCCATTACCGGGTAATAATAAGGTACTAAAAAAAGTATTTGTTTGAATTTGAAAAAGTACGATAGACAGATCATATCAAGTCTTTAAGTGTGGCAGAGGTGGAGAAGTCAAGCCATACATACCATACGATTTAGAATTTCTCTAAAGTATCATTATCCAGCGCCAGTATCTCCTCTATCCGCATGATATCATTAACGGTAGAAACCCACAGGAATAATGAAGGGGACTTATTCCATTTTCAAAAACAAAGGAATCAATTGTCTCACTGTGGAGAGGAAAAAGCACAACAGGCTTTGTTTTTGAGGTGCTACTGAAGCTGGGAGCATGAACAGGAGTGCTACCTCTGGGGTAGGTGACAGGGATATGGTATATGACTGGTATATTTTATTGTAGATAGTAAAAACTGTGTGGGCGACTCCCACTGCACTCCTATCAAATATGTAAATAGTCTCTCTCTGTCGAACCACATCTCCAAAAAGTGGCCGCTATAGAAGGGAATATCCTATGTAGTGAAAGGGGGTCCCTGTACCATCTGGAGAGGTGTTTATAATATTTTAATTGAGCAAATCAAGAAATCGTGGATTTGTGGGTAAAGTGAAAGGAAGTCTGCCAATCAGCAGCTCCTTCCCCAAGGCTGCGGACCATGCTCTGGTATAGGGGGGAATGCCATTGTGCATCCACGCATGAAGTAATTTATAAATTGAAGAGAATAGATGTCTGGGCATCTCAGAGAGGGAACACAGTCAGTCATACTCAGTCAAATAGCAGTGTATTTGGGTGGAAGTGAGTAGTCCCGTACAAAAGGAAGACAGGTGGCTGGCAATAAGCCCATCACTGCCACTCGGGAGAGTAACTGGTTCCCCGATATTAGTATGAACAAAATAGTGGGCTACCCGCCAATCCGATCGTGTCAACCCCCCCCCCCCCCAATTGCAGGGGTTCCCACTCCCTTAGGGAACATAGGGTTGTCAAATAATGTAGCCAAAGTGAAGGGGTCCAAGGATAAGAGACTCTGAAGACTTTTTTTATACCACAATTGCATGGGTGCAAGGGTCAGAGGGGACGAGTATTGAAGCCTATGGCGGTCTCGCTTGTAGCCCCATAGAAGGGCCCTAAGGCCAGCAGGAGAAAGGTCCTGTTCAACCATCGTAGAGGCCCTGGGAAAAGGTCAAGTGAACTATTCTAACATCCATGCCAGAACAGTGGCTCTGTGGTACAGTTCAATGTCCGGGAGTCCCACCCTGTCCTGAAGCTTTGGAAAAGTGAGCAATTTATAACAGATGTGCGTTAGGCCTCTATTCCAGACAAAGCACATCGACAAAGAATGCAAAGAGATGCTTGAGCTTTTTTAATGCAGTGTTGTGGAACATCTTCTTATGTGCCCTGCTTTTGTGCACACATCTGTACTCTCAAAAATCCTTTTAAGGACCAGTCTGTCTGAAATAACTGATTGACAGCGAACTCTTTAATTGTCAACACCTTAGCTTTGTTTTAAAAAAAATGGTATTATCCCTTTTTTTTGCATTGTTTGAAAGAAAAAAAAACACTTATACCACCTCTCAAAATATCACGCACATTTACTGCATCCCTCTATTCCCATAGATTCCTTTGCAGTATCTTGACTTTTGTAGTAGAGCCCCAGCCCTTGAAAATTGGACAAGCTTTGTCTTGGTGCTGACCAATTTTAAACTGCTTTGTCACCTACAGTCTTTTAATTTCTGTACCAAAAACATCTGGCTGTACTCTTTGCCTCTAATAATTTTCAGACAATTCTCCCTCAATAAAAATATCCTGCTGCTGACCAATCTTACACTACTGTAATATCAGCTCTGTCTTAATTATTGTAGTAAAGCCCCAGCCTGTGATGAGGTTCTCAAATCACAACAATCACTTGTTATTGACCATCTGTTTTGGAGCTGCCTTTTGTCCGCAGAATAATGCTGTATCATTTGACATGTGTGTTTGCCCTGGGGGGCCTTATCTTGCTTTTACATTTTTGCATAGGAACAAGATGGTGTTAAGGCCTAGGACTTCCTTCCTGCCTAAGAACATTACCCAGTTTGCATTGCTGACCATGCCTGTGTTTACTTGACCAGGACAGAGATGACATTACAAAAAAAAAAAAGATGATTTAAAAAAATGGAAATCTGTAAAAAAATAATAATAAAAACTACCACCTCCTCTGCCTCTGACTTTGGGCCTTCCTGACCCCTCTTTTAATTAGGATGGCCTAAATGTAATGGCAACTATAGCACTTGGGATTGCAATAAAGCTTACCTGTAGGTACATGGAATATCTTCTAAACATGCTAAACGTTTAGGAGATATTTGCTACTCCTGAAGCTGGTGAGGTCACCAGCACATGTGCAGTACGCTATGAAGGGATGGCATGCCACGGCGGTGGCTCCCATGCACAGGAGTGATGTTATCGCGACTCGGCTATTTAAATGACAGGAGCCCGCGAACCTGGAAGGAAGACTGCTGAAGATGGAAGATGGAAGCCCTGTCAGCATTGACAGCGTGCTGCTGGGATGCTTCTTTTTACCTTGCCGACCAGCCACCATTGTTATACAGAGGCAGGTTGGCTCTCAGACACATATCACCGTAGTGCGATGCCAGAGCCGATGCATGTGGCCGATAGCCGCGATGTCCACCGGCAACCCGCGGTTGCTTTTCAGAGAGCCAGAACGGGGATCTGTGAATGTAAATAGACAGATCCCTGTTTTGTCAGGGAAGTATAGAGAGATCTGCTGTTCCTAGTGATCAGGAAAAGCGATCTCTCTCTACTCCCAGTCAGTCCCCTTCCCACACAGTTAGAAACACCTCCCTAGGACACATTTAACCTCTTAATCGCCCCCTAGTGTTAACCCCTTCCCTGCCAGTGACATTTATACAGTAATCAGTGGCTATTTTTAACTCTGATTGCTATATAAATGTGTTGACTTGTTTCCGAGCATGCAGGGTTTTAGAAAGAAAGAGAACCTTTTTTCTTTTTTTTCAACAGAAATTCCATTTGTCTGTATGGAACTCCGATGGAGAAAAAAAAACACGCATGCTCGGAAACAAGTCGACGCATGCTCGGAAACATTGAACTTAATTCTTCTAGGCTCATTGTAGTGTTGTACGTTACCTCATTTTGGACAATCGGAATTTGGTGTGTCCGTGTGTATGCAAGACAGCTTGAGCGGAATTCCGTTGGAAAAACCCGTCTGAGTTTATGCCGATGGAAAAACCGATCATGTGTACGGGGCATTAGGCGTGTGGTTGGGGTGGTGGCAAAAATGTAGGGTTGAGCCATGTTTTTACTTCCCACCAACTCACCTGAGCTGCAATAGGCAGAAGAACAGGGGGCCAGATTCTCAGAAGAGTTACGCCGGTGTATCTACTGATACACCGGCGTAATTCGAATTTCCCGCCGGCGTATCATTATTTTGTATTCACAAAACAAGATACGCCGGAATTAGGCTAGGATCCGACTGGTGTAAATCACTTACACCGTCGCATCCTAAATGCAATACAACGCCAACCGCTAGGTGGCGTTTACGTTCAGGTCTCATTTGTTTATGCAAATGAGCCTGATATGCCGATTCCCGAACAAATTTGCGTCGCGTAGCCGTCGCTTACGTTGTTTCCGTAAGCGTAAGGTTACCCCTGCTTTATGAGGGGTAACCTTACGCCAGTCCGCCGTATGCCATGTTAAGTATGGCGTCGGGTCCGCGTCAGCTTTCTTCGTCGGTTACGTCGTTTTCCTAAGTCGTCCGCGAATACGACTTTACGTCATTGACGCCCACGTCGGCGTCATTGACATTTTCCGTCGAGAACTGGAGCATGCGCACTGGGCTATTTTAAGCCCGGCGCATGCGCAGTTCGATCGGCACGGGGGCGCGCTTAATTTAAATACAAGCCGCCCCCTTTGAATTACGCTGGGATACGCCGGGCCATTTACACCACGCCGCCGCAAATTACGGAGCAAGTGCTTTGCGAATACGGCACTTTCTCCAGTAAGTTGCGGTAGTGTAGTGTAAATGACTTACACGCCGTATCTACCAGAATCTGGCCCAGGGTATTTACATGCCATGGCCATGATGCTTTACTTTGTGCCCCGCAGGAAAGTTTCCCAGACATGTAGCGACCAACAGGCCTTCCACACCGATCGCTACACATTCAAGCAAATGGGGATATGGGGAAGCACTGCAGACACCCTGCAACCATGTGTAATGCACACAGTTGCATTGTGTTTGTCAGCAAACATTGCATCGCTTCCTCACCACCTGTCAGTAGCTTTTGAAGCCTGATCCAAATGTGGATCAGGCTTCAGAGGAAAAGGGGCGCATGTCTAAATCCACCCTTACGTGTTCTTTGCACCACCTCCATTTAATGTATTGAGAGTGGGACAAAACTGTTGTTGTTCTTTTGCTTGAGCACTCTTTGTAAGGTCACCTGTATTGTACAGTAGGGCCTCGTACACACGACCGGTTTCCTCGACAAAATCCATCAAGAAAAATGCGGGCAGAGTTTTTTTGCCAAGGAAAACGGTCGTGTGTATGTTTTTCGTCGAGAAAACTGTTGTGGATCTCGACGAGAAAAAAAGAGAACATGTTCTCTTTTTTCTCGTTTGGAGTCTCAATTTCCTTGTCGTGTTTCTCGTCGGGCTGGTTTACGATGAGAAACACGTTTGTGTGTATGCTTAGAAACGTGCGCATGCTCAGAATAAAGTATGAAATGGGAGCGCACCTTCGGTAAAAGTAGCGTTCGTAATGGAGATAGCACATTTGTCACGCTGTAACAGACTGAAAAGCACGAATTGTCTCTCACCAAACTTTTACTTAACACGCAGTAACATGAGATTAGTAAAAGCAGCCCCAAGGGTGGCGCCAGTGGAATCAAACTTCCCCTTTAGTGCCGTTGTACGTGTTGTACGTCACTGCATTTGAGAACAACGAGATTTTGTCTTGACAGTGTGTACGCAAGGAAAGCTTGACAAGATTCTCGACAAGCCTGACAAGAAACTCGTCGAGGAAAACGACGTTTCATTTACGACGAGATTCTCGGTCATGTGTACGAGGCCTACTACTCAAAAATGTTAAGTATTTCAGATAATATCTATTCAGATAGTACCTTGTAGACAATTACTCTTTCCTGTGCCTGTATTAAACTGTATGCAGTTCATGCATCTCTGATCAAAAAGATAAAACAAAACAATAAAAATTAATTGAAAGAAAAAAAAATCTTCTAGAGCTAAGCAACTGTTTTAGGCATACTGTAGGTTAGTTTTAAATTGTATAATGCCTGAGTAGAAGGGTTATCTTAACAAGAGAAACAAACAATATATTCTCTGGTCTATACATACAAAACAACTTACAATTCCCACATTAGTTTCCCAGCAGGGACCTCTGGGCATATCAGCTGGATGAATATAGGGTGTTGATGTGCTCCCATTGCTTTGCGAAGAGTTATAAAGGCTGTTTAACAATATTTCAGTTTGGTTCTTTACTGCTCCTTCCTCTACTAACTGAAAACAGAATGATCATTAGAAGACCACATAAGTAGTATTTAATACTGTGATAATAGCATCATAGATTGGTAAATTTCAGTATCTAAATGCACATGAGAGAATAATAACATTTGTATCAATGCCTGGTGAACATAATTCAAATTTAGAACCTTGGTTTTATTGGAATAAAATCCATTGCCAAGACACTCCTATCAATATGTTTTGTAAGAAGTGGAAAACTTGGAATGACGCCATGGGGGAGATTTACTAAAACCGATGCAAACAGAATCTGGTGCAGCTGTGCATTGTAATGGGGTTGTAAAGGTTCATGTTTTTTCGCATCCTATGCATTAAGGTGAAAAAACATCTGATGATTACCGCCCCCAGCCCTGGAAAGTCACGCGTTGCGAATGCGCTTAATCTTTGCCCGGGCTCCTCGGCTCTTCATTGGATAAATTGATAGCAGCGCAGCCATTGGCTCACCTGCTGTCAATCAAATCCAATAACGCGGGCGGTGGGGGGCGGGGCAGAGTTCTGCACTCTTCGGCTATGGACGCCAAATTCAGGACATTCGGGAGCACGCCTGCAAGATAAGCCCCTTGGGAGAGCGCTTCCCAGAGGGGGTTATCTGAGGCGGGGAGGAGCCGAGAGAGCCGCCGGGGGACCCCAGAAAACACAGTTCGGGGCCACTCTGTGAAAAACGAGCTGCACAGTGGAGGTAAATATGACATGTTTGTTATTTAAAAAAAATAAAAACATTTATAGGTAGATTCAGAGAGATGTGCTTAACTTTGCGGCGGCGTAGCTTAGCCTGTTTAGGCTACGCCGCCGTAAGTTAGCTAGGCAAGTACTTGATTCTCAAAGTACTTGCCTGCTAAGTTACGGCGGCGTAGCCTAAAGCGGGCGGGCGTAAGGGCGCCTAATTCAAATGTGTGTAAGGGGGCGTGTTTTAATTGTAATGGGGCTTGACCTTACGTTTTTGACATTTTTTCTGAACTGCGCATGCGCTGGGCGCCTACATTTTCCAGTGTGCATTGCGGCTAAGTACGCCGCACGGGCCTATTGATTTCGACGTGGACGTAAACTACGTAAATCGCTATTCGCGGATGACTTACGCAAACGACGTAAAAATTTCGAATTTCAAAGCGGGAACGGCGGCCATACCTTAACATTACTATTCCATCTATTAGATGGAATAACTTTAGGCCTGATAATGCCTTACGGAAACGGCGTAAATGTACTGCGGCAGCCGGGCGTACGTTCGTGAATCGGCGTATCTACTGATTTGCATATTCTACGCCGACCGCAATGGAAGCGCCACCTAGCGGCCATCCGAAATATTGCAACCTAAGATAGGACGATGCAAGCCGTCGTATCTTAGATATGTTTAAGTGTATCTCTGATTGAGAATACACTTAAACATAAGTCGGCGTAGATTCTGAGTTAGGTCGGCTTATCTACTGATAAGCCGGCCTAACTCTTTCTGAATCTACCTACTTGTATCACTTTAACCAATCGGCTTTCAGGTTTTATTGTCAAAGCTTAAAGCGGGAGTTCACCCGAAATTTTTTTTTAAGATTAGATTGATACTCATTTTGTCAAGGGGAATAGGGTAGTTTTTTTAAAATCCGAGCAGTACTTACCGTTTTAGAGAGCGATCTTCTCCGCCGCTTCCGGGTATGGTCTTCGGGTGCGTCGGTGCCGCTCTATACGGCGCCTGTGCACTGACGTTTGGCTACTTTCGGAAAATCGTGACGCGATGTATGCGACCATCGGAAGCCTGTCAATCAAGTAGGAACGCCCAATCCCGCAGCCCATACCCGGAAGCGGCGGAGAAGATGCATCTCTAAAACGGTAAGTACTGCTTCGATTGTAAAAAAAACACCCGATTCCCCTTGACAAAACGAGCCTTAATCTAATGTTTAAAAAAAAGTTTTTTGGGTGAACCTCCACTTTAATTGAACAAGCTGATGTTAGAAGCTGTTTGGTTACTATTCACAGCTGCTCCAGATTCTGTGCGCTCCAGTTTCAGTAAGAGTCGGTTCACACTAGGGCGACACGACTTCCAGCGCGACTTTCAGAGGCGACTCCGACACGACTTGAGCATGAACCACAGGGCGATCTGGGGCAATTTACAACACAACTTGAAGTCGTCTCCAGGACAGGAGACTTTCCAGTGGCCAATAAAACAACAATCAGCTCTGGGAGAGGGAGGGGGAGGGAGGGGGGCAGGAGAGGTTTGCCTGAGAAATGTATGTTATCTTCCTGGAAAGTCGCTCCAGTTAAGACAGTGATCCGACTTCTGAGGCGACTTCCATTGAAATCAATGGGTACAAATCGCCTACAAGTCGGATTGAAGTAGTACAGGAACCTTTTCTGAAGTCGGATCGCCTTGAGTCGTGTGTATTAACACCGCTCCCATTCACTTCCATTGTTTTTCTCTACAGCGTGACTTGGGACGACTTGAGGCGACATGAAGTCGGATCGCAAGTCGCCCCAGTGTGAACCGGCTCTAAATGTCCCTCAAGTTTTTTTCTATCAAAACATTTTTTTTTCCTAAAAGCATAAAACAAGAAGAATTTTCATAAACAAACATGCAAAAATAAATCCTATGTAGCACACCCCCTAGAGAGCCACTGGTAGTTTGTGTCTATTTCCTCCCCTTAGCATACACAGTCTCTCTCTGGCTAAAGAAGCAGTCCAGCCCAGGGGTTTATTTTTATTTATTTTTTAGTAGGGAACGATGAACTTGGAAGGGGATAGGGGTGTTGAGATTCCCCCGGAACTGAAGAAATTGAACAGATTGACGACTACTAAACTTCTGGCTACACTTGTCCACTTCTTTACAAAAAGACCTATACTCCTTTAGCTGCCCATGTACAACACCCGATGGGTATTGCACCCCTGTTTGGTTTTACTGGCATTATTCAGGCTGTATTTCTCTCAGCAAAAATTCCAACAGAATTTCTATGCTGTCTGTTATCCCGAAGTCTAAAGCACTACACAGTCACTCTTGCAGCACTGGGGTCTTATACTCTTATACTCAGCCTCAGGATCATCAGTTGCCTCCTACCGACATCCATTTTGATCCAGCGATGTGCACGGGAGCCTGAGCATTCCAGGAACTCTCACTCGTCATTGGCTGAGGCAGCAGTGGGATCTAATTGCTCTGGGGGCGCTTGGCAGGAGGGAGGGGCCAGGAGCACCGACGGGGGACCCAAGAAGAGGATAACATGCTTGTTACTCTATTTTTTCCTAAAAACAAGCCTTAAATACCACTGTGTGATCAAGTGATCGAAACTGGGAGTATTTTTTTCAATAGATGTGTGTTGAGTTCATTGTTATTCTAATGAATGAAGTTGATCAGGGGTATTGTAGCTAGAAATACTGGCAATAAGCAATAAGTAACCACAGCATGTACTGTAGATCTCCTATCACAAATTATTGCAGATGTGAGATCTGTCCACTTACAGCCAAACTTGGACTAACCATATGCAAGGGCCTCTAATTAATTTATCAGGGACAGTTATCAATCAATGGATTGTTTTCAGGATATATCGGACAGTGGGAAGAGGCGTGCAGTTAAACCCATTGCATATGTGTAAGTGTCCTTAGTACTTTGGTTGTAGCTGATTTACTACCAAAAATACAAAATAGGATTTTTGTATCCATTCCTTCATACTGTGGTAAGAAAAATAATGGCTATACACAGGTGTTAAAATTTAAAATTCTGCTCATATACTATACTTAGACACACAAAAACACCATAAAATGTGTTTCTATAAACAAGTTTTTGGAAATCTTAAATGTTTTTTAATGATACAATATGTTTGCTTATTTAAAATGCTGTATTATTTTATTAAGTAAAGCTTTCTTACTTGTGCATTAACATCATTTATTAAAGCCAAAAGGAAGGTGTACAGATTTCCCAGGAACAATGCAAATATTCGTCCAAGATGCCATTTCAAGGCCAACCTAGGATGATAATTTTCCAACGCAGCTATTGTTTCAAACAATGGAGGGCAAAACATTGACAACAAATTCATTACAATTTCTATCTGAAAAGAGAAAATAACAATTGCAATACATTAAAGTTAAAAATAATTTGGACTACAAAATACAATAAGGCTAGGTTCACAATACTGCACTGCGATTTTGATTCAATCTTCAATGCGAGTTTGTAGTGCAGCTGCAGTGTGACTTGGTATGTTTCTGATACATATTTAATGTGACTACTGCGACTCATCCCTGTTGTCAGCAGGCAGGGATGAGTTATTGGTTGCTAAGGAGATGGCACCCGCCAGTACCCTAACAACTAGTGACTCATCTCTGCTGTGAGCTGTAAGCAGCAGGGATGAATCACCAGTTGTTGAGGATCCACAGTGTCCTAACAACCATGTGTCATCCCTGCTGTCAGCGGGGGATTCACCACAGACAGCAGAATGTAGCCCCCTTCAAAATCCATACCAGACCCTTTCCTAAGCATGCAGCCCATCTGGCTAGAAAAAAGAGGGGGACAAGCGAGCATCCCCTTCTGAACCATACAAGGCCACATGCCTTCAACCCGGGGAGGACCTTGCCCCCATATTGATGAAGACAAAAGCACCTTCCCCTCAATCCTGGCCCAGTGGTTGTGAGGAGATGGGGGTAGCTTATTGGAATCTGGAAGCTCCCTTTAACAAGAAGGCACTCAGATTCCACCCCCCCCCCCATGTGAATGGGTAAATGCCCCCAGATTTTAATCCATTTAAATCCATTGCAAATTATGATGAATGCTGGTTGTCGAACCACAAGGGAGAAAAAACCCTCCAACCGCCATACACGGCCACTCCCATCAGTTGACACTCGTCAAATGACATCGCTGTATAAGCAGGGGGAGTCACCTGGTGGCATTACTGGGTGACCCTGCCCAATGATGTCCATTTGAGACCCCACCCCATGATGTCATGACGCCATGGGGTAGGGTCTCTGGAAGACACCATAGGGACATCATAGGGATAGGTCACCTGATTAGGTCGCCGGGTAACCCCCACCCCTTTGTTTACTTAGTAGTGTTCATTGTGATTGACCATAGATTTACATTGAGGAACATTTTATTATTATTTGTTTTTTAAAGAACTTGTTAAAAATTGTTTTGGGTTTTTATTTACTTTGGACATTTTTTGGGTGAATGAGTACAGTTATTATGTAACCCATACTTGTTCACATGGGGGGCTAGGATGTAGGGGCTCCCTTCCTAAAAGGGGCTTCCAGATTCTGATAAGCTACTCTCCCTGCACCCCCACAGCCGCCATGCCAGGGTTGTGGAAGGAGGCCCTTGTCTTCATCAACATAAAGACAACATGCTTTGGTATTTTTAGGACATGTGCCCTGGTATACAGTAGTTTGGGGGGGAACTTGCTTGCCCCCCATTCCCTGGCCTGCCAGGCTGCATTTTTTTTGCTGCATCACTTTTTGGTGGAGCATTTAAACAGCTCAGGTTTGGGGCTACATTTTTGTTGTGAACAAGCACACGTTATCTGTGTGAAACCGGTCTACCAATGTTCCTGTAGTCTCCTGTCTATGTCCTTTGGTACCTTGACAATAACGTAACTATTCTACAGAAGTTCTTCATTCCATAGTGTGCAACCAATTTTATTTTTCTTCAGTTACTAATGATGGTGGTGAGCCAGGGCCAGGACCCACAAGGAAATCTTTATTCACAGTCTGAGCGGTGTTACACTATTTCTGCCAGGCTGCATGCTCAGATAAAGGTTGGGTATAGATTTTAGGGGAACCCACGCTAAAAAAATAAATGGCATGGTTCCTCTTAAAATCCATACTAGACCAAAGGGTCTGGTATAGATTTTGGTGAGGGGGGGTGCGTTTTCTCTTTTGCTTTGTTTTTTACCTGGGGTTCCCCTTAAAATCCATACAAACCCAAAAGGGCCTGGTATGGTTTGCTGTCTAAAACAATGATTTAATGTAAAAGGTAAACAGAATGTGAAATTAGCTATCCGTCAATGCTAAGGCTTCATGCACACTGGCTTAAAAATCTCTGCTCTACAGGAAGCAGCTCAATGTTATCCTATGTGTCCACGCACATTAGGATAATTACAGGCATATTTTGAGATTAGAATTTAGAGGCAGGAAAAAAAAACGTTCTGGTTTGCTTTTTTGATTGGAGCTTTCTGGCAGAAAAAACTCAAAACTCTCCTAAACTTGCCTAAACTGTGCACAAAAACACTCTATATGAGAGCTTTTATCTGCCAAGAAAACTGGAGGTTTTTTTAAGCCCAGTGTGCATGGAGTTGGATTGGAGTGTTACAGGTTCATGAGCCTGGACACAGAAAATAAACTGTGGTTACGAAGGAAGAATGTTGCAGGCAGGAAAAAGCTCCACTAAAGTGTGATCTGAAGAACCAACAAAACCAACAGCAATATTTTGACTGGAGGACACTGCAGAAAAACAGAAACAGGGCAGGGAAAGTACCAGAAGGGAAGCATTTTCAGCAGAAGCAAATAAATCAGCAGGAAGTTGAGCAGTAGAACACACCAATGAGGACCAACCTACATTAGGCTGCCAAGCAACTGATCACAAGTCAACCGATCAACACGTCATGGACAATGGATGTCTATATGTCTGGATGAGTATACCAAAGATATAACCTTAAAAATGTATAGGCCTATTCTTATCAACAATATAATTTATCTCTGGTTGATAAAACTAATGCTAAGAAAGGTATGGTTACATGCAACTGATGCCCACAGCTCTTCAAAGTCTAGATTGTATTTCAATTAATCTGTTTTATTGAATCTCACTTTAACCTTGTTTTTAGGGGCAGAACCTAGCTTTAATACACAGCCAATACACAGTCAGAGTTCCTTAGCAATTCTTCTGTATATCAGCGTTCATGTAAAAAAACATGTTAACTAAATGGCTGTTGGTTTCTAAACTGCCCTCTAGGGTGTGAACTCCATGAGCCCCACCCGCAAATATACACTTGGGAGAAACACATTTGAAAAGGCAGTTTATTTTTGAATGTTGGTTGAACATTATTCTTCCAGCCTATCAATTTATCATCCATACCTCATTATTCTGATACCAGCTCGGGTTATCCAATTTTTTAAATTCTTGTGCTCTCTGTACAACAAAATAAATGAGGTAGCCACTTCCTCCAAGACAGGCGAGAACCAAAAGATTTGCCAATATGATTAGAAAGCGTCGAAGATGAACATTTTCTTCCTTTGTGTTCTCTTGCTCTTCCACAATAGTTTCCTGTTGACAAAGAATATTAGCTGAAACTTGATTTTTGCAGACGTCTACGAAGCAAGGGTCATATGTACTTAAACTGCATCTGTGCCCAAACTATGAACGTTAGACTATTGATATTTTCTTTACAAGCAGTAAAAATCCATAAAACCAGCCCTCACTCATGACCTAGTTACTTGTAAGGTGAAGTAATTAATTCTCAAAGATCCTAAATGGTCACAGCAAATATTGGTAAAACTGAGCATAGGTTCCCACTGACTGTTGTGATATGTTTGTATACTCAACCTGGTTTGCTAAAGGGGCTTAAAGGATCACTAAAGGAAACATTTTTATTGTTTGCTGAAATGACTGTTTACAGGGTATAGAGACATAAAAGTTAACTGATTCCTTTTAAAAATGATTAAAAATAGATTAAATGCAATCATATAATGTGCCTGTAGTTTCACTTTCGTTTTTAAACTGGTTTCATGTTTATGTGAAGTAAAGAGACCCACAGAACAAAAACAAACAAATCCAGGGCAGTGTTTTGTTTTTAAAATTAATCTGATTGGTTCTGAGGAGTTTTAGACACACAGCTTGGACCACAGTGAAAAGCTGCCATGAGATTTTTCATAAGGAGCCAGACAAGCAGGAAGTGTGGAGATTACAGCAGAATTACAGCAACTTCAAAGCAAAAACGAACGATGAGGACATGAAACCAGTACTGCAGTAAGGTAAAGGAAGCTATTTAGCTAAAAAAAAAAAAAATCCTTTAGTGATCCTTTAAGTTCGTGTGAAGGTCCAGGCAAAGAACAAAGGACCCATCCTATCCAGCAGCTCCAATGGGGGTAGTGCTACATAAACTTGCATAAGAATCTAGGGGCTGTACCCAAAAATGGACTGTCATTTTCTTGAAATGCCTGTATTACCCCTTGAGGATTGCAACAATTGATTAACACTTGTAAGTGCTACTGTATGTAAGCTGTGACATATAACCAGTACAAAAACCTCTTACAAAAATGGGCACCTGGTACTAAAGCAATACATACAAACTAAAATAATTATTTCTGCTAAATGGTTCAGTTCACTCAAAAGTGCATACAAATGATTGAATGCATCCTAATCTGCTCTATGAACCTTAGAGTGATTGTAAACGTTCTTTAAAAAAATAAAAAAAATAACAAACATGCCTATACTTACCTGCTCTGTGCAATGATTTTGCACAGAGAAGTCCCAATCCTCTTCTTCTGGGGTGCCCCGATGGCACTCCAGGCTCCTCCAAATGTTCCTTTAAAAGGCCTTAAACTTTACACATTTTAACTGCTGTAAATATAACCGCTTCCGGACCGCCTACCGCATATATACTGCAGCAGGGTGGCTCGGCTGCGCAAAATCACATACCTTAACGTAATTACATACATGATGTAAACAAGGCAGATAAACGTTCTGTGAGAGGGAAAGAGAGAGATCTTGTTTTTCTGCTAAACAGAAACACGGTTCTTTTGCTTTTCCCAGTCAAAGCACTCCCCCCACAGTTAGAAAGAACTCCCTAGGGACACACTTAACCCTTTGATTGCCCCTGATGTTAACCCCTTCCCTGTCAGTGTCACTAGTACAGTGACAGTGTATATTTTTAGCACTGATTCCTGTATTAGTGTCAGTTGGGTGTCTGATCTGTACGCCGCAATGTCGCACCCCCGCTAAAAAAATTGCTGATCGCCACCATTACTAGTAAAACAAAAACAATAAATAAATAAATTCCATAAAAATATCCCATAGCTTGTAGACGCTATAACTTTTGCACAAACCAATCAGTATACACTTATTGACATTTTTTTTTACCAAAAAATTTGTAGAATTTGATTGGGTAGGTTTTTTTTTCAAAATTGTGTGTCTTTTTTGTTTATAGAGCAAAAAATCAAGACTGCAAAGGTGATCAAATACCACCAAAGGAAAGCTCTATTTCTAGGAAAAAAGGGACATCAATTTTTTTTTGGGGTACAGCATCACACGACCGCGCAATTGTCAGTTAAAGTAACGCAGTGCCGTATCGCAAAAAATGGCCTGGTCAGAAAGGGAGTAAAACCTGAAGTGCTTAAAGAAAACACAGTGACCGTGCCAGACAATGTTAAAGTGGTAGTAAACTTTCGCTGTGTCACTTTTATATACAGTTAGGCTTATAAAAAAGTTTAGCTGTAGGTAAAATTTATATTTCCTAAACGAGCGCCGTTTAGGAGCTATTCGCATGTTTTGCAGCTGGTGATGTCACCAATGCATGCACACAGTTGAGGACACATCTAGAGCTCTGTCTCGTGAGCTTGACTCCCGTTGGGCATCCATAAGAGTGACGTCACCACAGCTCAGCCTTTCAAATGGCCGGAGCCTGCAAACCCAGAATGAAGACCAGGTGAAGATGGAAGCCCTGTCAGCGGAGGCAGTGCACCGCTGGAGGGCTTTATTTTACAGGTAAGTCTTTCATAATGATTCTAGTATGCAGAGCATACTAACATATTATGCACTTAACTTGCAGGGGGACCAGATTTAAACAAAAAAATTTACCTCACTATAATGCGGCAGATCAGCATGATCCTGCGAGCCGTCGTAGCTGTAAGTTGGCTCCTTTAAGTGGGATAGCAGGCGTGCCTGCTACACTGCGAGGGTGCCGATGCTCATGGGCCGGTGGTCGCGATGACCGCTGGCCACATGCGATCGCGGGCACGAGAGGTAGAACAGGGACCATGTGTGTGTGTAAACACACACATCCCAGTTCTGAGAGGAGAGACAGAGCGTGTGTTACTATGAGCTAGGAATCCCGATCTGTCATCTCCTATAGTCAGTGCCCTCCCCCCACAGTTAGAACCCACACGAGGGAACACAGTTAACCCCCTAGTGACATTTACACAGTAATCAGTGCATTTTTATAGTACTGATCGAGGTATAATTGTCAATGGTCCCAAAAATGTGTCAAAAGTGTCCGATATGTCCGCCATAATGTCGCAGTCCCGATAAAAATCGCAGATCACCGCCATTACCAGTAAAAAAATTATAATAATAAAAATGCCATATCACCTATTTTGTAGCCCCTAAAACTTTTGCACAAACCAATCAATATACGCTTTTTGCAATTTTTTCGGGGGTGACAGGGTTAAAGTGAAGCTTCTAGGTACATTACACTCATCCAATTATCTTAAAGTGGTTGTAAACCCTTACAGACCACTTTGACCTACAGGTAAGCCTAGATTAAGGCTTACCTGTAGGTCCAAGAAATATCTCCTTAACCTACACGGTTAAGGAGATATTTCCAAGAAAGACAGCTGTTTCTACAGCTTTACTGTGTCTCCAACTTTGTGGTGTCTCGTAGCAGTGACACCTATGCCGAAATCAGGAGATGGGGTCTCCTCCAGCCCTTCCCATGCACTTCTCATTCCTCACCAGTCAGCTGACTTCTAGTCTCTGCCCCCCAGCCATGACGTGAATTGAATGGGTAACTGCGAAGAGCTCTGCTGGGCAGCCGCAAAAAGCCTGGAAGAGCAGTGCAGGCTCCAGGAACAGCCCAGGATTCGGTGACCCCTGGCAAATCCTCATTCAACCCCCAAGGGGGTCCCGCCCCCAGGTTGAGAACCACTGATCTAATGGGATCACTTTTGGCAGCCGTAGCCTCGTCCTTTATATGTACAATCTTGCAATTACCTTGAAGCTAGTTGTTATTGAAGCAAATTTGTTATCTGCAGTTTCTGGGTTGCCAATAAGATAATCCCAACTAGTAAATATCTTCCAACTGAATGTAAAATTGTCATCATCTCCATCAACTGCGCTTTCATTCATATTTTTTGCCATTCTGTGCACGAGTGAAGAAAAAAATGCATTAGATATGTAATCAAAAGGCTATAGAGACTAGAGGAAAAAGGGCTGAAAAATATCCATAAAGTGATATTGATTGTGCGGTAGAAGCACCGTGCTACAAGCCAGGGAACAATAATTACACCTTGGCAGCCCTTGTCAGGACCTGGGCTTGAACCTGGGACCTCTTCTGTGTCTGGCATTGACTCTTCCCATTGAGCTATCTGGGATGCTGGGCAGCTCCCTGTCTGATCTGCTGGACAAACCTACCTAATCCATTGGAATACTCTGCCTTGTGTCTTGATTGTTGTTGAACCTTGAACCCCTAGCTCCTCCCATGAACTTCCTATAAAAGCCTTGTCTCAGCACTTCCCTATTGCCAGGTTATTGTGCCTTTCCAGCCAGTGCCTTGCGATTTGTCTGCTCTGCTGCCATTTATACCTGCAACCACTCGTGTTTGACCCTCAGCCTGTTCCTGGACTACTCTTCTGCCTGATCCTAATCTGCAACCGTGTTTGACCCTCGGCCTGTTCTTTAAATACTCTTCTCCCTGATCCCAACCTGCAGCCACTCGTGATTGATCCCTTGGCTTGTTTACTGACCATGCTGCTGTTTCATCCTTGTCTGCTCATCTGCTACTGTACCCTGGCTTGCTCACACCCTGGTGGGGCAAACTTAAGGACTGCGACCTGGTACTAGCTTGCAGCTAAATCCATCTCCACCATCAGGAGCTCTGGGGAAAACCAGCTAGTACTTAGACTCCGCACCTTAGGGGAGCCTGTATTATCTGCCAGAAGTGACTGCCTGAATACCTGTCCTGCCACTGCTATAGCTATTGGCCTCTGAGCCTGACGCCTGATTGTGACACCCCTGACGATCTGTGGATGAAGAAATTCAATCGCAGGAGGGATAAGTGTACAGGAACTGCATAGAAGAGTCTCAAGACTCCCAATATTTAAACATTAGGCAGTTTTCTTAATTGTTTGTGCAGATTATTTTTGTATCAATTTGTTTTAGCTCTATATGAAAGGTAGGCAGCATGCAAGAGTCAAAAGGGGTAGACCCTATGGAAGTGGGTATCATCATCAGCCATATACAGTACACTTGGCTTAGCATAAACCAAGTACAGTACATTTTTTAATCTTGCCATCTTGAAATTAAACTTGACAGGACTTATTATGTACATCATCAAACTAATAACCAAGATATATGAGACACTACAGTTAATTAAGCAGTAATACTTACGTTCTTATCAAAACTACTAAGCTGTATCCAAACACACCAACACCACATAAAAAATAGCCCAAGGGAAGTCTAAATTTTAGAGGTCCAATAGTTCTTTCACTGTTGTAGTAGCCATAGAAAAGGGGTGAGTACTTTAAAATGCCCTGTAAAATGAAAACACTTAGTAAATATTACATGTAAAATACTGATACATTGTTAATTTTGACGTCAAATTTCAATTTAGTTTAAGCCATAGTCTTTTGACTAAAATGGCATTTTCATTTTAGTCGTACTTTAGTCATCTGAATTTTTTCGTTTTAGTCATATTTCAGTCTACTAAAATCTCCAGTACATTTTAGTCTACTAAAATCTCCAGTACATTATAGTCTACTAAAATCTCCAGTACATTATAGTCTACTAAAATCCCCAGCACATGTTAGTAGACTAAGATCTAATGGGTTTAGTTTAATTGGAATGCATTTTTAAAGCATTTCTCAAGAATTGCCAAACTCATTATATACTTCTGGAGTAAAGATCTAATAACATATTATTATTTATGGTATTAAGGTTTGAACATGTACTATAAACACAGATTTAGCCATTGTGATATATAAGGCCTTTTTAAAAAAAAATCAAACCAAGTTTCATACGCAAACAAAAATCTTGCGCTCATTGACAAAAATTGCAATTGATTTTTGCCATAGTTTTCGTCAATTGACTTAATTCAAATTTTATTTTTTGTTTAGTTTTCGCCAAAGAAAACGAAGCCAAAGGTTAGTCACACGATGTACCCCATATTTATTCACGTAGGGTGGGGGGCCGGGATCTGGGGGCCCACTTATTAAAGGGGGCTCCCAGATTCCGATAAGCCCCCCGGCCCACAGACCCCGACAATCAACGGCCAGGGTTGTCGGGAAGAGGCCCTTGTCCCCATCAACATGGGGACAAGGTGCTTTAAGGTAGGGGGCGCAGTGCCCCCCTGCCCCAAAGCACCCACCCCCCATGTTGAGGGCATGGCCTGGTACGGTTCAGGAGGGGAGGCGCTCGCTCGTCCCCACCCCCATTCCTGACCGGCCGGACAGTGTGCTCGGATAAGGGTCTGGTATGGCTTTTGGGGGTTCCCCTTAAAATCCATACCAGACCGAAGGGTCTGGTAACATCCTAGGGGAACCTCACGCAAATAGTTTTTTTAATTTGCGCGGGGTTCCCCTTCAAGATTCTCCACACACGAGTCGGCCCGCAAGTCGGATCATCTTGATCCGACTTCTGGTGCGACCTCTATTCAAATCAATGGGCTCCCATAGGGAAACATTGATTTTGAATAGAGAAAGAAAACTAGCGCGGCAAAACGTGCATTGAATTCAATGCAAAACGCGGGAAAAAATTGTGTTAAAAACGCTGCTTTTTTCCTAGCTTTACAGCCCGTTTTTTAAAACGTCAGTGAGCATGAGGCCTTAAAATTTAAGAAAGACAGTAATACAAGCATGTACCAAATGTTAAAAATTGCTATATTCACAACTTTTTTTGTTCACTACCATTAATACAACCACAGCATCTGTGAGTCTGTCCTTGATTTGCACAAGCTGCTGGCCACGGCTGTACACATCCTGGTTGCAGAAATATGCTTCTTCATGATGGTGTACGGCCCTCTATAGCCATGTTAATGAGGCCTAATGAGTTGCAATAATGATTTCATCATAAACGAAGCTTTGTGAACAGTTTGCTTTAATAACCTGATCTAGATTCAAACATTAAAGGGGTTGTAAAGGTTTGTTTTTTATTTTCTAAATAGGTTCCTTTAAGCTAGTGCATTGTTGGTTCACTTACATTCGATTTCCCTTCTAAATGTTTTTTTTCCTTTGTCTGAATTTCTCACTTCCTGTTTCTCCTCAGTAAGCTTTTCACCATCTTCTGAGCGATGGAAAGTCAGTCAGAACAGCTTACTGAGGAGAAACAGGAAATGAGAAATTCAGACAAAGAAAAAAAACGTTTAGAAGGAAAAGGTAAGTGCCAACAATGCACTAGCTTAAAGGAACCTATTTAGAAAATAAAAAACAAACCTTTACAACCCCTTTATTGTCCAATGTAAATTGAAAAGTTTGGTTAAAAAAGCAAGTACTGAAAAACCAAAAAGTTAATTTAAGTATAACTCTAGCCAAAAAAGTTTTTTGTGGTTTCATCTGAGTTTCCATTGAAGCTCGCTTCATAAGTAGCTTCTGGGCATGCGCGGGTGAAAAAACGTCGTTTTAAACGACGTTTTTTACTACACACAGTCAATTTCTGTGAAGTAAAAAATGACGTTTTGAAAAACGACACATAAAATTGAAGCATGCTTCAATTTTTTTTGGTCGTTTTTTACAAGACATAAAATGACGTTTTCCCCCACACACGGTCAATTAAAGTGACGTTTTTAAAAACGTCGTTTTTTTTCATCACATAAAGTGATGGTGTGTACGGGGCATTAGGCCCTGTACACACGAGAGGATCCATCCGCTGGAATTGATCCGCGGACCGGCTCCAGCGGATAGATCCCCTGGTGTGTACAATCCAGCGGATCTGTTTCCGCGGATTTTTATCCCCTGGGATGGATTTCAAGCGGATAAAAGTTTGAAGACATGCTTTCAAATCTATCCGCTTGAATCCATCCCAACGGATTGATCCGCTGGTCTGTACAGACTCACCGGATCAATCCGTCCGAATGGATCCCCCGCATGCGTCGTAATGATTCGACGCATGCGTGGAATTCCTTATATGACAGCGTCGCGCACGTCGCCGCGTCATCATCGCGGCGACGGCGCGACACGTCATCGCGATAGGATTTCGGCGCGGATTTCGATCCTATGGTGAGTACACTCCATCGGATCCAAATCCGCGGAAATCCTCGAGAGGATTTATCCACGGAAACGATCCGTTGGACCGTATCCGCGGATAAATCCTCTCGTGTGTACTAGGCATTACATTGCTTGCTTTGTCCCAAATAAGAGGATTTCCACTTATGGAAACCTTTTTCACTGTGAGAAACTCTTATCTTGATGACTACTATCGCTGGGATAGGAAATTATAGTAAATCTCCCTACAGAGAAACAGACAATTAAAACAAAACATGCATTCTACCAACTTCTTACCCTATCCATAGGGAAAAAAAAAAAAAAGGTTTGGATGGACTGTCACTTTAATTTATTATTATTATTATTATTATTCAGGATTTATATAGCGCTGACAGTTTGCACAGCACTTTACAACATTAGGGCAGACAGTACAAATACAATACAATTCAATCCAAGTGGATTCAGAGGGCCCTACTCGTTAGAGCTTAAAATCTAGAAGGGAGGGTCAAGTGATACAAAAGGGTAATAGCTGTGGGGGATGAGCTAATGAAGAAAATAGAAGTGCAGTTGTTAGGCGGAGGGAGGATAGGCTTCTCTGAAGAGAAAAGTTTTCAGGGATTTCCTAAAAGTGGATAGATTTGGAGACAGTCTGACAGATTGGGGTAGGGAATTCCAGAGGATGGGAGATGTGCAGGAGAAGTCCTGGAGGCGAATATGGGAGGAGGTGACGAGAGAAGGAGATCTTGGGAGGAACAAAGAGGACGAATAGGTTGGTATTTTGAGACTAGGCTAGTGATGTAGCTGGGGGCAGAGTTGTGGATGGCTTTGTAACTTATTGTTAGTATTTTGAATTTAACTTGTTGGGGGAGTGGCAGCCAATGGAGGGATTGGCAGAGAGGGGTAGCAGACACTGAGCGGTTTGTAAGGTGGATGAGTCTGGCAACAGCATTCATGATGGACTGAAGGGGGGATAGTCTATTCAGGCCTCATACACACGATAGGTTAAACAGAGGACAACGGTCTGATGGACCATTTTCATCGGTCAAAACCGATCGTGTGTGGGCCCCAAAGGTTATTTAACCACTTTAGCCCCGGGCCTGTTTTTCAGAGTCGGTGTTTACGAGACAAAACCATTTTTTTTTGCTAGAAAATTACTTAAAACCCCCAAACATTATGTTTTTTTTTTTCTAACACCCTAGAGAATAAAATGGAAGTCATTGCAATACTTTTTGTCACACCGTATTTGCGCAGCGGTCTTACAAGCGCACTTTTTTTGGAAAAAATTCACTTTTTTAAATGAAAAAATAAGACAACAATAAATTTGGCCCAATTTTTTTATATATTGTGAAAGATAATGTTACGCCGAGTAAAATGATACCCAACATGTCACGCTTAAAAATTGCGCCCGCTCGTGGCATGGCGTCAAACTTTTACCCTTAAAAATCTTGATAGGCGACGTTTAAAAAATTCTACAGGTTGCATTTTTTGAGTTACAGAGTAGGCCTAAGGCTAAAATTAATGCTCTCGCTCTAACGATCGCGGCGATACCTCACTTGTGTGGTTTGAATACCGTTTTCATATGTCGGCGCTACTCGCGTATACGTTCGCTTCTACGCGCGAGCTCGTCGGGACGGGGCGCTTTAAAAAATTTTTTTTTTGCTTTTCGCATTTATTTTTATTTATTTTAGAATTTTTAACACTGAAAAAAAAAAAAAAAAATTATCACTTTTATTCCTATTACAAGGAATGTAAACATCCCTTGTAATAGAAAAAAGCATGACAGGTCCTCTTAAATATGAGATCTGGGGTCAAAAAGACCTCAGATCTCATATTTGGGCTTAAATGCAAAAAAAAAAAAAAAATTTGGAAATGTCATTTTTTCAAATGACAAAAAAAAAAATGTTTCTTTAAGACGCTGGGCGGGACTGACGTTTTGACGTCACTTCCGCCCAGCGGAGCTATGGGGACGGGCGAAGGAGATTTTTCCTTCAGTCTCGTCCCCGCTCACCAGCCGGATGGTCGCGATCTCCTCCGCCGCTACCGACGGCTACGGTAAGCGGCGGAGGGCGCGGGAGAGCGGCGGGAGCCCCTCTCCCGCCACCGATAACGGCGATCTCGCGGCGAATCCGCCGCGGAGACCGCCATTATCGTTAACACGGCCGCCCACAGAAGAGATGAATATCTCGATTGTGGCAGCAGCTGCTGCCGTTACCGAGATATTCATCTCTAAAGTGAGGACGTATAACGACGGTGGGCGGTCGGCAAGTAGTTAACCATCGGTTAAAAAAATCAAACTTGCTTTAAATTTAACCGATGAATTCCTAACCAATGGGAAAAAAATTATCGTTAGTAGGCACAACCATCGGTTGAAAATCCACGCATGCTCAGAATCAAGTCGACGCATGCTTGGAAGCATTAAACTTCATTTTTTTCAGCACGTCGTCGTGTTTTACGTCACCGCGTTTTGACACAATCATTTTTTTAACCGATGGTGTGTAGGCGCGACGGACCATCAGTCAGCTTCATCGGTTAACCGATGAAAACGGTCCATCCGTCCGTTCTCATCGGATGGACTGATTGTGTGTACGAGGCTTTAAGGGTAAGCCATTGAGGAGGAAGTTGCAGTAGTCGAGGCTTTGGAAAGTGATTGGATGCAGGGCCAAAAGGAGAGTTCAGAGTCCAGAATTATACCTAGCACTCTGACATGTGGGGATGGGTGGATGGTTGTGCAATTGCTCTTGACAGAGAAGTCAGGGAAAGAGGCACGTGGGGGAGAAAATATTATGAGCTTGGTTTTGGACACGTTGAGTTCAAGGAAGTGGTGTGACATCCAGACAGATATATCTGTTAGTAAATTAGTAAATTAGTGATGCATGAGGAAACTGATGGAGTGAGTTGAGGGGTGGAGAAATAGATTTGGGTGTCATCAGCGTAGAAATTATATTAAAAGCCGTGGGAGGCAATCAACTGACCCAGGGAAGAGGTGTAGATTGAAAATCGGAGAGGTCCAAGAACAGAACCTTGGGGGACCTAGACAGAGAAGGGAAGAGGAGAGGAGGAAGTAGAATTGTAAGTGACACTGAAGGTGAATTGTGATAGGTAGGATGAGAGCCACTGAAGAGCACAGTCAGAGAGGCCGAGGATATAAAGTATTTTTTCTGAGGAGGAGGCGGTCAACTGTATCTTGGGCTTGCTATACCTGCACCCCATATTGCTTTTATTCAATTTTTTACTGAAGTGATCACTTTCATGTCATTGGTTTTATTTCAATAAAACCTATCCTCTTTTACCTGCACCATCCGGAGCATTGTTTTCTTTCTCTTCCCTGCATGACTTGCTTGGATACAAAGTTTTTTCAAAACTCCATACCAGTGTGCACCTTGCATCAGTGGACACCACTGTTCGTATCACCAGTTGGCGTGTAAAGAATCGGACCCTTGGTTCCTGTCCACGGATTCGAGTTGGAGCGAGTACACCTACGGTGAGGTTCCAGTCTAGGCCTACAGCCATTCAACAGGATACCCCGTGGTGAGTCTACCACTGTACCAACATCCAGCCGAGCAGAGCCGAGCCGATCCCTTACATGCCTTTGCGATCTGTTGTCGCTGACAAGCAGATCCACGACATCTGGTAAGAGTATTCCATCTATTTCCGATTCTACCGTGCAGAAAGTTTTTTCCAAAGATGAGGATGTGGTCGTACACCCCATATTGATGGACTTTTTTCTTTGTGTTTTTCTTTTTGTGCTGGTTGTTTCTAATGGACACTCATTCACAGGTTATTGCGTTATCATCACATTGATGCATAATTTGTTCTTTATAAGAATTTTTAGCGCTGCATATTGTTTCACAACTGTATCAATGACAGCTGAATGGTCCAGAATTAGGAGTACAGAATAGTGTCCTTTGTTTTGTTTTATTTATAATAGTGTATATCCAATTTTTTTGAGAAAGTAGGGAAGTAAGGTATGTATTTTACCCTAAACTCACTAAGAACATCATAGTTCATTGATGTTGCCTCCTCAGTTCTTGGTACAATCTTTCTTGGAATGCTTCCATATGAAAGGCCCATTAGCATCTGTGTTGTAAAGAAAAATATACTCAGCATTATGACAATTTAATATTTTTTTTATATGTTTTATTTCAGTGCATTAATATCAATTATTTAAAATAATATATCATCTACAAAAGAATGCTTAGGCATGCAACAATTATCTGATTAAACAAAGTACAATAATCCTACAAAGTTATAATGTTATAGTAATAAATGCTGTTTCCCACCACCATAAAAATTAAATTTGGGACAGAAATGTTATTAGAATGTTTGACATAATGCTTTAAAAGATCCATGTTATGGTGTGCTAACTTTATGATTTGAGCCTACAGTGTGCTGTTTTTATATACAATACTATGGATAGAACTTTTAATTTGGTATTAGCTATTTTATTAAATATTTTTTATAGCCTTTGTACTTTGGAATTACAATTATAAATTCTTTTGAAGGTGTTTTTTTAATACTATTTCTGCTACAGTAAGAGCCGGGTTAACACTGGGGCAGCACGACTTCGGGGGCGACTCGGCAAGGCCTCCTGAAGACGACTTCAGAGGCAACTTGCAAAATGACTTCTGTATAGAAGTCAATGCAAGTCGCCCCGAGTCGCCCCCAAAGTTGTACAAGAACCTTTTTCTAAGTCGGAGCGACTTGCGTCTTTCCTATTAGAACGGTTCTATTGAATAGAATGGGACGCGACTTGTCAGGCGGCTGAGTCGCCTGACGAGTCGCCCCAGTGTGAACCGGCACTAATACTACAAAGTATTATTTATATTTCTGTATTGATTTCTTTCCTTTCTAATCTCTCCCCTCTCTATTCTCCCCCCCTGCCTTTATTCCTTCTTGACAGCGAGTTCACAGTGATCACTCGTTTCCAGGACCTTATGCAAATATTAAATTGCACATTTCAGTGATAGTATTCCTTTGCGAAGGCTTCGTTCACTCTGACCCTATTACACTATTCAACTGTTACTGTATTTTGAAGGCTAAAACCTGATACTGAGGCAGCATACTGTCTGCTGATCACTGCAATAGACTGCAATTTACCGATTTAGAACATTTAAAGTAGCAAGCAGATGGCTTCTCTTTCTACTTTGCCATCTTTTTTCAAAAGCTCATTGCACTCTTTGCTTTACATGCAGCTCAGCAGTGGCCAGGCAATCATAAAAAAAAGGTTTAAATTACAATGTTATGCTTTAGTGCTGCCTCCATACTATCCTGCTGCCGTATTGTACTGACCTTTGAGTATCTTTTGGTAAACAGATACTTGCTCTCTCCACTGTTCATGCTGCATCAAACAACTCACCACCACCATAGTCAAGAGTAGTGTTACTGGAATACGCCTCAATTTGCGAGTATTTTGGCCAAACAGGTCAAAATGTTTGGAATTTGGAAGATATTGAATACAAACCCCAATTGGAATAATATCTGGTAATTTGTCTCTGGGGAGTATCTGTAGCAGTCAAATGCAACAAAATGGCATGAAAAATCATAAAATGTTGGATGGGGCCATTTGATGCAGCTTGAAAGGCAACATGGGAAAGATGAAAATCTTTCAACTTTCAGGTTTGTGCAGTCTGTTCATGCTGTACCAGATTTATCATGCGGATCAGACAAGGTATGTGTCTCTTAGCTGTCCCAGCCAAAGGGGTGACAGCAGGTTCAACCACTTTATCATACACAAACTTGCCTGACTTGAGCTTGTGTGAGGTCACCCCAGTGTCAGTCTGGCTAGCAGAGGTGCCAGAAGCTCTGTACCTCTGTGGCAGTTTTGCTAGTGCATGACACCATTTCACTTGTGCGGCACTGTAAGATCTGTGATGTTCAGGAGGTCCAAATGATGATGTTGACAATGTAGTAGAGACTGAGGGGCAGATTCACAGAGAATTAGATAGGCGCAGCGTATCAGAGATACGCTACGCCGCCGTACCTTACCTGGCGGAATTTTGAATCCTCAACGATTTTGCGCCGAAAGTTACGGCGGCGTAGTGTATTTCTGGCAGCGGAATTCCAATCGCCGGGTAGGGGGCGTGATTCATTTAAATGAAGCGCGTCCCCGCGTCGATTGAACTGCGCATGCTCCATTTCGAAATTTCCTGCTGTGCTTTGCGTGAAATGACGTCGAAACAACGTCATTTTTTGAACTTAGACGTGACTTACGTCCATCCCTATTCACGGACGACTTACGCAAAAAAAAATTCAAATTTCGACGCGGGAACGACGGCCATACTTTAACATGGCAAGTCTCTCTATACGCCGCAAAATAGCAGCTTTAACTATACGCCGGAAAAAGCCGACTAGAGACGACGTAAGAGAATGCGACGGCCGCGCGTACGTTCGTGGATCGTTGGAAAAAGCTCATTTGCATACCCGACGCGGAAAACGATGCGAACTCCACCCAGCGGACGCCAAAGTTTTGCATCTGCGATCCGAAGGCGTACGAAGCCGTACGCCTGTCGGATCGAACCCAGATGCCATCGTATCTTGGTTTGAGGATTCAAACTAAAGATACGACGCGGGTAATTTGAAAGTACGCCGGCGTATCAGTAGATACGCCGGCGTACTCTCTCTCTGGATCTGGCCCTGAGCATGCAGCCTGGCTTGCCAGGAAAGATGGGGGGATTAGCATGAGCCCCTACCCCCTCCATGAACCGTACCAGCCTTCAACATGGAGGGAGTGGCTTGCTAGAGGGGACCCCCTGGCAACGCACCTTATCTTCATGCTGATGTAGACAAGGGCCTCCCCCCACAACCCTTACCTTGTTGTGGGGCTCTGCAGGTGGGGGCTTATTAGAATCTGGAAGTCGCCTTTAACAATAAGGCGGCACTCAGATATCCCATGTGAATGAGTAACATCTACATTCATTCACAAAAAAAGTTTTAACCTAGAAGATACTTAAACATGTTCTCCCCCAAAAAGTCCCTCATTGTATATCTATCATTAACTACCTTGTCCAATGATGCAGATCCACATCAATCATGATGCCCATTGGCAAATGACCCTCCAAAAGGAAAAAACATTGCTGCAGAGGCACATCCCGCTCATTCACTTGTAACCTGCAGAATGGAAATTCTGGTGGATGACAGTTGTTATACAAGGGGCAGGGTCTCCAGTGATGTCATTGACCATATATGGACATGACTATATATGGTCCGTGACATCGCTGGCATTCTTATCCTTTGCTTACATGGGATCCATGTAAGCGAATGAGGCCAGTGATATCACTGGTCGTTAGGCAATCAGATTGACAGTGGGAAGAGCCATATATAATAGCAGCAGTAATACTGCTATATTACATGACAGTTGGCTCCTGCCGAATAGGTACATTTTCAGGCATTCGTCCAAACACCCTAGCAGCCAAAGTTTGGTCTGCACTAGTTCATTGCTGGTGACATTTCAGGATAGACAGTGCAGAACACTAATCCTCCCAGCAGCTCTTCCTGTAGACTATACCTGAAGGTAAAGGCCAGGAAGAGGACCACTCCTTTACACATGCAAGCATTGCCATGGTTGCAGGCCAAGACCCTAATTTCAGCCACATGCATGGCTAAGAACCATATAATAATAGCCCAGACACCCAGTGGTCTTGTCTCAACCACATGATTAAGCCCTGTGGGTGGGGAAAAACATGTTGGGGTGTGGCTTGGATGGAGTGACGGCTGTGGCTGCTTCCACTCTTTACATAAGGGTGATGTGTGGCTCCTGGGACTTCTTTTTTTCCTCATTGATTTCTATGGAGCTGAGACAAGCCTTTCCCTGCCTGCACTCCCAGCATTTAGGACCTACTTGAGCCTGAAGCGGCACCCATAATTTCTTTGTATGGTGTCTCAAGCACATTGATCAGCCCTCTCTTGGAGCTCTCTGTCACCTGGCCACCACTGCTCTCATTCCAATTAGTGAACATAATAATGATCAGGCCACACCATACATTTTTTCAATGCTTTTTTATGCTGATATCCTCATTTCCACTCCATCCCCAATTACTCATTCTCTTATACTGTTGCTCCCTACCCAAAAAGGGCACAGGAAACCACACACACAAGAGAAAGTGTACCACAGCAGAAAAATATTTACCTTTTTTGCCCCAGCCTACAAGATCATACTCCAATGTCATGAGACATTCTTAACACTTCATCTCAATAAGGAAGTATAGGTGAGTGAGATATTGGGAGAATAATATGAAAACACTAAAAAGAAAAAATATAGACGCTAAAGCTTGTTTAGCAAAACAAATATTTTGCTAGTAGCGTTTTGCATTTTTTTGTTATTTTTTTTTATAAAAGCAACCATTTTTATGTATTTGTTTAGTATGTTTGCTTGTTTTCACTTGCCTCAGGTATGATAATCAGTCCAAGCACCATGCACAAAAGAACTATGTTAACTCCATACATCCATCTGAGAAATATAAAGTATGATGCCACAGATGATCCAAAGTGACCTTAAAGACAAATTCATTTTTAACAATTTGATATCCAAAATAGAAAAAAAATATTTTAATTCATTAGATACATTTCTCAACCTAAGCTGCCCTGTAACTATAGGGGCTGTTTTAAAAAAAAATCTACTAAAACAAGAAAACAAACAGACTACATTCAGTTAAAACTACTAAAGATAGATAGATAGATAGATAGATAGATAGATAGATAATAGCTATATATTTTACAGTATCACCAATTTTTGTTTTTAGAAGGTATAATTTGTCTGGAATGCACTTGCCTAAAAGTGATCAAAAATTAAAGATTAGAATAAAATTAAACAAAATATATTTTTGCTGCGCAAATACCACGTGACATAAAGAATTGCAACGACTGCCATTTTATTCCCTAGGGTCTCAGATAAAAAAATATATATAATGTTTTGGGGTACTGGGTAATTTTCTAGCAAAAAAATATGATTTTTACATGTAGGAGAGGAATGGCAGAATTGGCCGGTATGGAAGTGGTTAATAGGTTTGAGGAAATGTATTACACTTACTTTCAATTTCTTTTATTTTCATTTCCCAGGGTATGCAAGCAGTTTTAAAATTTTCAAAATCTCTCTTGAATTTCATCCATTTCTACAAATAAAATACAGATTTTATGCTATAATAAGGGAAAATATAAGTGCATTGAAGTTTACATTGCTAAAAATGTACACAGCACTGCAATGAATGTAATGTTTGGAGAAGCATTAACAATCACTGTGAAAAAGCTACATGCATTCTTGTGCACGAGGACCTACTCTATGTCCTCCCATTGGTCTTGGTAAGCAAAAAAAGGGAGGTATACTGTAAAACAGCAAGATTTCCATAAATGGCTTCCTTTATCTATGCAATACTGGATTTCCACATACAATGGAGCAAACAGTGAATACATTTTTTTCAAATCCCTCAAGAGATCAAAATTTGATAAAACCCACACATGAAATAAAAATATACTAGGGTTGTCCCGATACCACTTTTTCAAGACCGAGTACAAGTACTTGTTTTCAAGTACTTGCCAATACCGATTACCGATACTTTTTTTTTTTAATGTCATGTGAGAGTGGCACATGTATCAGTGGTTTTTTTATTTATTTTTTACAATTTTTATTTTTTACAATTTAATTTTTGTTATGTTTTTTTTACAATGCTTTTTTTTTTTAAGGTGGGAGAGTGGATGGTGTCAGTGTGTTTTTTTATTTTCATTTTTATTATTTTTTACAATTAATTTAACAGACCCCTGACATCTCCCCTTTGAGACAGAGAAAGGGACTGAGAACACAAATTCCGTTTCTCAGCAGCCTCATATTCACTGAAAATGAATGGAGAGGAGGCATAAGCTCCTCTCCATTCACAAACTGAAGCATCGTAAACACAGGTTACAATGTTTTAGTTATGCGAATGGACAGAGTCAGGGATCACTGACTCTGTCCATTCGGAAAAGGAAGGAGGCGGGTTTACCGACTCCTACCTCCGCTCTCCATCCTGTCAGATCGAGGACAGAGGAGGACATGGAGGGGGACATGGAGCGTGCAGGGGGACAGCAGCAGATCGTAGGGGCTCACAGAGTGTGGAGGGGGACAGCAGCAGACCAGAGGGGAACATGGAGCGCAGAGGGGGACAGCAGCAGAACGGAGGGGGACTGGAGGAGGATACAGGGACAGTCTGCCGTAATTGATGCAGCTTTTGTGGAAGTTACAAGCAACGATCACCGCTGTATAGATTTCACTAAAGCAGCTGAAAGGGAGGGGGGGGGGGGGTTCAGGGAGAAGCTGTGAGGTTTTATTGAAATCTATACATGGATGTTGGTGCTTGTAACTCCTCCGGCCGCATTGATCATCCCTGACTGTCCAGGTATCGGGTGAAGCTTCGGAGTACTCTGGAAAATGCTCGGTATCGGGACAACCCTAAAATATACACTAAATTAAAGAATCCATGTGAAAGTGTGATGTATGTACAGTATATATATGTATATATATATATATATATACTGCATATATACAAACCTTCTAGATTGTAAGCTCTAACAAGCAGGGCCCTCTGAGTCCTCCTGCATTGAATTGTATTGTACTTGTTGCCCTAATATTGTAAAGTGCTGCGCAAACAGTTGGCGCTATATAATTCCTGTATAATAATATTAATATAATAATATATGTTACTTACTATATTAATTTACCAGGTGGTATAAGATTATTATTTAAATCACAACATACAGTTGCTTCTGTTTAACTTACCTTCATGTTCACATAAAAAAAACTGTTGCAGTAATGAAATATCAATAAGGTCCCTTTCACACTTGTGTAACTTGTCTTGTGACTTGGGACTGCAAAGTCTCATGACAAGTCGTACTCCATGATTTCCAATGAGTACCATTTATATCTGTGCGACTTTAAGTCGCAGCAACTTCAAAGTAGTCCCTGCACCACTTTGGTCCGACTTTGATGCAACTTGAGGTCCATAGACCTCAAGATTACAAAGGCAGTGATTCAAGTGGTTTCAAAGTCGGGCAAATTTCAGGTCGTTCAAGAGTAAAAGGAGCCTTAGCGATACTATTTTAAAACCATTATATAATAATACATACTGTTCATATTTCCAGCACAAATTGCTGTTTGAGAAAATACCTTAGCCATCATGATTTTATATGCATAGAGCTTTCTTCCCTTCCCTCTTCCTAGAGCTCCTTCAAATCTCTCAACAAAATCATGTGCCTCCCTGATTAAAGAAAAGGTGCAATTACCACAAAATGTCCACATCAAAAAATAATAGACAGCTTTTATTGGGAGGCCAAATGTAGCTCCATTACCTTTGATACTATAGGGTACAAGGAGTATACTAAGGCCCCGTACACACGGTCGGACCGAACCGATGAGAATGAACCGAAGTTCAGTTTCATCGGACCAAACCGACCGTGTGTATAGGCCATCGGTCTGTTTTCCTTCGGTCCAAAATTTTAAAACATGCTTCAAAACCGAACCGATGTTTGACGTCACCGCGTTCTGACCCGATCGGATTTTGGACTGACAGTGTGTACACATATCAGGCCGTACGGCCACTTCAGAGGTGAACCGTTGAAAACGGTCCGACGGACCAGTCACATGGGTTTGGTCCGACCGTGTGTACAAGGCCTAAGTGGTTTATTTTTAAAGACGCATTGGGACCATTTTGCACAAAAAATACCACACATTTATTAAGCACGGCAGCATTCTTCACAAATATGTTGTGTGTTCTGCTAAATTCAGAACTCTGAAGCTAGCAGAGCATATTTAAAATGAATAGTAAAATAAAGCCAGGAGAAACTGCCATAAGTCATTAAAGCAGCCTGTCTTCCAATCACAGATTTCTTTATAGAGTGTTAAGCAGAGACAAGTCAGAGACACGCTGCAGGCTACACATTACAGCCTGCTTTTTGTGGGATGTAAAATGCAGATTGTAGTGTGGACTGTTTGCAGTGTATAGTAGAGTGCTAATAGGGGTATCCATTAGCACTAATAGGGGTATCCATTAGGGCTGCTAGATGTATGGACAAAGCTTGTGTCTGTGAGAGAACAGTCTGTAGGTAGCAGACAAGGGCCTGAGGAGTAAGGCCAGAACCACGGGGCTATAAGTGTAGGCCTCAATGCTGAATACCCCTGTGAGGAGAAACTTATGTTTTGTTTTTAAACTGTCTTTTAAATAAAAAATGGCCAACAAGCCCTGAAATAACAAATTCTGGCTGGTGAGCGCTACACTTGAGCTAGATAACCCTGACCTTCACACCATCTAAAAAACGTTTCCTATAAATTATATTTATGCAATATTACAAAGGTGCAACATGTTTTTCTTGTGATTGTTAGTGCTCCACAGGCAGAGCATTTTTTCACTGAATGACATTGGTTGAAGTTGAGTCAAACGTTTTGCACAGGTACCACTAGTTAGCAAACAAAGGGCATAGTCTTTTTTTTTTTAAAGCTTCTTTGGCTGCAGACACCATCAAACATGGTGTGACAATACTGCCTTGTAATTACTAAAAGTACGGTTGGATCTCAGCTGCAGAGGCTTCTCAGGTTTAACCACCAGTGCACTCTCTTATTTTAGCAGAAAGTTTGGGGTTAATTCATCACAACCTCAATGTGGTACCAACGTATACTAGCTTATTACTTAATAAGCATATAAGGGTTTAGGGTTAAAGTCTCTCAAATGAAAAGTAAATCTTACTGTATATCTTTTGCTATGCAGTATTTATGTGACAGGTGTCAATGCAGTAGGGTACTAATATATGGCAGTAATATTGTTACTTCACAATATTAGACTTAGTACTATCTACAGAAAACAGTCCATCAGTATGTTTTAGAAGAGATCTATAATGGAACAGGATTCAGCAATATCAATCCCCACAACTTGTATGCAAATAGATACTTGGTCACAATGCAAGAGGTAAATCTTTAGTTCAGGATACTTGCGGTTCTGCTGGTTGTTGTAGTCCACTGAAGGGAGGTTGTGGGTTATAGGTAGCAGAGTCCCAGAATCCTGGAAGCTGAGGATTTCCTGTAAGGCTAAGGCAGGGTGCAGAGAGGTGCAGGCATGCAGCCTGTGGATCAGGGAGCCAGAGATCCGATGACTGGAGACAGGGAGGTGAGGAGGACTGCGGTGGTTCCAGGGCTTGCAGGTGCGGAATGGTGGTTCTCAGGTGGTGGCAGGCATCCAACAGAATAACCGAACACCCTGCCGCCATCTCTGAGGAGTTTAAATAGCCCCGAATTCGCGGGGAAAACGGGGAAGGACGCTGAGTCGCACTTCCGCGTTCGACGCTGGAATGCAGACGTCCGCGCACCGGAAGTGACGCGGACGTCTTGCAGAACGGAGTGCAGCTGCTTGGACAAGGCACAGCTGCGCTTGTTCTGCCTAGTGAAACATCAGAGATGTTACACATGGGCTCTATCATTATCAAATATAAACAATAAATACCACTCTTTATTCTTCTGGCAAAACATTGCCTTATAGGAAATTATTATACTTTTTTTTAGTATCTTACTTTAGCAGATGAAGTTTCTTTGACATGCGCCAAGGTTTGCTTCTCATGTTTGAAACCACTTTTTTTTTCTCTTCAACTTCTTTCATTAGCCTCTCTCTTTCTCCTTCTGACAAACTTTCTTCATCAGAGCTTGAGGAGCTTGAGGAGCTAAAAAAAAAAATATATATATATATATATATATATATATATATATATATTAATATATAAATGCACCATGTCGCATTGCAGTTTCAATGTTTCAAACAAATCAAGAAACTTGATGCTAGCCACCAACATACTTGTCATTTGTCACAAATCAAGAACCCTGATGCTAGTCACCAACATATTTGTCTACTGTCACCAGGAGTGAACGTGAGTGAAACCCCAAGATTGTGAGTCACTAGGGATGAGCTTAGGGTTCAGGTTGACAGAGGCTTCAACCTGAGCTCTAGCAGTTTGAGGTTAATTGAATGGGCTAACAAAATGGCCATATTTTGTGCCAAACATCTGACTGCTGCTGCAGCCAGAAATAATTTATTTAGTGGCAGTTTTAATACTGCTGCCCGTCCACTGAGTTGTTTCACATAGTAAATTAGCCAGCAGGTATTCTGGGGTGACATGATTGACCGAGTATGGACATGACCATATTCGGTCAATGACATCAAACAGCTTCATTACTTTTTTACATTAAAGAGGTTGTAAAGGAAAACATTTTTTTTTCATAATAAGCATCCTTTACCTGCAGAAATTCCTCTTTTCACTGCCTCATTGTTCGTTTTTTCTCAGAAGTTGCTCTATTTCTTCTCTGTTCTGTTCACTTCCTGCTTGTCTGATTGTTACTCACCACAGTGAAGGGAGGCTTTACTGCGGTGGTCAGTAACGTGCTCACCCCCTCCTGGGAACTACATCTGTGTGGCAGGACGCTCTCTACATGTTAGAGACTTCAAGGAGGTGTGAATTACTGGGCGTGCCGCAATTCATACTGGGAAATGTAGTTCTTACATGAACGAGCGATGCAAACCAGGAAGTGAATGAGAGAACAGAGACTAGAATGCCGGAGGTGAAATAGATGAAGGAATTTATTAGGTATTTACTCGTTTTTTAACACAATCATTACACTATTCTGTCTGTCTACCTTGCAGACATTAATTTTAAGCAAAAACACTTTTTCCTTTACAACTCCTTTAATCAGTAGCAGTATACTCTATGGCAAGAGTCCATTGTAAGCAGGATCGTCATGTGTGGGTCATTGTGTTTTTGTGGGTTATTCTTCAAGGCGTCATTTTGATTGACGATCTATGTACATTGCTGGACCATATGATTGATTATAGATTTACACTGTTGGACTTTTTCTATAAAATCTTTTATATATGCTGTGTGTGCTTTTACCATCTAATATTTTAATGAATGAGGAAAAAATATTACAAGGAGAGCATCCAGTGATATGTGGGCAAAGAGCATGCAGTGCATATGTGTGGAACTTTAGCTTTAAAATGGTTGTAAACCCTTTACAACCACTTTATGCTACAGGTAAGCCTATATTAAGGCTTACCTGTAGCTACCCAGGATATCTCCTAAACCTGCATCGGCACATGCACACTGGGGCAAACTGAAGCAATGGCACCTATGTGCCGTTGCTTCAGTATGTGTGCCATTACCGACAGCTCCCGCACACATGCGCAGGAGTAAGGTCATCGCGGCTCCAGCCAATCACAGCGCCGGAGCCGCGATACCCAGAAGTAAGCCCCAGGAGAGATGTTGGTGGCCAGGAAAGGGAGACGAGGCCAGCTGTGGGGGCTTCGATCTGAGGTAAGTAATACATAATGAGCTAGTATGCTATGCATACTAGCTCATTATGCCTTTGTCTTGCAGGGTTTTTTCTACTTACAGGTGCTGCAGAGAGGCATTGTTCCTGTATTTGCCCCTCCTTCTTGCTGCACCGATTCCCCCTGATGTTCAGGCCTCCTAAATGAGTACCAGTGGTCCCCTCTATCAGCAGCCCTGGAGTTACCCTCTTTCTCTATGGTTGTCTTAAAAGCTTCCTGTCAGAAAGAGTATGACTTGACATCACTCAAATCATCCTCTTACTGCAGGTTGGCTATGGTATGGTCAAAAATTCTGCAGGATCCTCAGTTTGTGGGGCTATAGTGGGATTATTTAGAGAAGGAGGAGGCCAGCACAATAATAATGATGGCAGACAACTGCTCTGTACTGCTCTGTACCTGGGAGAATGTAGGTTGTGGAGGTTTTGTTAGCCATTCAACTATCTTTTGCATTTGCTGTGACTGTATTATTTGGTCATGATGGAAATGAAATGGCACGCATGCACTACCCCCAGTTTGTGTGACTCTACCTCTGCTATGTCCTTTTTTTATCTTGAGAGAAACATTAAATGAAATAAAATGACCCCAATAAATCACTGAAATCCACAGTATAGCACTTCACAGCATTGTGTAGCACTGTATTTTTCCCCATTATTAGCTCCCAGCAACCTGACCCGAGAAAAAGATTATGTGTTGCGTAATGGGTTTGTGTGCCAATCTTCATCCATTTTCATTCATAAATTTTACTTAATAAACTGTGAGATCTGCCTTGAACCCAACGTGGCTCCAAACCCAAACCTCATTCCTAATAATAATTAGTGATGAGACAAACATACCTGTACCTGGGTTCAGTTCAAGCAAGGTTTGGCTAACATGGTTAAAGTTTTGTTGCCAAAATCAATGGGAACACAGTGTCTCCCCACAGGGATGTAGTCCCAAGGGAGGGGGCAAGCACGCTGACTAACCCCCAGCCAGAACGGCTCGGATGATGGGGGCAAGTTTACTGAGGGGAAACAGGAAGTGAGAAATTCAGACAAAGAAAAAAAACATTTAGAAGGGAAATCAAAGGAAAAGGTAAGTGAACCAACAATGCACTAGCATAAAACAACCTATTTAGAAAATAAAAAACAAACCTTTACAACCCCTTTAAATTGGCAGCAAAGTGACAGCTCTCAGCTGCTTTGTTCTGCTATTTCCTTCATCTATACCAGACCGTTATCCTCCATAAGGGTCTGGTATAATGTTACTGAGGGACCCTCACACAAAAAACAGCACAGGGTTCCCTTCCTAATTCATATCTGCCCTTCAGGTCTTGTAAAGATTTTAATGGGGACCCCACGTCAAAAAAAGTGAGGTCTTCCAAATTCTAGCATGAATTTTAAGGAGGAACTCCACACAAAAAAAACAAGAAAAAAATGCTTGAATAAGGGCCTGGTATGGATTTTTAAGGTAGGCCTCACACATTTTTTTTCTTATATTTTGCAGTCATGTTCAAGTGTTCGTGTAAGCAGGTTGAGTTGTTTGCTTACCCAGATGGGACGGTGAGTGTTATGTTACCTTGTTCTTTCTTTACAGGCTTTCTTAAGTCCGAACCACTTCTCCTGTACTGTATAAAAATGGGACAGGGGTCCAATTCAGAAGGTGTCGACTAAGTAGGTGTGCAGATTGCATGATATGCCGCGGTTACCTGGGTTCGTCCACACAGCCTTCTGCTGAAACTGGAGCACCTACTGGAGCACCTACCGAGTATGGGACCACTGAGAAGCTACAAAATGTCCAAAGACACCAATGCTGGAATTCTGCCATAATGGCCTGAGTTAGGGACTAGAATGTTAGAAAAAAACTGACACTAATATTATCTGGAATGATCAAGTGTAATGCAAATACACATGTGTACATGTGACAGGCGGCAAAGCCTATTGCAGGAGGAGTTGTCTGCACTTTTTCTGTGAGCGGTCTGTCTCCTATGGCAGTGGAAGCAGAGCAGCACCACAGAGGTTCTCAGTCTGGGCACAGGTATGGAAGAGAAAGAGTTAAGTGTAGTGCACACATGGAGTCTGCACTAGGTGCATGGCGGGACCCCATTCCATTCCTGGGAATGAGGTAGTGGAGATATGCTAGACAGGAGTAGAAGGTGTAGTTGGGGTGCAGCACGGTGTAGCGGAAAAACACTCCCAGTTCAGTGAAAAAATCTATATTAAAATAATGAAGAAACACTTCACAAATAACCCGGTGGGAAGGCAGCCTAACCGGAAACATGCACAGTTACAACAGCATGTAAAGAGCCGACTGTAGCCAACTATCAGCGTCTGTAGAGAGGGGAAGAATGCTGCCTGACTGTCTTGTGCCCAATAGGCAGGTGTCCGGAGAGGTTGCAAGCCCTAATCTCCCCCCCCCCCCATTGTCAGGAACCTTTCTCTGCTAGTGCTGTCTTTAACAGGTGGGATATGTGTCCCTACTCTACCATAGCACAAATGCACATCAAATCTGGGAGTCAGGGCCTTAAAAAAGCTTAGCATCAAGAGAGTTAACTGAAGTTCAAGTTGTCCAAACAAGTAAAGGTACCCCATGTTTCGGACAAGTGACCCTTTTCTAGATGCCTAGCATAGCCCAGAAGAACCCACCCCAGGGTAGGCCTCCTATGTAACCCACATTTGGCGCCCAATAAGGAGGGAAATATGGAGGCTGTGACAACCACCCCCCAACCTATTCTTACAAATGCACAAAGATCCAAGGTTCAGTCTAAACTTGGTCCAAAATGTGCTATACTATTACTGGACATCACGGCTTACTAAAATAGAGTATGTTGGTCTAGTTGACTATTACATGCAGTAGTTATGATACCTGTCATCATTATCAATGGGAATTACCAATGTGAGTTGCTTCTCTTCCTATAATAGACATGGGATTACAATATTATTTTTACAATATTTATTTTCCTCCTTTATTTTCATGTTAGCAGGCTGGCGTGTGTGTCTATGACCAAGTTGTGTTGCTGCTGCAGGGACATCGGTGACCTGGTTATTTTATACCTCTGGCAGAGGTATAAAAATGAGAAAAATTACTGAAGAGAATTACAAATCTTTTGGCAGGTAAAACCTTTGCTGTATATATAATTCAGCTGTGTACTTAGTTGTTTGTTTGAATTTCATCCCTAAAAGGAATGTATAGTGGTTTTGTATTTACAGAAATCAATAACTCGTGGTTCAGTCTATACACAGAACTGAATTTATACAATGAGCAGTTATAAATGAATTATAAGTTATAAATAAATTTCCATACCTGCTTTCTTTCCTATTCTTTTTGTGATCCTCTTTTTTATTATTTTTGTTAGTCCTTTTAGCGTTGTTGTTGTTTTTTTTTTTCATTGCTTACTTTCTCATTCTTATTTATGTTTTTTACTACATAAGACTTTCTTTTGTTAGTTTGCTCTTCTTCAGACTCAGTTTCTGTTTCAGTCTCCTGTTCTTCCACTTTCCTCCTCCTTGTAGATTTTCTTACAATTCGTTTTCTTTTTGGCAATTCAAATTCTTCATCATCTTCACTGTCACTTGAGTCTTCTTGAATGTTAGATTTTTTCTTTGTATATTTTAATTGTGTTTTGTCTAATGAATATGTTGATTCAATATCTATATAAAAGATTGAAGATATTAGACATTGATTGACTAGTTTACTGAAGTCGAAGATATGGTTTGCATAGACAAATGAATAACAATTCCCCCTAATAAATTCATCCTATGCATGAGGGCAAAAATCCTAATGCAAACACCCCCCTTATACTTGAGAGCCAAGGTTATCTTGGTTCTCTCTCGCCTCGTTGGCTCAGACACAGCAGCGAGAGCCATCGTTGCCTGCTACTGTCAATCACAGCCAGTTAGAATGGAGTTGGGCGCTGAGCCGCACTCTGTGTGTCTTATGGACTCACAGAGCCAGCTCAGGAGCTGGAACACATAAGTGCTCCCATAGCAAGCCCCTTGCTATGGGGGCACTTGGCGTGGGGGGGTGGTTTTGGCAGGAGGAGCGCCAGCAGCAAGCAACAGAAGAGGAAGATTGGCACTGCTCTGTGCAAAACCATTGGTTTTTGCATTGGTTTTGCACAGAGCAGCCAGTATCCTCCATTTCTCGGGTCCCCCCACTGGCGCTCCAGGCCCCTCCCTCCTGCCTAGTGCCTTCATAACAAGTAGCTTGCTATTGGGGCAACCCGAGCCAGCTAGCATCTGAGCCACTGCTCCATGTGTCCATTCACATATGGAGCACGGCTCTACCCAGTCCTCGCTTTCTCCTCATTAGGTCACTGGCTGTGATTGACAGTAGCAGGAGCTACCGCTGTTTTCCAGCGTTGGGTATGCAAATGAGCATTTACGGCGATCCACAAAGGTTTTCGCGTTCGTTACGTCGTCGCAAGTCTTTTTTTCCCGTCGCAAAGTTAGTCATGCTTTAGCATGGCTTAACTTTTCACAGCCCATGTTAAAGTATGGCCATCGTTCCCGCGTCGATTTTTTCCCGGCGTAAGTACGTTACGCATATCGCGATTCACAAACACGTCGGGCCGCCGTAATTTTGCACAAAGCACGTCGGAAAAATTGCGAACAAGCATGCGTAGAACGTCCAGGCGCGTGAGCGTGCCTAATTTAAATGGTACACGCGGTGACGTGGCGACGTGCGCGAACCCAGAAGTTCAATGCTTCTACGAATGCGTCGAATCACTTCGACGCCATGCGCGGGTTCTTGGGCCAGCGGACATGTCCGATGAGTCGTACTGACCATCGGACATGTCCGACGGACAAGCTTCCAGCGGACAGGTTTCTTAGCATGCTAAGAAACTTTTGTCCGCTGGAAACCTGTCCGCTAGGCCGGAAAACTGTCAGGTAGGCCCTACACACGGTCGGACATGTCCGCGGAAACTGGTCTGACGGACCAGTTTCAGCGGACATGTTCGGTCGTGTGTACAAGGCCTAAGAGCTAAACAAAGCTGTTTAAATGTGCATGTCGCCATACTTAGTTCAAATAGTAAGTGAAAGATATATAGCTACAGCCATACCTTCCAACTTTTGAAAATGGGAATCAGGGACACCTATCAGCAAAAGTATGCAGACATAGATCACACACCCCTTGCCACGCCCCCTTAAAGGATAATTGTACAAAAAAACAAGATTGGTTAAACCCACAAGTGCTTTTTTTACCACTACTTTTCCTTTATATTGGCTTTTGGAATTTACAAATGCAGCAATTTAGAAATCAGATGAATGGTTTAGCACTGGAAAACACTTTTTGAAAGATAAAAAGTGCATTTTATATAGATCTATAGAGATCAGACCAAAATTAGGGACACATGAGGAGTAATGAGGGACAGAGGGACATTGCTCCAAATCAGGGACAGTCCCTCGAAATCAGGGACATTTGGGAGTTATGCTACAGCCCATCTGTCAACATTAAAGGGGTTTTAAAGGTTTGTTTTTTATTTTCTAAATATATTCCTTTAAAGCGGTTCACCCATACATTTTTTTTTACCCTTAGATTCATGCTCATTTTGTCTTTTAAAATCCGAGCAGTACTTACCGTTGTAGAGAGCGATCTTCTCCGCCGCTTCCGGGTATGGGTCTTCGGGACTGGGCGTTCCTTCTTGATTGACAGTCTTCCGACAGGCTTCCGAAAGGCTTCCGACGGTCGCATCCATCGCGTCACGAGTAGCCTAAAGAAGCCGAACGTCGGTGCGCCTCTATACTGCGCCTGCGCACCGACGTTCGGCTACTTTCAGAAAATCGTGACGTGATGGATGCGACCGTCGGAAGCCTGTCGGAAGCCTGTCAATCAAAATAGGAACGCCCAGTCCTGCAGCCCATACCCGGAAGCGGCAGAGAAGATCGCTCTCTAAAAAGGTAAGTACTGCTTTGATTTTAAAAAAACTAGCCGATTCCCCTAGACTAAATGAGCATCCATCTAAGGTTAAAAATAGCAATTTCCGGGTGAACCTCCACTTTAAGCTAGTGCTTCTAAATGTTTTTTTTTCTTTGTCTGAATTTCTCACTTCCCGTTACTCCTCAGAAAGCTTGCCCCCGTCATCCGAGTGGTGGATAGTCAGCCAGAACAGCTTACTGAACAGCTTACTGAGGAGGAACAGGAAGTGAGAAATGCAGACAAAGAAAACAAAGGAAAAAAACATTTAGAAGGGAAATGGAAGGAAAAGGTAAGTGAACCAACAATGCACTAGCTTAAAGTAACCTATTTAGAAAATAAAAAACAAACCTTTACAACCCCTTTAATAATGTTTATTAAAAGTAATTTACAGTACATAACTGCTTTGCTTGTAATCGGTGCTAACTAGATGTAACATGTCCTGGTTATGTGACTTACCCTCACTTTCTTCCACAGAGCTGTCTGCATTTCCATCAACATCTATCCCAGCTGCAAAGACATCAGAGTCAATTAGTGAAAATTAGAATTTGTGTATTTATTTGAAGTTATTCCTAATTTTAAACTTTACAATAATGGATTACCTTGCTATTGATTCTTTAGTTTAATGACAGCATCTTTATTATATTTATCAGTGGTACTCTAAAAGGGACCCACCCCCCAAAAAAGTATCATGTTAGGCCTCGTACACACGACCGAACATGTCCACTGAAACTGGTCCATGGACCAATTTCCGCGAACATGTTCGGTCGTCTGTACGGCCGACCGGACCGTTTTCCAGCGGACATTTGTCCAGCCGATCGTTTTCCGGCGGACAAAAATTTCTTAGCCTGCTAAGAAACTTGTCCGCTGGAACGATGTCCACCGGACATGTCCGATGGTCAGTATGACCGATCGGACATGTCCGCTGGCCCGAGAACCAGCGCATGACGTCGAAGTGATTCGACGCATGCGTGGAAGCATTTAACTTCCGGGTTCGTGCACGTCGCCACGTCGCCTTCACGTCGTCGTCACGTCACCGCGTATTCTGTCCGCGCGGATTTTGGTGTGTACAACCATCAGACCAAAATCTCCGATCGGACAGATCCGGTCATGTGTATGAGGCCTAAGAGTATTTCATTGTTTTTTTTCCCTACATAATGGTATTAAGACCAGTCATAATCATTTATGTTCATCATCAATCTTCCAAAAATGTTAGCAAACGTCAATGTCGGCAAATGAGTATCTATCCATGTACTTTTCTTTAAAGCAGAATTCCACCAATTTTTTTTTTAATAAAAGTCAGCAGCTACAAATATTGCAGCTGCTGACTTTTAAAATATGAACACTTACCTGTCCAGGGCGCCCGCAATGTCCTCATCTGAAGCAAATCTGTCCCTCGGCTCTCAGGTGGAGGCGCCGGCATCTTCAGTAAGGGTATCAGGAAGTGAAGCCTTGCGGCTTCACAGCCTGGCTCCCTACTGCGCATGCGCAAGTTGCTCTGTGCATCCTCACTGGTCTCTGCTGTCTTCTGGGACCCGTGTGTCTCCCAGAAGACAGCGGGGGGTACAGAGGAGGGACTGGGCATGGCGTAGATTGCGGCAATCTATCGCCGGAAGTGAGAGCAAATATGGATAAGCAGAAGTTAAATTTTTGGGTGGAAATCCACTTTAAGAGGTCAAATGAGCATTTATGTAGATGTTGTTGGGTGGATTCACCTTCAAGATCACTTTATCACTAGGGGACTTTAGCAGTAAGTTCTGTATATCTCTTGCAAGAAGAGGAGATGTATCCTGCAAGCAAAAGAGGCCAAACCATATGGCTTGGAGATGGAGGGGAGTACAGCTCTTGGTAGGAGAGCAAAGATATAAAGCAAGTCGTTGCCTAAAGTGGTTGTAAACCTCAGACGTGAAATATGAACAAAGCATATCCTTCTATAGTGTGTACTCATTTAACCACTTAAGGACCGAGCCTCTTTTTCAGATGTGTTGTTTACAAGATAAAAACATAGGGGCAGATCCTCGTACAGCGGCGCATTTATGCGCCAGGCGTAGCGTATCTAAGATACACTACGCCGCCGTAACTTACTTTTTTTTTTTAATCCACAAAGAATCCGCGCCCTAAGTTAAGGCGGCGTAGTGCATCTTTGGCGGGCGTAATGGCGCGGAATTCAAATGGCTGTGATTGGGGCGTGTTTTATGTAACTACGTCGTGACCCGACGTTAACAAAGTTTTTTTTAACTGCGCATGCGCCATCTGTGGGGGTATCCCAGTGCGCATGCTCGAAATTAACCCGGAACAAGCCAATGCTTCCGACGGTGACTTCATTCTACGCAAATCCCTATTCGCGAACGACTTACGCAAACAATGTAAAAATTTCTAATTTCTACGCGGGAAGGACGGCCATTCTTAACAGCTAGCTGCTGCCATAACAGAGATATCCTGCTTCAAAGTGCCAACGTTTGTCTGCTGCTTCATTCCTCTGATATCAGCATGAATCTCTTGTGACAAGTTTTCCTGACACAGAGAAAAAAAAGGTGACAGTGAAGCAAGCTCCAGCTGATTGACATCCTCAGCTCTGTTCCTGTGTGCTGTGTAAAGGTGGCGTGTCCATTCCCTCCAATCAGCTGTCAGCGCTCTCCTTACTGAGTTCTGCAGAGTGTAACTTCAGCTCCCTGTCCCCTTTTTTTATGAATGCTCCTATTGTTAAAATCCTCGGCTGTACATGTTCGTATGTTTAAATGAACTCAGGTTCCCCTGACTAAGAGAAAAAAAAATGACTGTAGTATATCACACCAATATTTAAAGCAAACCTAACAAAAAAAGTATATTTGTGTATGGTGTAGCTAATAAAATGATTATTAAATATATGCAATGCTCCAGTGGTAAAATGTGGTAGTGCTCCTCAATAGGATTACTTGACCAAAAGTAAGCTGTTGGGTAAGAAAATATTGTGGGGCAGATCCTCGTACAGCGGCGCATTTATGCATCGGGCGTAGCGTATCTAAGATACACTACGCCGCCGTAACTTACTTTTTTTTTTCAAATCCTGAAAAAATCCACGCCGTAAGTTACAGCAGCGTAGTGTATCTTTGCCGGCGTAATAGCGCCTAATTCAAATGGATGTAATGGGGGCGTGTTTTATGTAAATACGTTGTGACCCGACGTAAACAACGTTTTTTTTTAACTGTGCATGCAGGGTATCCCAGTGCGCATGCTCGAAATTAACCCGGAACAAGCCAATGCTTCCGACGGTGACGTCATTCTACGCAAATCCCTATTCGCGAACGACTTAGGCAAACGACGTAAAAATTTCAAAATTCTACGCGGGAACGGCGGCCATACTTAACATTGAGTATGCCTCATAACAGCAGCTTTAACTATACGCCGGAAAAACCTGAACGCAAACGACGTAAAAAAATGCGCCGGCCGGACGTACGTTTGTGGTTCGCCGTAAATAGCTTATTTGCATACTCGACACGGATTTCGACGGAAACGCCACCTAGCGGCCGCCGAAAAATTGCATCTAAGATCCGACGGTGTACTAAGAAGTACGCCTGTTGGATCGATCCCAGATGCCGTCGTACTGTACCTTGTTTTGTGGATACAAAACAAAGATACGACGCGGGAAATTTAAAGTTACGCCGGCGTATCAAGAGATATGCCGGCGTAATGCTTATGTGGATCTGCCCCTGTATCTTTTAGAAACTCTTTAATGTTTGGTAATTCTATATATATATTTTTTTTTAACGATAATAACTGCACAACCTAGAACAAAATTATTGGTTGGCATGAGTATTTTCTGATATTAATTACGTCTGTCACCACAAGGATGCACACAAAACATTTGTGTTCTGTGTGTCCCATTCACACTGCAACAGACATGCTGCATTTTATACAGAACTACATGAGTGCAGCACATTACTACTATACAACAGCATAAATTAAATTTACTTTTTCGTACAAGTTTGTACAAAAACTAAGTGAGATGTGTGATGCGCTAAATAGTGCACAACACTGACACCAACTGCAGTTGAGAACAGACAACTGCCATAAGGGTAAAGCAATCCAGCAGCTGTCCCTTCTGGTGTGAATTTGCCCATATGCCACAATAGTGGCGGAGCAGTTTCCTTTTGAATGTGTGATCATATTTAAAAGATTGATATGGCTTCACAATTTGCAACCTATATTGTTGCAATGCTTTGTTTCCTTGTCTGTGTCCCTTTGTTAGAATAAAGTTACCTGTTAATTAAAGTGACTGTAAAGTCTATTATTTTATTAATTCAACTCAAAAAGTATCATGGACAGTACTTAACTGCATTGTTGCAAGTGCACTACTATTAAATAACTAAATACCCTGTTGAAATGCCAAGGAAATACTGTACTGTATGTGTTGCGGACACCATTTTAAGGCAAGAGCTGGTCATTTTTTATAGAAACCTTTATGCAATAATATTTTATTTCTATATAGTATTAGCAAAAAGTGTTAATTCATTGCGGACTGGTTACAATGTTTGTAGTTTCAATGTCTTATTAAATGTACACTGTACTGTACAGAAAGCTGTATTTTGTTCTATGCCTTTTACTAGAGTTTGTCTAATGTAAGCTAAATTTGTGGATAAACCAAAATACACTAAGATGTGAAAAATTTAAGCCAACCTTACAGTATGTTTAAAGGTATTTTTACAGTTTATTTGACAGTTTATTTTAGTTATAAATAACTAAAAAAAATGACAGTTACAGAAAACAAGAAAACACACTGTCATCTAAACAATTAAACCTATGAAGTTACAGCAACATTACTAAAACCAAATTTTGCAATAAAAAGAAAAAGTTATTACATTTCCCACATACCGCTTTCCATAAGGTTCTCCATCTTGCTTTTAAATTTCCGTACCATTGTGAAAGGTGTGTGTGAGGCAGTTACTTTATTGCAATCCTTGACCTGTTAGATTTATGGTTTGAGTGTCTCTGAATGTGTTTAAACTAATGGCACTATGCATTGTGCTGGTGTCACATAATCTGACATAATGTTAAATAATAAACTACAAGTCACACCTAGCTATTGTACAAGACACAGTAATATGAGCAGTGGTGCTAGTCTAAAACATATATGGTCTGTGAGGTCATCCAAAACATATGTATATTTAAATTCTTCATACTATGCATTGCATTAAAATGTAATTTTTTTTTTTGTCCATTATGACATTAAACAATTTAAATTGTACAGGTATTTCTAAAAAAAATATGGAATTGTGTAAAAGGGCACTAAAAACTAATTTCTCATTCCTTTTCATAAATTGCCATATTTAATGTTAGCAGTTTGCTCTCCTCTTGTTACCTAACTGGTATAATACTATTATCATCATCATTTAAAATTATCTTTTATCTCTCTAATCAAACTTTAAAAAACACTTTATTAAAAAAGAATTAGTATATCTATCAACTTAATAGGTTATGTAATATGAAACACCGAGATATTATTACAGAGGTTAAAAAAGAAATGATTTAGAATAACTCATAAATCACAATTTATTAGTCAGATATCACAGAGTGCCACAAAAGTGATTTCAATATAAATGTTAACATTTACAATATGATTTAAAAAAAATCTATGTGAAAATTATTTTACTGGCAAGGGCTTCTGTTATGAAGTTTTTAATGGTGCTTGGTATTGTTGATATTGATGGAAAATTGCACCTTACAAACATGCTTAACAAAACCTGTTATTACAAAAAGCAATATTAAAAGAATTGTTTTTAACCAGTAATAAATGACCCATGAACTACAATGTTAAATACCTCTTTAATGAACTGTTGGTAAAAGAAAAACAACCGCTCCTGTCAACCCCTACCACCACTGCGCCAATGTAAATTAGAATCGTGAACAATGAAGCTGCCACTTTGTGCCCAGATAGAACGGATATAAAACATGAAGGGCAAAGCCTCGTACACACGATCAGTCCATTGGATGAAAACGGTCTGAAGGACAGTGGTCTTAGGTTAACCGATGAAGCTGGCTGATGGTCCGTCGCGACTACACACCATCGGTTTTGCATAGGTTTTGACCTATCGGTTAGCAATCCATCGGTTACATTTTAAAGTTTTTTTTTTTTTTACCCGAAGGTTAAATAACCTATGGCGCCCACACACGATCGGTTTGGACCGATGAAAACGGTCCTTCAGACCGTTTTCATCGGTTTAACCTATCGTGTGTACGAGCCTTAACACATGATAACACTAAAAGCTTAATATTTAAATTCATGTCCTAAAAATATTTAAAGTCTCATCAAACACTATGGTATTGTTTAAAGGTAACAAGTGAATTCCTGGAATGCTTCAGAAAGTATAGGATATGATTTCCGATCAGTGGTAAAAACAAAATAACAATCAAATTTTTATGAAATGGTGTGTGTACAGGACAAAATATTCTAATAATAACATAACATAATATAACTTAGAAAATTAACCACAAGCACAAACATCTTTATTGTTTTAATTCCACAAAGTTTTGTCCAAATGGTCAGTATGGGTTTCTATCCTGTGAACAAGTCTGGCTCAGTGTAATGTGTTAAAATGTTAATGTGGCATATTACATTTCATCACCTTCTGTTCAGAATTACAACTGGTTTGTAACAACAACAAATGCAGAAGCCAAAGTTTACCATGAAGTGTATCACATTTAAGTAATTTTCGGTCAGTATTTCTTTTAGACCACTGACTGTTCCAATAGTGAGGTCTGATGAGCCCAAACCTGTTAGAAACGTCATACATAACACAGTGCCAGCCCCAAAATGTGCAAGTTAGTAACAGAGGCCCGGATTCACAAAGACTTACGCCGACGTATCTAATGATACGCCACGTAAGTCCACGGATGCGCCGTCGTATCTATGCGCCTAATTCACAGTACAAGATACGCCTAAATTTTGGCTTCCTACGACCGACGTAAGTCTCCTACGCCGTTGTAACTTGGGTGCATATTTACGCTGGCCGCTAGGGGCGCTTCCATTGATTTACGCGTTGAATATGTAAATGAGCGAGATACGCCGATTCACGAACGTACTTGCACCCGTCGCAGTAAGCTACGCCGATTACGTAAGGCGTACGTCCGGCGTAAAGATAAACCACCAAATAGTTGGTTTAAGTCATGTTAGGGTATGGACGTCGGAACTGCCGCCGGATTTTATGTCGTTTACGTAAGTCGTACGTAAATAGGGCTGGGCGTAGGTTACGTTCACGTCTTATGAATTGAGCCGGCGTATCTTAGGGAGTAAATTCGACGTGATTCTGTAAATTCTTGTAAAAAAAAAAAACACACACCGTGTGTGAATAAAGTCCTTTATTAATAAAAAGAAAAAAACTCCAGCGGTGATAATCCACTCGTTCCCGGCTTCCTGTTCCAACGTTGTCCTGATCCAGCGACGGGTGCGGGTGATCTCCAGCGATGAGAAGATCCAGCGACGGGTGATCTCCGGTCCAGCGATGAGAAGATCCATCCATCCAGAGAGCAGCATCGCCGACCTCCTCTCATCGCTGGACACAGCCCAGCGAATGACGCGCTGAAGCTGTGACATTACTTATATAGGGGAGGCAGGGCCACCCGTCACGTGACCCCACACCCTCTGACATACCCTCTGCTACTGGGGAAGCCCAGAGTCTTCCCTCTTCCCTCTTCCATTTTTTTTAAATTGACGGCGGGGTTCCCCTTAATATCCATACCAGACCTAAAGGGTCTGGTTATTGAATTTGCGGGGACCTCCGCGCATTTTTTTTCTAAAAGTCCGTGTCCCATTGACTACAATGGGGTTCAGAGTTCGGGTTCGGGTTCCAGAACCCAAACTTTTTTTTTAAAGTTCGGGTTCGGACCCGAACCCGAACATCCAGGTGTCCGCTCAAGTCTAGTGGTTTTCTCTTTTCACACTTTGTTCTTTATTTTAACCTGGTAATTCTGACATTAACTTACTTCCTGCCCTAAGGTGACAACTGCACTAAGCAGCCTTGTCACAACAGGACTTGGAGTGTGTCAGGACTAGAGATGGGAAGGCTCAGAAAAAAAATAATGGAAAAATTGTTTGTTTTTTTCACTTTTTATCAAAGCCATTTTTTGTTTTTTCCCGTAAGAATTGAGGAAAGAAATGTGGAATATGTTCTTTTACAATGATAAGTAATATACTATAGCTATGTTATGTTATTCAAGCTATATAACATGAAGACCTTAATGAAAGTTTTCTGAGACTTTATGTAAAGTCCTAAATTATTGCAAGTTCTCTCAGCAGACAAGCAATTCCTGGAATACAGTTCAAAGTAACACTGTACTTCTCGATGCAGCTCTCAAACAAAAGAAATAGCATACACTTTGACTCTCATGTCTCTGGTGAGCAGCCATGGACTGTTGACAGAACACAAGCTAGCTAAGAAGGAATTCAGCAAGTCATAAACCTCCACTAGAAGAAGGGTCTCCATATTGAAGTGGTTGTAAACCCTCTGATACTACTTGCACCTACAGGTAAGCCAACATTAAGGCCACGTACACACGGTTGGACAAAACCGATAAGAATGGACCGAGGTTCAGTTTCATCGGACCAAACCGACCGTGTGTATAGGCCATCGGTCTGTTGTCCTTCGGGCCAAAATTTTAAAACATGCTTTAAAATCGAACCGATGGCCTGCTGCCCGATCGGTCCAAACCGATGGTTAGTACAGAAAGCATTGGTTCAAAACCCGCGCATGCTCAGAATCAAGTCGACGCATGCTTGGAAGCATTGAACTTTGTTTTATTCAGCACGTCGTGTGTTTGACGTCACCGCGTTCTGACCCGATCGGTTTTTGTAACGATGGTGTGTACGCACATCAGACCATCAGGCCACTTCAGCGGTGAACCAATGGAAATGGCCCGTCGGACCATTCTCATCGGTTTGGAATGACCTTGTGTACGCGGCCTAAGGCTTACCTGTAGGTGCTTGCAATATCTCCTTAACCTACACGGTTAAGTAGATGTTTGCAGAAAATCGGGCACCGATGTCTACGCATGCGCCGTAGACAATGGTGCAGGTGCAGTAAGCTTGCCGGGTCTTGAATGGGATAGTGCCGGAAACGCACGTATGCGCAGGGATCGTGCCGGACCCGCACGAATGAGCAGGAGTGACGTCATCGCCGCTCCGGCCAGTCACAGCGCCGGATCGGCGATATACGGAAGTCACTGCGGGTATCGTGGCGGCGGCGGAGGAGAGGAACGAGGGTCGCTGCGGGGGCTTCAATCTAAGGTAAGTAATTCATAATGAGCTAGTATGCTAGTCATACTAGCTCATTATGCCTTTGTCTTGCAAGTTTTTATTTATTTATTTTATGTTTTTTGGGGTTTACAACCACTTTAAGACCTCTTATAAATAGCCTGGTCATACATGGTTTCTGCCAAAGCCACATTGCCTACGTAAGACCTTAAACTGAACTATAGGCATAACGTTTTTACTTTTTTGGAGACAACTCAACAATTTGGGATTTTCTTTTACGTTCAATGATAATGGTAAATAGGACAAATAGAGATGGTGAATCTCCCCAATGGGGACACAGACAGCAATAAAAACTGAAAGGTGTTGACTGACAGTCATTACTTTCTATTGGCAGTGCGGTGGGATAGATTTGTTTAGAGCACTAGTTTCATATCGTCATATCTGGTGTACAGCGTGTAGGATTGTTCTTTTAAAGCAATTGTGCATGATTTGGGTAACCTTGTGATAAAGGACTATAACCTCTGTGGAAGTAATTATTGTTTGTGCATATTTTTTACTATAGATAACATACTGGCCTAAATAACATATATTAGAAATACAAACAAAAGTTTTTTTTTTTTTTTTAATTATGGTTTATTTATTTAAATACTTATACTGAGTCAATTGACAATAGAAGACAAATACACATGTATTAATAATAGATTCTGGAAGCCTTTTACAGTAGCTATTAGTATTCTGATTGTTACCATAAATAATAGTTTTTAGAATTTTTCACATTTCTATATTTTTGGGTAATTCCTGGTCTTTATGAAGGCTTAGGTGGTCCTTTAGTTTTTGGTGGTTTAGTCACAGCAATACGAGGAGGAACTTCCAGATTTTTCCCTTTATGACCAGCTCCTGGATGTTCATTCTTATTGTGCCCTCTCCCTGAAGTACAAATGCCATAATTCACATAACCACATAAACACTGATTGTCTTCAAGCTCATATTTTTTAATAATGATGCAACAATAAAACTGTACATACAAATATTAATTCATGTGCTTGCCTCACTGTGCCCATGCCTCACTGTTCCTAAGACTAGACTGACGTTTAACATGGGAGTCTACGGAAGGGATGCTTGGCTTTGAAAAATCAGTGCTCTCCAGCTGTAGATCCCCCAGACAACAAACTGCACACTTGTAGAGGAAGAGTGGGGCTACATGTGTACCAAGTTTGGGGTCCAGGGGACCTATGGCCGACCAGTACCGGGTCCCCAAAGTCCGGGAGATCAGGTGCAAAAAAGTGACTCAAGTATAAGCCGAGGGGGCATTTTCAGCACATTTTCAGCACTCGGCATATACTCGAGTATATACGGTACTAAATAAATAAAAACATAGAATTTTATCACTTTTCTCTTCTACCATTTATACACAATTTGCCCCAAGTGTGGCACATGTGCAACTGGGGCAAACCAAATATGCCCTTGTTGTACATTGTGCACCTTAGCTGGCATGATCTGCATATAGAGCTGATAGCAAGTATACACTGAATACAGGGTCCATGAGAACAGGGCAGTGCTAAGTATAAATTGAAGAGGGGCAGGGCAAAAACTTTTTCCATCACCAGGTTTACTTACAAGGTGTATCTTATGCAAAGTGAGTAGAATTTGCATCCTTCTTATCGAAAACATAGGATCTTTGATGTGACAAATTAAAATATATTAATAGGAAAGCAGTTTATCATTAACCTAGGATGCGATAAATTAAAAAACACTGATAAAATCCTTATTGAAAGTGAAGATGTCTGTGTTATCCCACACTCCCTTAAAAGCCAGATACCAATTATCCTAGAGTCAATGTGTAATACTATATGGGTGGCTGCAAACAAATGATCGTGTTCCCACAACCTCAAAAATCACATAGTGACATGAATCTTGTTGTGCCTCCCTCTGCTTAACAATAATACATTCCTTTAAGAGTCGGTTCACACTAGGGCGACACGACTTCCAGCGCGACTTTCAGAGGCGACTCCGACACGACTTGAACATGAACCACAGGGCGATCTGGGGCGATTTACAATACGACTTGAAGTCGTCTCCAGGACAGGAGACTTTCCAGTGGCCAATAAAACAACAACCAGCTCTGGGAGAGGGAGGGGGAGGGAGGGGGAGGGAGAGGTTTGCCTGAGAAATGTATGATATCTTCCTGGAAAGTCGCTTCAGTTAAGACAGTGATCCGACTTCTGAGGCGATTTCCATTGAAATCAATGGGTACAAATCGCCTACAAGTCGGATTGAAATAGTACAGGAACCTTTTCTGAAGTCGGATCGCCTTGAGTCGTGTGTATTAACACCGCTCCCATTCACTTCCATTGTTTTTTTCTACAGCGCGACATGGGACTACTTGAGGCGACATCAAGTCAGATCGCAAGTCGCCCCAGTTTGAACCGGCTCTAACTGTGTTATTTACAAAAAAAAATGTGATGGTAAATCAAATCAACCAAAAGAATATAAATAACACATATTTCATGAACAGTGGATAACTTGCAAGAAAAAACAACAGAAATTACCACTGTTTGCCTGTAGAGAAATACTCGCAGATTTGAAGGGCCACACAGGTCATACTTAGAGGAGTGTATTACTGCAGAGATCAATAGCAAGAAGGAACATTGGAATGGAGCCTGATTGTATTTGGAATATTGGAAAATATCGAGCTAATTGATTAATATATTCATTTTTTGGTGTTTTTTTTTGGTCTTCTTTTCCTTTTTGTTGTTTGTTTTTCTTTTTGTTTGTATATTACGTATAAGAAAAATTGTAATTGATAAAAAAAAACTGCAGCTTAACCACCTGGTTTTACGACCTCCTAGGCTGTATGTGTGAACAAGCCCTAAGCAGTCAATTTTTTCACACACTATTATCACAGCAATCACCAATATTCCCTCATTTTCTAACTGAATTTAACTGGAAAAATGTGTGTCTTATGAATATGTGTGAATCTTGTATAACATAAGTAGGAACGCAAAGCGATTGTAAAGCTAAAATATTTTTTTTAATAACAAACATGTCTATACTTACTTGCTCTGTTCAATGGAATTGCACAGAATGGCCACAAACCTCCTCTTCTTGGTTCACCGCCAGCACTTCTGGCTCCTCCTCTCTGTCCAGTGTTCCCATGGGAAGCTGCTTCCCATGGGGGCACTTGTGCGTGCATCCGCCCCCCCCAGTCCCTCAAGGAATGCATTAGGGCAGGCATGTCCAAAGTCCGGCCCGGGGGCCAATTGCGGCCCCCGTTCCAGTTTAATGTGGCCCCCCCTGGTAATTTGGATAAATACTGTTTTTAACGGCGCTGCCTCAGAGGGAACAGGGAGAGGGGGAACGAGTGCTGTCAAATTACATACAGGAGAATCTCCTGTTTACTCAGCGACATCTGTAATAGGAAGTCCCGTCTCCTGGGCTGCCATTGGACGACTCCTCTGTCTATCATAGGAGGCGGGATAAATTGGATTAAAGAGGCTGCTGTGTAAACAGGAGATTATCCTGTATGTAACCTGTTGGTGCTCATCCCGCCCCCCTCCCCCCCTTCCCTCGGAGGCTGCAGATGGACATCGATTAGGCTGCATTCATGGCAATGGAGAGGCTGCATTTATGGCAATGGCAAGGCTGCAGATGGGCACTGATATTTTGCTTCAGTTTTTTATTTACATTTTTTTCCCCCTGAAACGTCCCTCCTAAAGTGAAGGTGCGTGTTATACGCCAATAAATACGGTATATCCAAATAACACGCCCACACTCATCTCTTCACCACACACAGCCACAAAGGCAAGAGAATTTGTGTTGGGCAGTGTATTAGTACTCGAACGAACACACTTAGACCAAATTTTAATGGTTCAAAGAATGTCAGGCAAAATGGTCAGCCCTTACGCACGTTCACTTCATCAAATCTGGCCCCCTTTGAAGAAAGTTTGGACACCCCTGCATTAGGGTAACAAATGTTTAGGCTTTAGAACCACTTTAAGTGCTAGTGTAAGGCCATGAGTGAATCTAATCCATACAACTAAATTTTCACAGTTGGCTTCAGTGACACAATATTCTGATATCACATATTTTGGATGAGTAGTTAATATTTTACCATTTACATTTAGGTCGGCTTAAATACAGCAACCCAATCTGATTTATTTCAAGCAGGAAAAAGCCTTTTATTCCACGTTCAGACAAATCAGATTGAGGTGCTGTTGCTGTAAGCCAAGCTAAGAGTGAAAGTTAAAGGGTCAAATACACATCCAAAATCCAGAAAACAACATCTGCCTGTGCCTTTTAGTGCCGATATCCATAGCATTATTCATGGAACTTACCTGATGAACTAAAGCAGTACACAAGCACATACTTGTGTGAGTTTCTAGGTAGCCCTAAATTCTCCTAGTCTTTCACACAAGGCCATTTTAAGAACCTGACAATTGAAGCTCTCTATCTCACATGCATACATACACAGGCACACATACTAGGGACAATTTAGACATGGGCTATGTAACCTACAAGCATGTTGGAATGTTTCACAGTTTTCTTTTATTCTTATTAGTAACAAGGTAATCCGTATTCTTACCAGGGGAATTGTCTTTACTGGCTTCTTGAGCTTCTGCTGCTATTTCTGCTGCTTTTTCTGCTGCTTTTTTACTGCGCTTTTTATTCTCTTCAGCTTGCTAAAGCAGATGTGTAACAAATTCATGAGATAACCATCAAAAAATTTGCATGGATATTATTAAGTAATGTATATAAAATATATCATATCTATACTTACGCTCTGCAGTTTTTTCTTGAGTTCCAAAATTGCAGCTTGGTATCCCTTTGAAGTTGCATTTAGATAGTAGATGCTCATACTGGGAATAAAAAGTAATTAATGAATATTTCAATAAACTACATCCAAAATAAATTCAAAGTATTACACAGTAAGAAATATGAATATATTGACGCATCTACAACAGAGTTTTTTTTAAAGATTGGTATGACTAGGCTATGCTTTTTGTAGCTGCTGACTTTTAATAAACATCAAAAAAGGCTGGAACTCCGCTTTAAGCACTGAGCCACTGACTCATAGGTGTGCACACAGGGTGTGCCTGCTGTGCCTGAGCAGCCCCTAATCACCCTGTGTGGTGCAGATTCCCCCTGTTTAGACCCCTGATTTTTCACCAAAGCACCCTAATGGGTTTCCTAAAAAAAAATTGTTAAAAAATAATAAAAAATAAAATAATAAAAATAAAAACTACTGACACCGTCCACTCTCTACTCACACTAATTTCTTCCCTACTGAGACCTTCCACTGCTCTACTGATGCCATCGGTTTATATACACAAGCATAGGGATGGGCTGAACACCCCCCAGTTCGGTCCCCACCAGAACATGAACAGGCAAATTTGTGCAAACATGCGAACCCTATTAAAATCTATGGGACACGAACATGAAGAATCAAAAGTGCTAATTTTAAAGGCTTATATGCAAGTTATTGCTATAAAAAGTGTATGGGGACCCGGGTACTACCCCAGGGGACATGTATCAATGCAAAAAAAGTTTTTAAAACAACCATTTTTTCAGGAGCAGTGATTTTAATAATGCTTAAAGTGAAACAATAAAAATAAAATATTCCTTTAAATATCGTGCCTGGGGGGTCCCCTTAGTCAGCCTGTAAAGTGATGCATCTGTCTGATGTGTTTTACAGTGCCACAGAAAAATGTAATTTCTAAAGGAAAAACATGTAATTTAAAATTGCTCTCGGCTGTAATGTATTGTTGTCTCCCGGCAATATAGATAAAAAATCAAGGAAAAAATTGGATCCCCTGCCAGCTCATACCAGGCCTGAAGGTATGGATATTAAAATGAACTCCACGCCAAAATAAAAAATAAAAACAGCGTGGGGTCCCCCCCAGAATCCATACCAGGCCCTTCAGGTCTGCTATGGATTTTAAGGGGAACCATGCATATATATTTTTTTTAAATCCCAAAAATCCATACCGGACCCTTATACAAACATGCAGCCTGGAGGACAGGATGGGGGGATAAGCGGGCGCCCCCCCTCCTGAACCATACCAGGCCACATGCCCTCAACATGAGGAGGGTGCTTTGGAGTCCCCCCAAAGCACCTTGTCCCCATGTTAATGGGGACAAGGGCCTCCTTCCCACAACCCTTGGCTGGTGGCTGTGGGGGTCTGTGGGCAGGGGACTTGTCAGAATCCCGCCCCCCCCCATGAGAATGGGTAGGGGGTACCCCTACCCATTCACCAAAAAAAAGTGTCAAAAAGTAAAAACCACAAAAGACCGTTTTTGACAATTTCTTTATTAAAAAAAAGAAAAAAGTGTCCCGAGATGTACATCTATTGTCAATCACGCTGCTCGACAGACCCCAAAAAAATGGATGACCCTGCCCCCCTCTGATGGCACATGACATCAGGAGGGACGGGGTTGCTCGGTTACGTCATGCCTATGCCTATATAACATACCTTGCCTATATAACTTACGTTTGGCAATTTGGCCTGTGCTAATGGACTTTAACCAGCAGCTAATATTCTGAAATGCATTTGACCTGCTTTATGTTGGTTTTGCACCTCCATAGACTTTTATGGGAGTGCAAAAAATCATCTACTAACAAAATCCTGTCAACGCAGGGCCTAATAAGGTCAAAATAGCAATTATGGTTCTGGCAATATCAGAAAGAGTAGTCAGAATTAGCAGTCCTCCTAGGGTGTGGGGCCAAACCTAATCCCTACAAGAACACTCAAAAGGCATGCAGTATAGATTCAGCTACCTATATCTCTAAATATATTGATCTGTTTTACATGATTTTTTTCACTTCAAGAACCCTCTGCTTATGAATGTATTCAGTTTTCATAGCCCAGATTTGTGACAGAAATGTGACAGAAATGGTGAAATTAAGTCCTTTTAAAATACAAAAAGGAAAAATACTGCATAAAATAAGCAATAGCTGAGAGATAGATTCACAGTCTGAACCACAACTAAAGAATGGAGAGAAGTGCTTATTTTGGGTACACTGGAGCCGGTCAGATGTACAGAAGAACATTGTCCCAGTTGAAGTAAAAGACGTAAACTACCTTAGACAGACCTTAGACAGACAAGGAAGTCCTGGGTCTCAACACCACCAAAACATATTGCAAAACCACAGAAGGTCTTTGACGGATAAGACCTCCAGTTCAGCAAAGGGGATAGCTACATAAAATAATTCCTGTGAGTAACTGTTAAGAGAGGAATATTTCCAATGGTTGCATAAAGTGCTGAGAGAAAGCCTTCCATGTCCAATTATAGACATTACAGAAAGTAGCCTTCCAAGCTGTTAGCATCATACGAAACAGAAATTCATAGATGCTTCTGGCTCACAGAACCTGGACTCCAACCATGTCATGAAAGCCAGCAAACATGAAGTAGGGTGGAAAACATCACAATAGACAGAAGATCCCAATATGCTGACAGAACATCTGCCAGAAATCCTTCCAGGTCAGCATTCCATATGCCAATCTATATCTACAGTATATATTTTTTTTGTTCCAAAATAAATCCCCCAGTGTTAATGAGGAGGTGGAGACTCAGCTCCTTGCACAGACAGAAAGGGCTGGGACAGTGATAATAATGGAGGATTTTAACTACACAGAAATTGACTGGAGTAATGGCACTGCTGGAGGAGTTAAAGGGCAAAAATGTATATATCTATTACAAGACAATTTTATGATCCAGTTTATTGAGGCCTGACTAGGAATGATGCTTTGCTGGACCTGGTAATCTCAAACCATGCAGGCCTTTTTACCAATATTCATATATAAGAACATCTGGTTAGCAGTGACCATAACATGATCTAATTTAATGTTAGCTGTAAGCAACCATCATACACAAGAAATATAAAAACACTTAACTTTAAGAGAGATTTTTTTTCAAGGATGCGGGCTGCTCTCCAAGACTTATGCCGCGTACACACGATCATTTTTCGGCATGTAAACAACAACGTTTTTCAGCCTCTAGAAAAAACAAAGTTTTTTCCAACTTCATCATTAAAACGACGTTGCCCACACATGATCATTAAAGAAAAATGCTCTAGCAAAGCGCGGTGACGTACAACACGTATGACGGCACTATAAAGGGGAAGTACCATTCGGATGACGCCACCCTTTGGGCTGCTTTAGCTGATTTTGCGTTTTTCTGTCTGTTACAGCGTGATGAATGTGCTTACTCCATTACGAACGGTAGTCTTACTAGAACGAGCGATCCCGTCTCATAACTTTCTTCTGAGCACGCGGGGGTTTTTAACGTCGTTTTAGCCCACACACGATCATTTTTTACAACCCGAAAAATGACATTGTTTAAAACGTCGTTAAAAAATGCAGCATGTTCAAATTTTTTTTTGTCGTTTTTCAGAACCCGAAAAATTATGTGAAGCCCACACACGATCATTTTAAATTACATTTTTTAAAAACGTTGTTTTTTAAATGCCGAAAAATGATTGTGTGTACGCGGCATTAACCTGGGAGGGAATATTGGCATTGATGAACACAGAACAGAAATGGGAATTCTTCAAAAAGACTGTATGCAAACTCACTTGAAAGTATATTCCAATGGGCAATAAGTTTAAAAGGCTAAGAAAGGAGCTTTTAACCGCTTGCCCACCGCCGGCCATCATATGATATCATATCATAAAACAATCCTTACGTCAAGAAAAAACATAATTTTAAAAGCATTATGCATTTTGAAATGCAAATTTCTTTTGTACTTGAACTTTTAATGTAAAACTTACACCATGAGTAGGATGAAAGGTAGAATAAGTCCAGGGTTTGAGGCATAGCCGAATACTTTGGCAAACCATGCAGGGAAGTCATTGTCCAAGGTCTCCTGTATAACTTCATACATTCTTTGCTTCCCACTAACAACAAAGCATATTCAGATATATTAGTACATAAGTATATAGTAAAAACAAATTATACAAGTCATTCGTACAGAAACCATGTACTACTGTATGTGGATTTCTCCATTTTGTGTGTCCTTGTGTATCCTATAAATTTTAATGAACCACCTGCTCTGCCCAGCAGCGGCATAGGTGCCAGAGAATGTAACCACAGGACACAGGTATCTGACACTCCTTGAAATGTAAAACGCCAAAGAGACTGACAGAGGCTGCAGCACTGGGGCAGAGTGCAGGTAAGAGACGATAGCCATAGGAGAGGTAAGTATAGAAGCTTTGTTGTTTTCTAACACATTCTTCAGGTTTTTCTTGCTACCCCGACAGGTTCACTTTAGGCCAATTTATTTTATTTATTGATTTCTGTTTCCCTGTTGGCGATTACCGTTTTTTCCCTTTCCTGGTAGCAACTCATGACTTTGAAAGAAGTAAAATCCCTCAAGCAGGGGCACAGATAGGAATAAAAACTTTTCTAGCAGAGAATCTGCCATCTGTGTCTCCATTGTGAGATTTACAGCTAAGTGGCTCCAGGTAAGTGACCCCAAATGCACCCACATGGATGTCATATTGGGATGAGTAGCTTAGGAGAGGAGGTGTAGATCACGCTGGACTGACTCGATCAGTCACTGCTGTAGATTATGTAGGGTGTGGGCAGATGGGAAGAGTCAGTTTCCAGAGGTGCATGCCCGGTTGGAGGAAAAGGTGGTGGTGACCCCTGTTAGGGCCTGGGCTGCTACCTACATTCAGCACCTGGCAGCTTCAGCCACTTAAAGACATGATGGTCCATTCACAGACTATGGGGTAGATTCAGATAGAATCGTCTATCTGTATGCCCGGCGTAACGTATCTCAGATACGTTACGCTGCTGTAATTTAGGGCGCAAGTTCTGTATACAGAAACAACTTGCGCCCTTAGTTACGGCGGCGTAATGTATCTGTCGGTGTAAGCCCGCCTAATTCAAATGTGGATGATGTGGGCGTGTTTTATGTATATTAACTGTGACCCCGCGTATTTGACGTTTTTTACGAACAGCGCATGCGCCGTTCGTTAAAAAAAAATCCCAGTGTGCATGCTCGAAAATTCCGCCGCAAATCGTCATTGCTTTCGACATGAACGTAAATTATGTCCAGCCCTATTCGTGAACGACTTACGCAAACGACGTAAAATTTTAAAAATTTGACGCGGGAACGACGGCCATACCTAACATAGGATACGCCTCATAGCAGGGGTAACTATACGCCGAAAAAAGCCTAACGTAAATGACGTAAAAAAATGCGCCTGCCGGACGTACGTTTCGGAATCGGCGTATCTAGCTCATTTGCATATTCCTCGCGTAAATCTATGGAAGCGCCACCTAGCGACCAGCTAAAATATGCAGCCTAAGATACGACGGTGTAAAACACTTACGCCGGTTGGATCTTAGGGAAATCTATGCGTAACTGATTCTATGAATCAGGCGCATAGATACGACCGGCCGGACTTAGAGATACGACAGCGTATCTGGAGATACGCCGTCGTATCTGGAGATACGCCGTCGTATCTTCTATCTGAATCTACCCCTATGGGTGTAAGTGCCAGTGTGAATAAGGACAGACTAATAACGACACGATCCCAAAGCCTACCGACTGCAACTGATTATTTTCATGAGCTCATGATTTATGTTGGTAATTTATCTTATAGCAGAGTTCCGCCAAAAAAAAATATATTAAAAGTCAGCAGCTACACATACAGCAGCTACTGACTTTTAATATATGGACACTTACCTGTCCTGAGCTCTCAGGTGCTGCCGCCTCCATCTTCGATAAGGAAATCAGGAAGTGAAGCCTTGCGACTTCACTTCCTGGTTTCCTAATGCGCATTCACGTGTCGCGCTGCGCAATTCCACTGGTACCTTCTGTCTTCTGGGACTTGTGTGTCTTCCAGAGGACAGCCCGGGGGGGGGCGGAGTAGGCGCCGGACATGTCGTAGGTCACCGCGATCACCTCAGTGATCTATGCCCGGAAGTGGGAGCAAATACCTGTATTACACAGGTATCTGCTCCCTCCTCCACCCTGAAAGGTGCCAAATGTGACACCGGAGGGGGGAGGGGGGAGGATTCCGAAAAGCGTAAGTTCCATTTTCGGGTGGAACTCCACTTTAACACTCCATGTTGATTTCTACCAATCCTTAGACCAGGTGGATCACTAAATTAAAAACAATTACGGTATATATTGCCAGTTTACAATCTGAGACATGTACTGGGTTGAATATTACAGCACATGTTTAATTAAAATGTAAGTAAATATTTAGGGCAAGAAGCAAATGTAAAGTGTGTGGCCAGCTTTAAAATCTACTTAGCAATAATGGACATTTCTAAGTTTCTATTTTCAAATTTATGCAATATCGAACACATTTTCTAAGTGTAGAGGCCTGCTACTTTCATAGCTGGTGCTGCCTTAAATTTAGAGGGTGGTCAGAGATTTAAATACCTGTTCCAGCCCTGGCTGTACTGTGAGTGGCCACTGTTGTTGTCTGGGGTGTTGGTCCCGCCTCAGGCCAAGGGTGGCAGCAGTCAAGTCAAGGTGTATTGAGTGTTTTTCCTCGGCAGCCAATCAGTGGGGGTTGATCGCCTTGCTGTGAATGCTGGGGGAGAGTACTTAAGGGACAGACGTCATTAGTTCTGGTCGTCGTGGTCCGTCCTGGTCAGTCGTCCCACCACCCCCGTGTGTGGCCCTCATGGCCGGGGGTGCGTGTTCAAGTGTTCCAGGCTCCGGGACCACGTTGGTCTGGAGTCGTGATCTACCAAGTAGGCCCGGTAGTTAGGCTGGGTTTACGCTTGCAGAGTGGTCCTGTGCTGTCTGTTCTGAGGGAGGAAGCCGCTTAATGAAGCACCTATTCTGGAGAGCACCGAGCAGAAGGCTGGTACACTCAGGAGAGGCCTTGAACTTCATTGAAGGACGCACTAATACTGAGAGGCCAAGGGAAGGTCGCCTGTCAGTTTGAATTCACAAGAATTTATTTCAAGAAGAGATCCGGGTGCTTAATCCTATGCTGAAAGGATTCTGGACCGAATATACCTCCACCTTTGGGAAGGTCTGTGGCAGAGACTTTACCAAGTTTTTGTGCGACATCCTGGCTGCTAGGCTAGTGAGAGAGGCCTATCCAGGTGCGCAATACCCACTCTGGCTAGAGTGGCGACGAAGCTGTTTTTTTATGGAAGCAGGAGTGCTTCCGAAAAAAAGTTATACACCGAAACCTACTATCTATTACCCTTCCACCTCTTCAACTTCTACTTTTATTCTTTTACCACGTTTGGTAAAATAAAGCATAGAAAAATAAGTGCAACGTGTGGACATTAAACTCTTTTATCAACTCTCATCAAGTACCCTAGACGGCGAAGGAATAGAGATAACATCAGGGCTCAAGTCCTGCGGGAACGCATGGGGAACGGAGTTCCTGCACTTTTTTCACAGCAGGAACTCAGTTCCCTTTGCAGGACTACAGCCGAGCCGCCTGAGCCAATCCTTCACTAAGTGGCGATGCCCAGCTCGAGTCACTGTCAGGGGCAGGCAAACCTTAGTAATCCTTTATATTACTGGTCGCTTCCTGTATATGGATTCATCGGGTAGTGTGCGGGTATTCCGTCACTTCCTCAATGCCACATTGTCTCCTGGGAGCTTTTGTCATTGTTCCCAGGAGAAATTGCGGAGGTCTGTCGCGAGTTATCGCAGGATTTAGAAAGAAGCAAGTTCTCGCGGCAGACCTCCGCAATGTCTCCTGGGAACAATGACAAAAGCTCCCAGGAGACATTGCGGCATCGAAGGAAGTGACAGAATACCCGCACACTACCCGATGAATCCATATACAGGAAGCGGCCAGTAACATAAAGGATTACTAAGGTACAGTGGATCGAAAAATTTAGTAATTATGCATATAAGCGTATCTTTTTCTTTTTTTTTTTGGTGGGGGAGTGGATCTTGGGTGGGAGTTCCCACACTTTTTTCCCCGGGACTTGACCCCTGGATAACATGCCACCCAAAACAAACCAGCAGCTCCTTCGGGGGTAGTGCTACATAAGTATGAGAATAATGGATCTGATGTACTGTATGTCCACACATATTTATGTTTCTAACTTGCACAGATTGCAACACGTGACCAGATTAGAATGGAAAGGATTTCAGTTGTTAGTACAAGTCTTATCGTCTCCCAACTTAGAGCACCAGAACCATGTATCTTTCACTGTGTGATTCAATTGGAAGCTGCCTGCAGGGAAACTTGAGAACAAGTTGCACTGTGTTCCTGGGAACCGATTATCTTAATTTTGTTTTCAATCTTGACAAAAATATTAGTGCGTCAATATGCCTAACCCAAATTGAGAAAGAATGGCCTAAAAATACCTCAACTTTTCTCACCCACCTCATGGCTAAATGTGAAAAATGCCAAAGCAACATTATATACATAAGCTCAATAAGGACTCCGGAATGCAGAATGATTGCTATGTATGCACAGATTGTTGAATGCCTGCTGTCACAAGTCTGCAGCCTTTTTTCTCTTTAGGAAGATGGTCACTGGCTTCTTATTATAATCTTTTACTTTTAGAGTATTTCAAACCTTGTTTTTTTGTTTTTTTTTAGTTATCTGTGTTACATTTATGAGATTCTCCTTCACTTGCTGTCTTGTAGACATGATAGGAAATAAGAGAGAATCTCTGCATTTCTCACCTAGACAGCCGTCCTCGAAACAAGTGTCCCTACTGGAAGTTTTCATCTTTAACGGCCTGTGTTGATGGGATTTTACTCACTTTATACAAGTCTATAAAAATGCAAAACCTGCTTGAAGGATTGCAAGTCAATGCACCTGTCAATAAATTATGAAAGATCTCTGAAGTATTTTAGATAGATGCCAATGACATAAGCACAATGCCCAATGACACAGGTCCTAGTCCTCTTTTCGGAACAATTCATTTATTTATTTTTCTCTCTGAGCTGAACCACTTACAGCCTGGAAGATTTCCCCCCTTAATAACCAGGCCATTTTTTGTAATACAGCACTGTGTCGCTTTAACTGACAATTGCGCAATCGTGCAATGCTGTACCCAAACAAAATTGACGTCCTTTTTCCCCACAAATACGTAGAGCTTCCTTTTGGTGGTATTACCTCTGCTGTGTTTATTTTTTGCGCTATAGACTAAAATAGACCGACAATTTTGAAAAACACAACTATATTTTTACTTGTTGCTATAATAAATATCCCCCCCCCCCAAAAAAAATTACTAATTTCTTCAACAGTTTAGGCCAATTTGGTAAAAAAAAAAAAAAATTGCAATAAGCGTATATTGATTGGTTTGCGCAGAAGTTATAGCGTCTACAAAATAGGGGATAGATTTATGGCATTTTTATTATTAATTTAGTTTTTACTACTAATGGCGGTGATCAGTGATTTTTAGCGGGACTACGACATTGTGGCGGACAGATCGGACACTTTTGACACTTTTTTGGGACCAGTGACATTTATACAGTGATTAGTGCCATAAAAATGCACTGATTACTGTATAAATGAAACTGGCAGGGAAGGGGTTAACACTAGTGGCGATCCAGAGGTCAAATGTGTTTCCTGGGAGGTGTTTCTGACTGTTTGGGAAGGGGACTGAATGGGAGTACAGAGAGATCGCTGTTCCTAATCACTAGGAACAGACGATCACTCTGTACTTCTCATTCAGAATGGGATCTGTATGTTTACATTGACAGATCCCCATTCTTGCTCTCTGTGGAGCGATCGTGGGTGGACGGCAGACATTGCACGCGCCTGCTGTAGCTGTAAAATGGATCAACATACAGCTATGGCGATTCGCGGGAACGAGCCGACCTGACGCAGTATAATGATGGCGGCTGGTCCACAAGTGGTTATAAAGGCTTTTTTCTCCCTAAAATAATACACCATTATGCTTATCTGATGTGTACCTCCAATTCTGGGGTGCCGTGTTGGTGCTCTCCACTCCTCCTCATCTGCGAGTGCCCACCTAGCAAGCTTTTGAACCAGGCTGTGGGCATCCATAGACACACTCAGTGTGTCTCTGCCCTGCACCTGCTCCAATGGCTCCCACCAACGCTGTATCCTGGCCTAGGGCAGCACTTTGCAGGGGGGCAGCACAGAAAGTGTCCCCGCTGGCTTGTGCTACACTGTTGGTGTAATGCAAACTGTTTCTAATTTTGACTGTCCTATCATCCTGGACCACAAACCTTCCTCACTGTGCTATATGTTTTCTGTTGTACCATTGGCTTGGTTATATCTTCTTAGTCCTCTCCATAAAATTATCAGAAATTTGTGCTTGAAGTAGAACTATAGGCAACACTTTTTTTCCCATTTTGGATAGAGTAAAGGAGGGTTATAGCCCCTGTCAAATTTTTTTTTACTATCCCTGTCCCATTGCAGAGATTTCCCTTCACTCTCTGCCCCATAGCCAAACAGGAAGTGATAGGAAATCTTTGCAAATTAAGGGAATCCATTCCCCCCACCTAGGCATTGAGAACTAGTGTCCCCACTCGAAAATGTCAGGATGGGTCTTAAACAGAAAGGGGTGTGGCCTTGACAGGAAGGGGGTGGGTAATATTTAAATTAGGGGGTGCACACGTTTAGTCAGGCCTAGGGCAGCACAAAACCTAAATACACCACTGGCTCCCACTGCTACCTCTGTGCCCTGTGAAAGCAGGGAGAGGGTAGAGCACTGCTGTAGATGGGCACAGCACTTAGGCCCCTTTCACATTGGGCGGCGGCGGCGGTAAAGCGCTGCTATCTTTAGTGGAGCTTTACCACCATTTTTGCTAGCGGGATGCTTTTAACCCCCGCTAGCGGCCGATAAATGGGTAAAACAGCTGCATCGGCGCTTTGCCGGTCCGGCAGTGCTGCCCATTGATTTCAATATCCAGGGTTGCTACAGGTATACAGGTTTACCTGTAGCATAAAGTTGTTATAATGGGTTTACAACCACTTTAATGCTTAACTGTATATACAGACTGATTTTACTTTTAGTAACACTTTAAGCCATCAAGGGACTCAAACATTGAGACCCCTTCTTTTGCTGGCTGGAATTAATGGCTCTGTTACCAAAGCCAAAAATCTAGCTAGCTCATCTGTTTGGCACATGTTATTTTACAAATGTATATCAGCAACATACATTAACAAAATATAAAAAAAAATGCTATTTCCTAAACAACCCAGAATTTTTCTGCTTGAGAAAAGTAGTCAGCTTGAGGTGTGTATACAGGTACCAAACTGCCCCCTAGTGGATATGTGTGAGATAAACACGCAATGAAACAGAAAAGCAAGAAAATTAACTTCAGAGGTGAATCTATTTTTTTCTTTTTCTCTCCTGTTTTCTCTAAATGCACACATTTGTTTGACGTGCCTTACAAAATAATATAGTGTTCAGGAATTTAATAATAGGATTTTAACATAAATTGCCCCTCATGTCATTTAATGGCAACTAAACTATATAAACTAATAAAATGTGAAAAGGCTCTAGAATTCTGAAGAGGTTTACATTAATATGCCCATAATAAACTAATATACTTGGCTCAGTGAGACAAGCTGACGAAAAGAAATAGATTGTAAGGCATTTTATTTCTTACGATACAAAATTGCATCATATTGTTATATACAATAAACATAGTCACAGTTTTTTATCATTGTTTTTAGGTAATTTATACATTGTTCCTTTTGCTTATGTATAGGCCATATTCATACTGTATAAACCCATTAGATCAAAAAAAAAATATAGCTTATATATGTATAATTGAGAATATTTCGTTAATGCTATTCCAGAGGCTCAGGAGTCACGGGTAGTTCTCATCTTTGTGTTCAAAGAAACTAGATTCTAAATCACTCATCAATAAATAGATCCGTTCTGAGTTTTCTTTTTTTCTTTTTTATTGTTGTTTTTTTGTTATTGTTTTTAAAGAAAGCAGCAATAACAAGTAATTTAATAGCATTCTAAACAGTGTCATTGTTTTTTTTTTTAAATGTTACTTTTGCTGTAGGACATCTTACAGCAGGGTGCGCTAATTTATACCATTTATACCAGCAGGAGGTCCTTTGCATCTGTAAGGATTTTTTTTTACCAGATGAAATGCTTATTGGAATATAACAGCAATGTAAATGTGAATTACAGTAGAAGTACAAAGAAGAAAGGATTTACAGTTTCCAGCTACAAATAAGTGTAATGCCCTGTACACACGATCGGTTCATCCGATGAAAACGGTCCGATGGATTTTTTCATCAGATATCCGATGAAGCCGACTTTCATCAGTCTTGCCTACACACCATCAGTTAAAAAACTGATCGTGTCAGAACGCGGTGACGTAAAACACAACGACGTGCTGAGAAAAATGAAGTTCAATGCTTCCGAGCATGCGTCGACTTGATTCTGAGCATGCGTTGATTTTTAACCGATGGGTTTCCCCACAGACGATCGTTTTTTTCTATAGTTTTTTTAACCATCAGATAATTTTAAGACAGATTCTAAGATTTTTCACCGATGGGAAAAAAAACTGATGGGGCCCACACATGATCGGTTCGTCTGATGAAAACGGTCCGTTTTCATCAGACGAATCGATCGTGTGTACGCGGCATAAGAGTCCCGAGTCACACACACACACACACACAAAAAAAAGGAAAATATATATAGTCAAATCTAGATAATGCAGAGGATCCAGATAACACATCTAAGACAAGGATGTGCAGTTAGGGGAGGATGGTGAGTCAGAGCCTCACCTGCCATGAACATAAAAACAATAATAAAAATAACAAAAAACAAACAAAAACGATCAAGCTTCGAGGGTCGTAGCTTGGCAACCTGGGATCACGGGGCCCTTAAATTTGGGGGGTAGGTAGCCGAAGTCCTACCATTGGGTCTCTAAAAGACACATGCTCCCTTCCAGCCCAGCCCTCTTACAACACACTTTTTGTTACAGGTAAGCCTATACAGTGCTGATCCTGACCTCCCTGGGGCCCTAAGCAAAATGACATGGCACATTAAAAATGAGAAATGGGGGGCGCTAATGACAGTGACATGACACATTAAAGAAAGTTGAGAAGCGGGGGAAGGGGGTGTTCTGCTGTCGGAAATTACATCTTGCATTAAATTGAGAAGCGGGGGTGCTGACTTCTTACCTCTTCTCCCATGCAGCCAGCGAGTTGAGAAGCGGGGTGAGGGGGCGAAAATGACTTTTCACCAGGCAGGGCCTCTAGTAATTTGGGGGGCCCTTCGCAGCTTTGTGGGGCCCTAAGCGCCTTGCATAGTGAGCCTATAGGGCGGATCGACCCTGAGCCTATAATAAGGCTTACCTGTAGCTACCCAGGATATCTCCTAAACCTGAACAGTTTAGGAGCTATCCTCTGTATTTGCATGTGCCAACATAGTCGGCACATGCACACTGAAGCAACGGCACCTACGTGCCATTGCTTCAGTGAGTGTGCTGTTACCGGCGGCTCCCGCGCACATGCGCAGGAGTGACGTCATACCCTGAAGTAACCCCCAGGAGTGATGTCGGCGATCGGTGCTGTGTACAGGCACCACAGCACAGCGATTACCTTAAAAACAATATATAATAACTATTTGTATATTACTGACTTATGGTAAATAACCCCTTGCCACCCAGGTCAATTCTGACACTTCTCTCCTACAGTACATGTAAAAATCATTATTTTTTTGCTAGAAAATTACTCAGAACCCCCAAACATTGTATATAAAAAAAATTATCAGACACCCTAGGGAATATGGTGATCGTTGCAACTATTTATGTCTCACGGTATTTGCGCAGCAATTTTTCAAACGCTTTTTTTTTAAAGAAACGGTTTCATTAATTAAAAAAAAAACACTAAAGTTAGCCCGATTTTTTTATATAATGTGAAAGATGATGTTACACCCAGTAAATATGTAACCTGTGTGTATCTGTGTGGATCTGGCTCTGATACTAGCCAGTGCCTCACCAGCCACTGACCTCACTGCATGTCCCTGATCTAGGGATACGTTTTTTTGGGTCACTATTCAACATGTGAACATTTCCACCTCCCGAACATGTGGGGCAGGAGGAAGGGAAGGAAGATGTGGAGGGGGGAACAGGTACTTAGACAGGAATGTGGGACAGGGAGGGGAGGAGAGAGGGAGGGAAGGTGAGATCTAAGGTGTCAAATCGTAAGACACTTAATTAAAAATTTCTTGGGGAAGTTATGTTCAATATAGGTCAACCTATATAGGGGTTGGGTAGTATTGATCATAGACTTTGTGGTGGCATTTCCCTCAAGCATAACCCCTGCTCCTATGCTGGGTCTCTAGCTTGGCACTCCAGATACTTCTCAAGCTTCACCCCTGCTAACCGGCTCGGGTCCCTGGCTTAACATACAAGGCTGCTCTGCAAGCTTCTCCTCCGCTTGTTGGGTCCCTAACTTGATCACTGCCTGAAGTTTCACGATTCTCCACCGTGCCCTTTCTGTGAGAAAATGGTTCCGGTACTTGCTTCAGTTACTCACTGTGGTCCCTGGTAAAGGCGGCTGGTCCCTTCGTGGCGACAGCTTCCCTTCTACCTCCGACCACTGACAGGTTCTCTGGCCGACAGAATTATCACTGCTGGTTAGACTGCAAGCTGCAATCCCAACCCTGTGCTGCTCTCTCACTTCTGGATAGGCCCACACACAGCCTAGCAGCCAGATGCCCTGGGGATAGGCCCAATCTCCGGCCCAGGACGTACGACACACGTCCACCCAGACAGCCGTCCAGGTGGCACAGAACATGGATCATCTGACTCCCCCCAAATATATAGGCTCTCCCAGCAGGCCAAGGGATTCAAGAAAACCCCTGCCCATTGGCTGAGATACCCCATATACCCATAACCTGACCTTGAGTTGTCCTTCTCACATCTACTGCCACTAATTCCCCGGCCACCTAGTGGTAGAAGAGAAATCGCCAGGCCTCCTTCAGATAAAGGGAGTTGTAAGATCGATCTTGCTATCTGTGGGACAGAGCCCATTCCAAATAAAAGATGTTACAGTTTGATCCAATTTAGCAAAGAAGGTGTTAGGGAAATTAAAGTTGTTGGAACACCTGCCTTTACATGCACATGACCTTTAACGGCATCCCAGTCTTAGTCCATAGGGTTTAATATTGAGTTGGCCCACCCTTTACAGCATTAACAGCTTCAACACTTCTGGGAAGTCTATCCACAAGGTTTAGGAGTGTGTCTATGGGAATGTATGACCATTTTTCCAAAAGCACATTTGTGAGGTCAGGCTCTGATGTGGACAGGAAGGTTTTGCTCGCAGTCTCCACTCTAATTAATCCCAAAGGTGTTCTTTCGGTGGAGGTCAGGACTCTGTGAAGGGCAGTCAAGTTCCTCCACCCCAAAGTCGCTCATCCATGTCTTTACGGACCTTGCTTTGTGCACTGGTGCACAGTCATGTTGTTGTTTTTTTTCTGGGCCGTGATTGAAGATAAATACCTCGCAGGACAGGTTGCGTGTTCGGATAAGGGTCTGGTATGGATTTTGGCGGTTCCGTTTAAAATCCGTACCAGACCTAAAGGGCCTAGAATCAATTTTGGGGGGGACCCCCACGCCATATTTTTTTTAATTTTGGCACAGGGTTTCCCTTAATATCTATATCAGACCAGAAGGGACTGGTATGGATTTTGGGTGAAAACCCATGTCGTTTTTTTCAATGATTTCCTAGGTATATTGCCAGGTTCCGACAATACATTACAGCCACAAGCAATTTTAAAATGTTTGGAAATGTAATTTTGCTGCGGGACTGTTATGAACATTGAAAAAATGTGCTACTTTACAGGCTGACTAAGGAGACCCCCATGCACGATATTTAAAGATTTATTTTTTATTGTTTCACTTTAAGCATTATTAAAATCACTGCTCCTGAAAAAAACTCAGTTTTTAAAACTTTTTTTTGCATTGATAGATGTCCCCTGGGACAGTAGCCGGGTCTCCATACACTTTTTTTGGCAATAACTTGAATATATGCCTTTAACTACTTGCCGACCAGCCACCACAGTTATACGGCGGCAGGTCGGCACGGCTGGGCGAGATCGCGTAGCTATACGCCATCTCGCCTTTCAGCCAATAGTGGAGCGGTCCTGTCGGGGGGGGGGGAATGACCTATCGCCTGCTCATACAATGTATGAACATCGATTTGTCATTTCCCCAAGTCAGTCCCACCCCCCTTCAGTTAGAACACACCCAGGGAACATACTTAACCCTTCCTCGCCCCCTAGTGTTAACCCCTTATCTACCAGTGGCATTTTTATAGTAATCAATTAATTTTTATAGCACTGATCGCTCTAAAAATGCCAATGGTCCCAAAAATGTGTCAAGAGTGTCCAAAGTGTCCGCCATAATGTTGCAGTACCGATAAAAAACGCTGATCGCTGCCATTACTAGTAAAAAAAAAATATTAATAAAAATGACATAAAACTACCCCCTATTTTGTAAACGCTATAACTTTTGCGCAAACCAATCAATAAACGCTTATGCGTTTTTTTTTACGAAAAATATGTAGAAGAATACGTATCGGCCTAAACTGAGGAAAAAAATATGTTTTTTTTATATATTTTTGGGGGATATTTATTATAGCAAAAAGTAAAAAATATATATATTTTTTTAAATTGTCGCTCTATTTTTGTTTATAGCGCAAAAACTAAAAACCGCAGAGGTGATCAAATACCACCAAAAGAAAGCTCTATTTGTGGGAAAAAAAGGACGCCAATTTTGTTTGGGAGCCACGTCGCACGACCGGGTAATTGTCAGTTAAAGCAATGCAGTGCCGAATCACAAAAAGTGGCCCGGTCATTGAGCAGCAATATTGTCCGGGGCTTAAGTGGTTAAAATTAGCAGTAGATTTTTTTTTCTTCTATCGTACCTTTTTATGAAGTACATAGTGTACTTCCGATCCATCCGGTCCGCAGCGCAGGACGTCATATCCTTTTTGTGCGGCGAGCCCCGCGCTGCCTTCTGGGAACTGTGTGTGTCACAGAAGACAGCTGGTCATTCACAAAGCGCCACAAGAATCCACTGCTGGTTTCCCTTTGTTAGAATGGCGGTGCCTGCACCCGATCCGATGGATGGATCATCCTGGGGGGGGGGCACATTGTGGGCTCTCTGGACAGGTACGTGTCCTTATTAAAAGTCAGCAGCTACAGTGTTTGTTGCTGCTGACTTTAAAAAAAAAATTGTGTGTGGGACACCGCTTTAACGGTGTTCATGTGTTTGCACAATTTTTTTTGCTTGTTCGCATGTTCTGCTGCGAACCGAACCAGGGGGTGTTTGGCTCATCCCTATAAATTAGTTATGGTACACACACTGATACTAAATACAAAGTTAAACTGTAAATATTCGAATAAACCTCATGGAGTGGGATTATGTAGGCAACACACAAACAAGCTTCAAAATATATAAAAACTTATATCAATTTATTACAAAAATAGAATTATTATACACATACAAAAATATATCATAAAAATCACATAAATATACAATGTACAAATCATAAACGATGTAAATACTGTCCGCCATACGGTACCATCACCAAGATTTGGGAGGTAAGTTGTAGCTGAAAGCCGGCTTTCAGCTACAACTTACCTCCCAAATCTTGGTGATGGTACCGTATGCCGGACAGTATTTACATCGTTTATGATTTGTACATTGTATATTTATGTGATTTTTTGATATATTTTTGTATGTGTATAATAATTCTATTTTTGTAATAAATTGATATAATTTTTTATATATTTTGAAGCTTGTTTGTGTGTTGCCTACATAATCCCACTCCATGAGGTTTATTCGAATATTTTCAAGTATTATGGGATGATGGCAACTACATGCCGTCATATATGAGTTGGTCTTTTTTCACAAAGTTAAACTGTATCTAAACTGGTGGTCCTGCCAGTAACACACAGAACGTTAGGTTCTAGGGTGACAATGCTATCTCACGGTACTGTATCTATGGAGAAGTAGTGTTGTCACCCTACAGAAGAAGGTGTGTTAGGACCTCCCCTTTTCCTCATCTCAATTACATTGAGAAGTGTTTGAGGACTACAGAACACCTTCCTCTCCATGACATGGGGTGAGGGTGTTTTATGGTCCACAGAGGGGAACTGGGCAGAACTGATAACTGAGCACAGGATGTTAGTAGCTCACTGGATATCTGGCAGGATCAACAAGTATTATTTTAGACAATACTACCCATGACACCAGCCACATCAGAGAGGAAGTAAAGAGAAAGTAGAAGGGAAATAAGTAGCTGAAAAGTTGGTTCAAGTAGGAAGGGTTTGGGTTGTTGGATAATTGGGTTGATTTCCAAGTTAGCTACAGGTTCTATGTTAGGGGAAATAGGGCCAGATTCAGGTACATTAGCGCCGGTGTAACGTAAGCCGTTTACGTTACACCGCCGTAAGTTTTCAGTTTTAGTGCCCGATCCACAAAGCACTTACCTGGAAACTTGCGGCGGTGTATCGTAAATATGTCCAGCGCAAGGCGGTCCAAATTGAATGGGCGGCTAACATTTAAATTAGGCGCGCTCCTGCGCCGGACCTACTGCGCATGCTCCGTTTCGTAACTCCCGCCGTGCTTTGCGCGAAGTGACATAATTTTTTCGAACGGCGACGCACGTAGCGTACTTCCGTATTCCCGGACGTGTTACGCAAACGACGTGAAATTTTAAATTTTGACGCGGGAATGACGGCCATACTTTAGACAGAAATAGGTTTGCTGACTAAAGTTAAGGCACCCAAAACGACGACTAACTTTGCGACGGGAAACTAGACTAGCGGCGACGTAGCGAACGCGAAAAACCGTCGTGGATCGCCGTAACTCCTAATTTGCATACCCGACGCTGGTTTACGACGCAAACTCCCCCCAGCGGCGGCCGCGGTACTGCATCCTAAGATCCGACAGTGTAAAACAATTACACCTGTCGGATCTTAGGGATATCTATATGCGTAACTGATTCTATGAATCAGCCGCATACATACTCTGAGAGATACGACGGAGTATCTGAGAGATACGATGGAGTATCTGAGATACTCCGTCGTATCTCCGCTGTGAATCTGGGCCAGAATGTACAAATATTACTTAGAAAATACAAGCAAGTCTTCCAAACAAAATTAGCTGATGACCAACCAGGATTAGGTTGTCCAATCGGTATGACCCACCCCACCTTTACACCTTGTACATTTAGGGAATGCTTTGCGTTCTTTGAGAAATGGGTGACCTCCTATGTTTACAATGCAGGAGGCAGCCTCTTGACATGGGACCAGGAAGCTAGTGGAGATCACTGGAGTAGCTACGTGTATTACAAATATTTGGCGGGATCCCACATGTATGGTATATGCATAGTTACATTTGTCCAAGCTGGACCATTTTGACGATTTAAAAATTGCCGTACTTGGAGTTCTTTAAATAACAGGATTGTTTCTACCACAATAGGGTATTGTATGACAACAACATGTTTTAGAGCTCAGTAGCTGGAAATAGGAAGCATATTTATATTTTTCATAACAGCAGGTTTCTAATGTTACAAAAAAGTTAGGGCTTGTTAGAACCGCATATCTAGAACCAAAAGAAAAAAACCTATGCAGTGGTGTTTGCAAGGGTTAACGCCTTTATCCAGGACAAAAATATCTTCCCTCTGACCCCCTCTAGTGGATTGCTGTGAAAAAATAAAAAAAATGAACTACATGTCCTTTTTAACTTACTTGAAGCTGTGGTCACGTGACGATGCTGGCCTAAGACTTTCTTGGTCTGTTTACTTCTTGATCTCAAAGAAGAGGGTGCACTCCTGGAAATGTATTTGCTGTGGATTGGAGCAAGAGGTCCTAGTATTGATTTTTTGGGCTTATGTCCTGTTCTGAGTTTAACACTTTAGTGATATATTGGCTTATGACTGAATGTTGTTTCTGAGTATATTTTATTCACGTTTTTAATAATAAATGGTGCTTTAATGCACAAAGCTGGTCTGCCTTTTTGTGGGACCTGCTTGAAGCTTACTAAGGCATTATTGAAGTGTGGAGCCAGGGGGCCCTTCTGTCTTATGACCGTCATGTAGTGGCGTCAGGAGTGGGGGCTGGAGCCCCAAGTGTGCCGATAATCCTAATAACATTATTAGCCCCGAGCCATTTCCACGGGGAACAATCTCCCGCTCATGCAGCGCGGCCGTGTTATGTACAAATAGTCCCGCCTCCGGGACCCAGCTCCTATGATGGACGTCCCACTGGTCCAAAGCCGAGAACGCGGGATGTGTGACATCCATCATAGGCACAGCCGGGTCCAGGAGGAGCTGGGAATGACACTGCGGCCCCGCTGGGCACTGGGAGATCCCTGCTCGCTCTGTTTAATTGGGCGGGCAGCGGAGCGGCTCTCCCATCCTGGGAGTGGTCGGAATGAGATGGGCTACACTACACAGGTAAGGCTGAGCTGCAGGAGTGTCAAGAGGTCATCTGTCACAGGGGGGGTCAGTGTAGGTGTCAGGGGGGTCAGTGTAGGGGGCTGGTAGGTCAGTTTAGTGGTCAGTATGGATGGGCACTGGTGAGCCAGGCAGCAACCAGCAAGTGAGCCTAACCCCCCGCCAAGCAGTCAATCCCCATAGTGGGATTTTAAATGCTCATCAAGTCTAGGAATAGAGGTGTAAAAAGTTAAAGGGTCACTAAAGGAATTTTTTTTACCTAAATAGCTTCCTTTACCTTACTGCAGTCCTGGTTTCATGTCCTCATTGTTCGTTTTTGCTTTGATGTTGCTGTAATTCCTCTCTGTTCTGGACACTTCCTGGTTGTCTGTTTCCTGATCACCACAGTACTGGGAGATTTCTCACTGTGGTGACTAATCAAGGAGGTGTGATTACTGTGTGTCCAAAACTCCTCAGCACCAATCCAGTTTCGTTTTGCAAAACCTTCACTGCCCTCTATTGGCTCTCTGGCTCTGTACATCAGAGAACCAGGAAACAACAGCAAAAACGAAACTAAACTGTAGGTACATTATATGATTGTTTTTTATCTATTTTTAATCATTTTTAAAAGGAATCAGTTAACTATTATGTCTCTATACCCTGTAAACAGTCATTTCAGCAAAAAAAAATGTTTTCCTTTAGTGACCCTTTAAATTCTCCATATTCCTTGTTCTGGCTGGGTTCTGCCAAACTATGCAACTAGTCTCTTCTGTGTCTGGCACACTGACATTGTGAATTTGAATCAGTGTTGCCAACCTACCAAATTGAAATTTACTGGCACGACACCCGAAATTTACTGGCGCAGCCACGTTTTTACTGGCATTTCACAAAAGTTACTAAATTACATTTTTAGGTGCACATTTCAGTATTTAGGCTACAAACAAGTACGCTAGGCAAATAGCAATGTGATTTAAGGTAGATATTAAGGTAACAAAAACATATTTTTGTTATTTTCGATAAAATAAGGGCAAATTATTTAGTCACATCACCCCCTGCCTCCATCCCCCTCTGCCACCAACACTCCCTGCCTTCACCCCCCCTCTGCGGTGCCACAATCTCCCCCTGCCTCACCTCTTCCTCCAATCTCCCTCTGCCTCCAATCTCCCGCCGGGTACCATAACCTTGTGGTACAGGAGATTCAGTTTCCTGTTCCCGGCCGGACTGACAGGAAGTGCACACACTCAGTGCTCATTTCCTTTCAGTCCGGCTGGGAACAGCAAGCTGAATCTTCTGCCGCGCGGAATGCGGTAAGGGGGGGGGTAAAAAGAACATGGGGGGGAGCCGGGGAGGCAGTCAGAAGAAGTACTAGCTGACGTTCGGCAGCAGCAGCTGTATGCTGCGGTATGTGGTAGGGAGGGGGGCAGCAGCTGTATGCAGCGGTATGTGGTAGGGAGGGGAGGGGGGGTTAAAAAGAACATGGGCGGAGTCAGTCAGAAGAAGTACTAGCCGACGTCGGCAGCAGCCCCCCCCCCGCTTAATTATTTACACTTCTCAACTTACCCCCCCCCCCACTTCTCAAACTCAGCAACACCCCCTCCCCCGCTTCTTGCTTGGGGCCCCCAAATTCCTTCAAACGGCCCTGCCCCCTGCCTCCAATCACCCCCTGCTTCCAATCTCCGTGCGCAGTTCCAAGCCAAACCGATTTTGGCTGTTTTTACTGGCACATTCCCGCAACCACGGACATTTACGAACGGGGGAAAAAAGTGCCTGTTTTTACGAACTGTCAGTAAATATACGGACGGTTGGCAACACTGATTTGAATGCTCTGTACATGGTGATTGTTTTAATGTAAGACAGCACACATTACTGATACTGTTTAGTTTAGTCCTTATGCAGATCTTGACGTTTTATTATTCAATACACTTGCTATTTACTGTATCCTGTCATATAACCTGTCAAAAAACCCTGAACACATTACTAGTAATGGCCACATCTTCTGTAAAAATTATCTACTGTGATTGTAAGCACAGAAATGATGTGCTTTTATATGTGTTATGACAAGATAAAGAAAAAATCAAAGTGGTGCAATTACAATAAATTATCATTTCAAAACAGACTGGCACTTCAGATGAACAGCAACTGCCTAATATTTGCAAAATTTTTAGCATTAGAAATTATTACCTCTAAGGAAATACATAATAATATCTTGTTAGTATAGTCCAAAATCGATCTGTTTACAAGATAGGAAGTTCTGTTGTTTGATCCATCTAAATATATGCTCTACATGCTCAAATTTATGCTTAAAATGAACCTATAGTCACATAGTCTTAAGGCCCATACCGGATTTTCCAACAACAAATGTTGGATAGCATGCTTTAAAATTCTCCGACAACAAATGTGTGTTGTCGGATTATCCGATTGTGTGTACACAAGTCCGTCGGGAAAAAATAAAAAGTACAAACAAAAGGGTGGAGCTGAAAAAACACGTAGTTTCGTATTTGTTGGCTGACAAAGTTTTGCCATTTGTATGCAGAACAAGTTCGCGGCCAACGCCCTTCGGAAAAAAGTCCTACGCTTTGTCCGATGAAAATCCGATTGTGTGTATGAGGCTTTATAGAACACATTTTTAGAAGGATTAACACCAATGGCATCCTTTTAAATACTATCCTATAAAAGTGTGGAACACCGAGCATTGCACTGTGAGCTGAAAGCAGTTTGTGTTTATCACCTACTATGAGAAGTCAGTATAAACACAGGCACTTGGATGAAAAGCATCCATTTATACTTTAAAAGACATGCAGTACTCTATTAGCTAGAAAATTACCCCTCGCCCCTATACACCAGCCCTACCTAAACTCAGATTAACCAGAGGTCGTTCGATCCAAAACCCAGAAACCATTGTGGAAGAGTTCACCAAATTCTATTCTACACCATATAGTAGCTCAGAGCAGAGTAACAAGTATACCATGGATGATTTTTTTAGCGACATTCCCCTACCCATGCTGACTAAGGACCACTCGGATCTCATGGATATGGAATTTACAGAAACAGAAGTTGGACAGGCTATAAAAGGTTTGAATCTCTCCAAAGCTCCAGGCCCAGATGGGTTCACTGGCCACTATTATCATAAATACCAAGAGATCTTGACCCCACACCTGTGCACATTTTTGTTATGTTATCCCGAAACCGGGGAAAGATCACGGGCCATGCGCAAATTATCACCCCATTTCGTTGATAAACACCGACCTCAAAATTATGACCAAAGTCTTGGCAGCTAGACTAAATTTGTTTCTTGCGCAATATGTCCACCCAGATCAGGCAGGGTTTGTCCCTGGACGCCAAGCTTCAGATCAGACTAGGAGAGTCATAGACGCCATTTCAGCGATACATTCAGATTGGGATAATGGAGGACCCAGGCGAGGGATTCTGCTGTCTTTGGACATTGGGCTTTTGATTCCTTGTCGTGAGAATACCTCTTCTATGTTCTGACTAAGCTGGGCTTTGGGTCGAGATTTCTGTCTATACTACGAGTTCTCTATGATTCCCCTACTGCTTCCTTGATGGTAAAGGGATACTCATCTTGCCCTTTTTCTATCCATAGGGAGACTCGTCAGGGGTGCCCCTTGTCCCTGTTACTTTTTGTTTTGGCTCTAGAACCGCTCGCTATAAAAATACGCAATTCTACTGAAATACAAGGCATTACATGTGGCAATCATGAACATAAATGTATCCTTTTCGCGGATGATATCTTAATGATGATCTTGTCGCCGATTAACACCCTCTAACTTGTATGCAATACTCAAACCATTCACAGCAATTTCGGGTCTTAAAATAAACCACGAGAAGTCTCAGGCCATGAACGTCTCGATAACAGAAAGTACTCTCTTGACACTCAAATATTCCTTTAATTTAATGTGGCACATGGAGTCACTCCCATATTTAGGAATAAACCTCACCCCGACATTACGCACTCTGTACTCCAAAAATTACCCAGCATTATTCCAATGTTTGACAGCTGACTTGGCCAGTGGTTTGGCAGACTACACTCCGTAAAGATTAATGTTCTTCTGAAAATATTGTACTTGTTTCGAACGCTACCAGTTTCGATTGTCCGTTCGGAACTGTTGGCCTTCCAGAATAAACATATATCTTTTTTGCAAAAGTACTATTACGCAGCACAGCTGGCTCAACTAGCCAGGTTTCACTCTACCAAGCCCTATCCTATATGGATGCAGATGGAGGAATATGCATGTAAGGAAAGGCCGATATTGCATATGTTATGGTTATCGCCTAAGGATCGGCCCCCAATTCTATGCTCGGCGCTATCCTCATTCCTGAACATTTGGGACAGATTGACGAAATCATACAAGTTTAAATTCTGGGAAATTCAAATTTCACCCCGGGCCTCACCCCAGAACATTTGCTTGGTGGACCAACAAAGGGCTTCTACGAATTGCTGGTTCGTGCGACCATAAAGGTATACTGACAAGACAAGTTTTAATAGAGAAATATCAAATGCTGCCCTCGGAATGTTTCCGATGTGCTCAGATCTTGCCCTTCTTGGGCACTTTGTTGCGAGGTTCTGACATGGCTGCTATGTCCATGATGGAGTACCTGTGTCAGAACTTCGACAAAATCAGAGGACATATCTCTGAAATGTATACTATCTTTACTAATTCCTCCATTAAACAGGCTTATATGGTAAAATGGGAGGCAGACCTCCAGGAGACGATTGACCTGGATTAATGGCATAATATAGCTCAAGGGGCCTCAAAGTCGTTTATAAATACATTAATTATTGAAGCCAATTATAAAGTGCTTTTGCAATGGTATATGGTTCCAGCTAGGCTGGCAACATATGTGCTGGCAGCTTCCCCTCTGTGTTTCCGCGGATGCGGGCAGCAAGGAACCATGTACCATGTGTGGTGGCAGTGCCCTTAGGTACAGCGTTAATGGATTAGAGTGTAAAATGTTATCTACTCCCCCACCCAGGTCAATCTAGTGAAATCCCCGAGACAGGCTAGTACGGTGGAGGGGGGATCAAAATCTCAGAGACGTCTCATATCATTTATATTTATATCAGCAAAGATTATTATTGCAAAGTCCTGGAAAACGGCAGCTTTACCATTTGCACAACTCAAGAATAAACTTTCCTGGATTATGCTAAATGAACGTATGTCTGCAATATTACAAGATAAAATGCAGATGTTTAAGAAAGTGTGGCACCCCTGGGTGGAATACCTGATGGGGGATCCAAGATCTTTACCCGATTAGAGCTGTCTCTGGCTGGTGGGTATTGGAGCACGGGGCCACTTTCCTCTTTTCTACATTCTACTTCCTCTACTTTCTTTCTTTTCTCTTATCCTCTCTCCTTTTTTTTTTTCATTTAATTTTTTATTTGTTGTGTTTTTCTTTTTTTTTTTTCTCTCTTTCTCTCTCTTCATTATTTTTGTCGGTCTTTCTCATTTCTTTCTTGTTTTTTTTTTTTTGTTACTATAATTATATGAGAGTTGTCGGATTTTTGCTCTCTAACCTCTACACAGTGAGTACCTCTACAGAATGTATTCTGATCTCAGGGAGCTGAGTGGTATGGTATCCTCACTATACAGCTATTCACCTCTACTTGCTCATATGTGAAGTGGTCAATAGGTGTGTCTATAATATCTGTATGTACACACAGTTATATATGGATGACTGATGTTGCTTTTTAAAGCATGGAGGTTCTATCTCTAAATGTCTATAACTGACACACGGTATTAGATTCCGTCCATGTCCGAAACTTCAAACGAGCTTTGAGTTTACCTCCTAGGGCTGAGGTTGTCTTAATTACTCCACTTCATGAAGATTCTTGACTGCAATTCGGTTCACTGCAGAGGTATCCACTCATTGTTTGGCTGACTCAGGATTTTATTTACATTTTATACTGTACCGGTTTTTGTATTCAAGATTGTATTTCTTTTCTTTGTGAACATTTCAATAAAAACATTGAAACCAGAAGACATGAAGTGAAATCACAGTATTCCTAGGAACCTTTGCAAACCTCCTTTCATGTAAAAGTGTTGTTTTCCAACAATTTTTGTCATTAAAGGTACTCTTTAATAAAATATGTAATTTGTAGTATATTAAAATGGACATGTTGCTAAATGACCGGGCCACTTTTTGCAATTCGGCACTGTGTCACTTTAACCACTTAAGCCCCGGACCAATATACTGCTAAATGCCCAAAGGCGTTTTTACAATTCGGCACTGCGTCGCTTTAACAGACAATTGCGCGCTCGTGCGACGTGGCTCCCAAACAAAATTGGCGTCCTTTTTTCCCCACAAATAGAGCTTTCTTTTGGTGGTATTTGATCACCTCTGCGGTTTTTATTTTTTGCGCTATAAACAAAAATAGAGCAACAATTTTGAAAAAAATGCAATCTTTTTAACTTTTTGCTGTAATAAATATCCCCCAAAAACATATATAAAAAATGTTTTTTTCCTCAGTTTAGGCCGATACGTATTCTTCTACCTATTTTTGGTAAAAAAAATCGCAATAAGCATTTATCGATAGGTTTGCGCTAAATTTATAGCGTTTACAAAATAGGGGATATTTTTATTGCATTTTTATTAATTATTTTTTTTTTACTACTAATGGCGGCGATCAGCGATTTTTTTCCATGACTGCGACATTATGGCGGACACTTCGGACAATTTTGACACATTTTTGGGACCATTGTCATTTTCACAGCAAAAAATGCATTTAAATTGCATTCTTTATTGTGAAAATGACAGTTGCAGTTTGGGAGTTAACCACAGGGGGCGCTGAACGTGTTAGGCTTCACCTAGTGTGTGTTTACAACAGTAGGGGGGTGTGGCTGTAGGTCTGACGTCATCGATTGTGTCTCCCCTATAAAGGGGATGACACGATCGATGCGCCGCCATAGTGAAGCACAGGGAAGCCGTGTTTACATACGGCTCTCCCCGTTCTTCAGCTCCGGGGAGCGATCGCGACGGAGCAGCTATAAACGAATAGCCGCGCTGTCGTCCCGGATCGCTCCCTGAGGGAATCCGCCCGCCGCACGCAGCGGGGGGGGGCCCCGATCGGACCCCCCACCCGCTAGAAGGCAAGGACGTATATATACGCCCTTCTGCCTGTCCGTGCCATTTTGCGGATGTAAATAGTCGTGCGGCGGGCGTTAAGTGGTTAACTGACAATTGCGCGGTCGTGCGACGTGGCTCCCAAACAAAATTGACATCCTTTTTTTCCCACAAATAGAGCTTTTTTTCGACCATCATGAATGTGGTGATGTACAAGACGTAAGACGAGCCGAGATCAATGAAGTTTAATAGGCAGTTTGGCTCTTCTGCTTGATTTTGAGCATGAGCAGATTTTCCGATAGGCACCTTTTCCGTCGGAAAAATAGAGAACCTGCTCTCAAACTTTTGTTGGCAGAAATTCCAAAAGCAAAAGTCTGATGGAGCATACACACGGTCGGAATTTCTGTTCAAAAGCTCACATCGAACTTTTGCTGTTGGAAAATCTGATCATGTGTACGGGGTATAAGATTACTGTATTGGTACATTTAGAGCAGTTCTTCACAAATTAAAGAATAAGTTCACTTTTTTTAACACGTTACACCCATATTTTGACAGCTAGTGGGGGGTCTTCTCCTCCCGCTGGCCACGTCATTCATTCACAGTGTTCTGTGAATGTGAAAACTACAAGTCCCAACAGCCTTTCCGACTGTCAGCTTGTAGTTCTCAATGAAATACCAGACTGCTGTTAATCGCTCATTAATGTAGTTAATTGAGCTTCCTGTTAGTGTGTAACTGCCTGCCTGTATCAGAAGGAATGGGCAGACAGCGACACAAAAAGTCTGCAGGACCATGGCACTACTGCAGACCTTTACAGGTCCCTAAGGCCCCTTTCACACTGGGGCGGGAGGTGTGGTGGCAGTATAAGGCCGCTATTTTTAGTGGCGCTATACTGTCGGAATTGCAGCAGTATTCAGCCGATAGCGGTGCGGGTTTAACCCCCGCTAGCGGCCGAAAAAGTGTTAATACCGCTGGTCTGCATAGGATCCTTGGTTGCTAGAATTTAGCTATAACATCAGGAAGTTGTAATTTAGCGGTGGTAGTAATACTAAAGTTGCACGATTTCCAGTGTGACTTTGAAGCGCAACTTTAATGCAACTTTGACCCGACTTTACACTTTCCGCATCAAAAGTCACATCAAAATAGTGTGGGCACCTTTTCAAAGTCGCTTTAGGTTGCACCGATTTGAATGGGTGCCATTGAAAAGAATGGGCTGCGACTTGTCATGAGACTTTGATCTCCAAAATCATATGACAAGTTGCTCAAGTGTGAATGGAGTCTTAATGAATGACTTCCTGCTGCAGTAGCAGCCACAGGTTTTTTTAATGGGTGAACAGGTTAAAATAGCACTTTGATTTGCCCAGTCTACAAAGCTCCAGCAGGCAGGGTTCAGTGCAAACCGTGCATGGGTGCAAACGAGAGCCTTGGTCCTATTCAGTACAGTGATACAAATCTGGCACAGGATTGAAGCTTCAACCTTACTGCTCTGTACATAAAGATAACTTAGAAAAAAATATATATTATGAAAGAAGAAAATACCTGAATGGACCACAGTCAAATGATGGTGGGATCGAGACAATGGTGTAGATGACTGGCAACATAGCCAGAAAGAGAATAAAGAGCAGCATGGCCATGTAGAAGTTGTTGGATCTGGAGGCTTTAAAGACTCTTGCATGGGGAACATTGCAGCACATTACGGCCCAACATTGTAGGTACATAGATGTATGGAGACGGAATACATTGATAGCAGGGAGGCATGGAGCATAAAATGATCCCATCCTAAAAAGAAGCATACATAAATCTGAATCCAAACAGTGTTTCTTTATCAAGTTTCTTTATATAAGTGTTTAAACAATTACACATTTATTTTTTAATATGAATTAATGCCTTTATACATTATGGCAATTATTTAATCATTTAGTTAGCAAGAATTTAGTAAGTTACCAAATACCACCCTCACTAATATGATCACCTACTAAACCAGCTGAAACTTAAACCAGAAGTGGTATCACCATGCCTCCTCCAGAGAACAGCGGCATGTGCCAAAGATGACAGTACTAAGGGCTATCTTTTGGTATTATCCAGTTAAAAGCTAGCCCATAAGAAGCACAAGGATGAGAAAAGTTATACATTCTGCAAGAAATAATATTTTTTTCTTCCTTATAGAGAATCAAAAATATGTAGGTCTTGATGTGTAGGATACATCTATGGAGTTAAGAAAATAAGCATCTTTCTGAAACCATGCAACTTACTTAAAGGGTCACTAAAGGAAAAAAATGTTTTTGCTGAAATGACTGTTTACAGGGTATAGAGACATAATAGTTAACTGATTCCTTTTACAAATGATTACAAATAGATAAAAACCAATCATATAATGTGCCTGCAGTTTAGTTTCATTTTTGCTGTTGTTTCCTGGTTCTCTGATGTACAGAGCCAGAGAGCCAATAGATGGCAGTGAAGGTTTTGCAAAACGAAACTGGATTGGTGCTGAGGGTTTTTAGACACACAGTAATCACACCTCCTTGGTTAGTCACCACAGTGAGAAATATCCCAGTACTGTGGTGATCAGGAAACAGACAACCAGGAAGTGTTCAGAACAGAGAGGAATTACAGCAACATCAAAGCAAAAACGAACAATGAGGACATGAAACCAGGACTGCAGTAAGGTAAGGCCCCGTACACACGACCGAGTTTCGCGGCAGAATTCAGCCAGAAACTCGATCGGAGCTGAATTCTGCCGAGAAACCCGGCCGTTTGTACACTTTCGGCCGAGGAAGCCGGCGAGTTCCTCGTCGAGCCAAATAGAGAACATGTTCTCTATTTCCTCGTTGTTCAATGAGGAAAGTTGGCTTGCCGAGATCCTCGGCGGCTTCACAAGGAACTCGACAAGCAAAACGATGAGTTTTGCCCGTCGAGTTCCTCGGACGTGTGTACGGGGCCTCAAGGAAGCTATTTAGCTAAAAAAAAATGTCCTTTAGTGACCCTTTAAATCACTGTATATTTTGTACTATGTTGCACAATAAAGTAGGTAAACCCTGAACACCCGAAGCAGACTGTAGATCAACCTCCCGGGAAAAAGGTTGAAATTGTGTAGAAAAGTAGGGGGGCTCGGTCACCCAAATATACATAAATAGATAGCCGATATTCATCATTACAGACTAGGAAAAACAGTAAAACAAAACTGATCAAGTAAAATACCTCATGTTGGATGATACAACTGAGGTCCAGGTGCAGAGTGACCCCACAGCCGAAGGGAAGGAAGAGATCCTTTTGAAACTGGGCTTAATTATCATAACAGCACAACCAGAAATAGCTGATTTTCTGAAGTGTTTCAGTTATTTTAGATATCCTTGACAAACTTGGTGTAACTTTTTTTTTTCATTATTCCTTTCATACCAAATATCAAAAGAAAACTGAATATTGCACAGCAATATTCATAAATTAAGTATTCATAAATCAATTATTTTTAAGAGGTACTTACCAGATCATCCCCTGGTTGAAAATTAATCCCAACACATTTCCACTTATATCAAATTCACAATAAGAAGGCTGCAGATAAAAAGCAAAATATTTTTAATAAATATACATATTAGTGTCACACATTATGTGTATGTGTATGACTACATATATCTGCTTGGAAACATTGGACATAAAGCAGCGGATGGAGCTCTACATCGGTACTGAGGGTACAGGGACAAGGGATGCTAGACAATACACAAGGTATGGTTTGCTTCCTCAAAAGTTGACCAGCACACTGGCAAATTATCATGAAAACAGCAAGTTCCCCAGTCTAGACACTGGTAATTACCGTAAACAGCATGCACACTTTAATCGCCCACCACTGCCACCAGATGTCAAGGAAGAAAGCTCACAGCAGTCTGCTAAATGGAGCAATATCAATGTCTGGTGGAGAAGTGACGAGAGTGCTTACTTTGGGTAGATGAAACAGTCCTATGATGCAGTTATCATAGCCTGCAATACTGCTGACAACTACAGGAAGTTAATTAATCAAACTGTAGCTGGCTGGGCACACGCAGGCACATACACATCTTGCATGCAATCTGGAGCACTTCCAAGGTGACCATACATTGTTTAAAATTTGACTGGTTTAGCAGGGACCAGCCAAATTTTGATCCATGCGTCATCACTGCTGCTCAACAGAACTTGATCTATCTATCAACTTGATTGGACCTATTGGAAAAAAGAATCTTGATCAGCAGCTTAGCCAATGGCTGGAACACAGATCTGTGTATTCTGGCAGAGGAGTCCCGCCGCTGTCAGAATACAATAGCACAGTGGGGAGGATTCCCTCATCCATCTAAAATGTGTGGACAGGGATTCATTTAGCTTGCTGGCTATACAAAAAAAAGTCATGTATGGGCAGTTTTAAGCCCGGTACACATGGGTCGAATACCAGCCAACATCGGCCGGTTCAGTAAGGCACTCTTTCTGACAGAAGGCGGTCATTTGGCAGGCTTCTGTCGGATGAGCATGCTGGAAAACCAGCAGCCAGCAGCCGATCAGCACCCGATCAACGTTCTCCGCCAATGACGAAGAGCACTGATGGGACAGCTCTGGCAGGACCCCCTGTCAGAACACAACAGCTCAGCAGGGGCGATCGCTGTACTAATGTCAGATTGTTTATACGGTGGCTTTGGCCTGAGCCGACAGTTCCGCTGGGTTGAACGGAAAAAAAATCAATAGTGTGTACCAGGCTATAGAGGGGTGGAGCAGCCAAATATTTACCATTACCACACACTTCTCGAATTCCTTAAGCTATCATGCAAGCTAGAATTCTTGTGACTTTTCCGCCTGACATACATACCCACACATGACAAACACACGATTTAAGGTACCTTGCCACCACCTGCACCTTGAAAAATATTTTGCCAATATCATTTATTTTACTGGTGGGAGCACACAAAAAGTTTCAACAATTTTTCTTGCTTAGAATGGGCTCTACAAATTACCCTGTTAATTTTGCATGCTGTTCAATCGATAGGGTTATGTATGCGAGACAGACTCTATATATTCCCTATATTATATATGTGAAACAGTGATTATACAACATATATGTGAATACATACCCATCCATATTCCAGATCCCAGCACCAACAGTAGTTAAAAAAACGTACAAAAACTGCTTGTAAGAAGTCACCAGTAAGAATAGTAACGTATGTGGTCATGATATCATTCACCGTAAGACGAACAAATTCCTGAAAAAAATATATATAAAAGAAAAACATTTTGGTGAAAGGGAACTGAAAGGGAACTTTTGTAGGGGGAAAAATCATAGCAAATCCCCAAAAATTTAAAATAAAATAAAAATATAACATATACAATTTGGGCACTATGCCTGTTTGTTAGGACCTGTTGTGCCTATTTTTTCTTTGCAGGCAGGCCAATAGGGTGCTCCAATTGGCCGCTGTAGATACGTCACGGCGCTGCCCCGCTCGGCCCCGCCTCCCTCTATAATATACCATTCATACTATCCAATGTTAGGCGCACGTATCCCTACGCCATGCGCACTCCTTCCTGTGCTGTCCGCGTCAATGGAGATTGGGTGGCGCCGCGCGTTGCTATGTTGTGACATGGCGCGCCCAGCCCCGCCCCTCCTCATTTACTTCCTATATAAAGATCACCGCCGCCTAGCCTGCCTGTCATGGCTGACGGCGGTGATGACATTGCATACTCCAGGACTGCACCAATTGAGGTACGTTCATTTCTTGCGCCTCCAGGATTAAAATATCATACCATAGAGGATTTTCTATGTGTCCTACGGACACTAATGGCTTTTTTGCTTGTTTGGTCTCTTACAGACAGTTAAAGTGGGGGTTCACCCTAAAAAAAATTCTAACATTACATTGAGCCGAGTTGTGAGAATGACATTATGCTGACCTTTTTTATTTTCTTGCCGTACATACCGTTTTATCTATATTTTCACCGCGGCTTCCGGGTATGTAATCCTGCGGGACTGGGCGTTCCTATTCACATGCTAATTGATTGACATGCTTCCCACCGCACCAACAAACCAATTATGATTTTAACATTTTTTGTATAAATTGTTAAAGCGGAGGTTCGGCCAATTTTTTTTTTAAAAGCCAGCAGCTACAAATACAGCAGCTGCTGACTTTTAAAAAATGGACACTTACCTGTCCAGCGCGCCCGCGATGTCAGCAGCCTGAGACTGAGCAATCGCTGCTTCTCCGGCCATCTTCGGTGAGGGAATCAGGAAGTGAAGCCTTGCGGCTTCACTGCCCGATTCCCTACTGCGCATGCGCGAGGTCCCCGCTCTCTCCTAGGGAACAGTGTTGCCCAGAAGACAGCGGGGGGGTGACCTGCCAGTCTGGTTTCCGCGCAGAGATCCGAACCCTGGAAGTGGTGCAAATACCTGTCTCAGACAGGTATCTGCACCACCCTCCCCCTGAAAGGTGTCAAATGTGACACCGGAGGGGGGGAGGGATCCAAAAAGCGGAGGTTCACTTTTTGTGTGAACCTCCGCTTTAATAAACTTTGAATATTATAACTTTTTCTGAATCTGAGTTGTTACCGTTAAAGTCCCACCTTGGGGGGGTTTTTCCTTTTCCATAGCATATACAATTACTACACAAGCTATATTTTAATTTAATATTGTTAAAAATTACTTTTCCAGTTCAACCTGCAGCAATGCTTGAGGTGATTGTATTTTCAAGACAAGTTTCCGAGGTATATACCCTTTTTCAGGGTCCAAGCAGTACTACTAATAGGTTGTACACACAGTTTTAGCAGAATGTTAAGTGAGACAACCTATTACAAAAGAAAAACCACAGACAAACATACACAGCTATGGTAATTAACCCCTTCCTGACGAGCGTACGCATTTATATGCGGCCTCGGCTTTCGGGGGTTATACCAGGATCATGCCTGAAGCTGCAGGCATGATCCTGATACCGTTGTTTAGAGAGGGCGATTGGCTATCCAGGCATAACAACCGATGCAGCAAAAGGCCGCTCGGTTGTTATACCGGAGGAGCGGGAGGGGACATCCCCCCTCCCGCCGCCTCCCGCCACTCTAACCAGGCCTCCCGTCCCACAAGAGACCCGATCCATGATCCGTCACTTCCGGCACCTTGTGTCAGACTGACATGAAGCTGTAAACGGCTTTGTGCCAGTCTCCTGAATGTAAACACGGAAGCAGCGAGTTACCAGTTACCCGGCTGCCAATGGCGCCGGTTTTAAAAAATACACAGTATTCAGAATCGCAGTTTTTGGCAATCCTAATACTTTGAAGTGCAAAAGAGGGAACAGGGGTTTCCCTCCATAAAGAGTACCTGTCACCACCTATTACTGTCACAAGGGATGTTTACATCCCTTGTGACAGCAAAAAAAATGATAAAACATAAAAAAAATATATATATATTTTTATGTAATAAAAATAAATAAAATAAATAAGATTTTTTTTTAAAAGCGCCCCGTCCCTGCAAGCTCGTGCAGCAAAGAAAACGCGTATGGAAGTTGCGCCCGCATATGTAAATGGTGTTCAAATCAAACATGTGAGGTATCGCTCCGATCGTCAGAGCGAGAGCAATAATTCTAGCCATAGCCCTCCTCTGCAACTTTAACCTGGTAACCGTAAAAAAAAATTAAAACATCGCAATGGAGATTTTTAGGTACAGTAGTTTGTCGCCATTCCAGGAGTGCGTGCAATTATAAAGCGTAACATGTTTGGTATCAATTTACTCGGCATAACATCATCTTTCACATTATACAAAAAAATTGGGCTAACTTTACTTTTTCATTTTTTTAAATTCATTAAAGTGTCTTTTTCTCAAAAAGTTGCGTTTCAAACACCGCTGCACAAATACCGTGTGACATAAAATATTGCAACAATTGCCATTTTATTCTCTAGATTCTCTGCTAAAAATGTATATATAATGTTTGGGGGTTCCAAGTAATTTTCTAGCAAAAAATACGGTGTTTAACTTGTAAACACCAAATGTCAGAAATAGGATTAGTCATGAAAGGGTTAAACTCGGATAGTCAGTGTTTTCAGGGTCATATTCATGCTTTTATTGATGGTTTTGTCCTTGTAACCTTTCTTCTGTAAGGAATCTGATTTTGAGATGTTTATTTCACCTTCTGGGTCGGAGCATATTCAGTGATATCTTATGGCCTGGCTGTTTGATGGCCCATTTGGTGTGCAATGATCAGGCCATCACCATCAAACCAGCAGATACAGGGGGAGCAGATTTACAATAGGTGCAATGCTGCTCCCTATCTATATTACCAATTGTAATCCCACTTGTTGGAAAATGTCTGCTACATAAACAAGTCAAACCCCTCAAAAATATATAAACTACACCATATAGTTCAGATCTACACAAATCAACATTCATATGTGCAATGTTTTCAAATAGAATAGTGATATCTATTATTTATACCACACTCTTTCTGTACCATATATTTATTCTGTAACAATCTCTCCAGTATTTATATATATTCTGTATATATATATATATATATATATATATATATATATATATATATATATATATATATATATATATATTTTATATCCCTGGTGTTCCTGCTAGTCCCTCTGCTTTCGTGTTAAAAACTGACCACGCTTAGCAGGAGAGCTTATCGTGGTCTGTTCCCTATCTATGCTGGGAACTCAGGCTACTCTCAGGCTGCTCTCCTCCAATGACAGACGTTCTCAATGGGGATTATCCCCATTGAGAACGTCGGTTAATGACGAAACGTTGTCTGGGAAGGCGCACACTGACGTCACCGCGTTCCATCTGAAGGAGGAAGGGCTCCTATTGCCGGCCGGCATACATACACGCTTTTAATCATGAGATGTTTGTAAGTACATGTCTTATGCATTTTTATTAAATATTTCGTATGGTATCACGCTATGGTCCGTTTTTATTTATATACTGAGGATATGTTCAATCATCGATGTGGTGCAATTTGAGATCTGCTCCCTGGATCCCTCCCCAGTCTGATGCTAATCTGATGTGGAGCCCATTGAATAGAATCTGTCTACATGCCTAATGTTTGGGTGGTTCTGGTAAGCGGCTTTCAGTTTGGTGGTGGTGTGTTCACACTGAAGTTTTGCTGACACATGGTGGTGCTGCTACGAACTTTTTATTGGACTGAATGTGCTTTTATTCATATTATCTATTATCATTGCTTTTTACCAGCCTGATATCTGGTTTTCTACTTGGCGCAGTTTACTTTTATATTGGACTTTATATGCTTATCACATTTCTTCTGCTGCCTTGACGCATATATATTTAGAACGTTTTTGACAAGCGCAGTTTTTTCTCCCTATAGTACCAATAAAGTTTGTTCCATCTCCAAACTAGAAACTCGATGGATTTTTAATATGAAATCTTTTGTTCCGTATGGGTTAAATGTTGTTTGGGACATTAATTGTTTTTTAAACAATGCTTAGGCCATGTCCCGCACGTTAAATTCTTTTTAAGATTTTTCTTAATTCAATCAGTATGTATTTATTTTAATTCTTCTTTAATATGTTTATTTGATAAAGAAAATTTTTAATGATGTACAATCATTTACTTATTAACATTATTGATGCATTGTAATACATTGTGGTGTAGGTATGGCGGCTCTCCTCTGAGTTTTTCTCTGTCATTGCTCATGTTCCGTTATATGTGTTTTCTCCTTTTCCTCCACAAGATGGCAGTCATCTGCTTATATCTCCTCCTAGTCTGCTGCACTCCATATACGTCGCACGTTAATACGTGGACGTTCGTTTCTCTCTCCCATAGTCCCTGTGAAATTGCCCTCAACCATAATGGCGGTTTGGGCTATTTAACCTCCCTGACGGTATGATTCTGTCTGGAATTACGTACCAAAAGCGGTACAATTATTTTGCAAGGAAATTTGGCGTTTTATACTGTAGGCCTGCAATTCTTAGGAATAACTCATTAAAATCTGACCAAACAAGAGTCTAGTAGGCATCCCGGGTATGATTTTTTTTTAAAAACAAAATTTTAAATTATAATATAATAAATAACTATAAATAATTATAACAAATAATAATATAATTATACTAAAAAATATTCAATAATGTAATCAACTCAAAGGGCCATATTCTCAAAGAATTACGCCGGCGTATCAGCAGATACGCCGACGTAAGTCCGAATCTAAGGCCGTCGTATGTTTAAGCGTATTCTCAAACTGAGATACACTTAAACATGCCTAAGATACGACGGCCAGCGCCGTTGTATCTTAGGCTGCAATATCTACGCTGACCGATAGGTGGCGTTTCCATAGCGGTCAGCGTAGAATATGCAAATGACTAGTTACGCGGATTCACGAACGTACGCTTGCCCGTCGTAGTGATTTAACGTCGTTTCCGTAAGAGATTTGCGGCGTAAAGATAAACATGCCCCCTAGGTGGCGTACTCAATGTTAAGTATGGCCGTCGTTCCCGCGTCTCAATTTTAAAATTTTACGTCGTTTGCGTAAGTCGTCCGTGAATGGCGCTGGACGCCATTTACGTTAACATCAAAACAAATGACGTCCGTGCGACGTCATTTAGCGCAATGCACGTCGGGTAATTTACCCGACGGAGCATGCGCAGTTCGAACGGCACGGGGGCGCACTTAATTTAAATACAAGCCGCCCCCTTGGAGTTACGAGGGGATACGCCGGGCCAATTACACTACGCCGCCCCAAACTACGGAGCAAGTGTTTGGGGAATACAGCACTTGCTCCTGTAAGTTGGGGCGGCGTAGTGTAAATGGCTTACGCTACGCCCGCCTCAAATCTACAAGAATCTGGCCCAAAATCACTGAAATTTGCTGAGTTGCAGAATTGTCGCTGTCATTACTTTTATTTTTTTATGACGAATTTCCCCACAAATCGCTATCGCACAATTCTGCAAGTGATTATAATGTATTATCGCTGTTTTCTAGCTGATCTAAAACCATTTTTGACATAAAGGGACACTTTTGGTTGCTATGGACAATCTACAGTTTGCAGGCAGAAAGAACAGTTTATTATTATATAAAAGGACATGTAGGGCACTGGGCAGACCACTAGGGACAAGGGGGGGTGTGTATTTTTTACATACAGTACTGTAATCTATAAGATTACAGTATACTGTATGTAATGTGTTTGTTTACTTTTTGAATGTGGCGCCATTCTCCGCCCCCGTGCGTCGTAACGTCGCAAGGAACGGAGATCGGCGGCACACGGGGACACTGTGAATCGAGCGAGGTCCCGCTCGCTCACACAGCGGGGAGGCATCGCAGGATCCAGGGACAAGGTGAGTAACTTGTCTGTGGATGCTGCGAAAGGTAAGCCGTGCTGCGCCGCTGCACGCTCTGCACAGCTACCCCGAGCGTGACTCGGGGATACCGATAATAGCATTGAAAAACCACCCCGAGTCACGCTCGGGGATACCGCTAAGGGGGTTAAGGGATAGAATGATGACGCACGCCCAGCAGCCTATCCCCGACTACGTCCTGTTTGTGACGAAAGGCGTAGGTGTGGCCTAGCTGGGTGACATCATCACGCAATATACGGAGATACGCGACGACGGAATTTGAGCAGACGGAGGAAGGCTAGAGGAGACGCCATCCTATCCAACTTTTATCCATATTGCGCTGAATTACTCGTCTTATTGTTACACTGGTGTCTGATTGGTGGAACACATACGGTCCGGAACTGTTTTCTACACTTTCCAGTCTCAGAAGCAATGAATATATGTCTCTTTATTTCCTGGCTCAACCTGTGCCCAAAAGTGACTCCTGTTACACAGTCTTATTGGGAAGACTTGATAAAACATCCCTGAGCCCTATGAGACCGCTGCAATACCGGTCTTTTCTTTTGGTAAGGAGATTACATTCTCACTTATCGGGTGTCCCTTTCGGTGGAGGATTTCTATCTTAATCAAGTTACATATGAAAATCACTTATGAACTTTCTTATCCATTCGTTTGGTTTTTGGAACATGTGTTTTGGACTATTCTTTTAGTAGTTTTTTTCTTGTTTCTTTTTTGTCACAGATTATTTCACCAATTCAGTTTTCATTTGTTTTTTGGTGGTCAATATTAATTCTTTAGCGCTGTACTATCTTGTTTTTTTAGTTCTATTTTTACTTTGGTATTTGAGTAATTAGTACTGGCAGCTATTTTACATTCACGTGTGTTCACTTTTATTCATTACTAGCTGAATACCCGGCGTTGCCCGGTCTTCCTATCTTAAGCTTTTGGGGAGGAAAATTATAGTAATATAAATATACCCATCTTTTATATAAGGGTGTAGGTAAGGGTTAATTTAACTGTCATATATTTTTATTTGGCATATAAGTAATATGTGTACCAGGTATTATTGAAATATCTCCAGGCGTACAGAAGTTTTGTGGGAACATACATTTCCCATTGATTTGCATGGGACTTTAAACAAAAACCCCGACCCTCACAAATGGGGGTAGTTAAGGGATAAATTAACTATCCTATAGTTTAAGTGGACATATAAGTAACATGTGACCAAGTGTTATCGAAATATCTACAGCCGTTTGGAAGTTATGAAGTAACATGTATTTCCCATAGAGTTGAATGGGACTTTAAAGGAAAACCCTGACCATGGCAAATGGGGGTGGGTAAGGGTTAAACCACCTATCCTATGTTTGTTGCTGACATATAAGTAACATGTGTGCCAAGTTTCATGTTAATATCTTTAGCCGTTTGGACGTGATGCTGGAACATGAAGTAACATGTATTTCCCATAGAGTTGAATGGGACTTTAAAGAAAAACCCCGACCATGGCAAATGGGGGTGGGTAAGGGTTAAACCACCTATCCTATGTTTGTTGCTGACATATAAGTAACATGTGTGCCAAGTTTCATGTTAATATCTTTAGCTGTTTGGACGTGATGCTGGAACATGAAGTAACATGTATTTCCCATAGAGTTGAATGGGACTTTAAAGAAAAACCCCGACCATGGCAAATGGGGGTGGGTAAGGGTTAAACCACCTATCCTATGTTTGTTGCTGACATATAAGTAACATGTGTGCCAAGTTTCATGTTAATATCTTTAGCCGTTTGGACGTGATGCTGGAACATACATACATACATACATACACACACACACGTGGCGTTTTATATATATAGATTCTTTGTTAGCGCAGTGTTTTTTCTGCCTTTGGCAGAAATATTTTTTCTCAATACACAGCAATTACCACCAAACACACTTCTAGTGACTATGGATGTAGAATTTCTGTACAGGAACATCTCTCCCAACGATGATATTGCTGCATGTCACACATTTTTATCATCCTTACCAAACCACAAATACAGCGCTAAGGATGTTGCATAGCTCATTGAATTCATTCTAACACACAACTACTCCACTTTCAATACAGGGGGTCCCCGACTTACGAACAAGTTAGGGACGAAAATGTTCGTAAGTCAAAAACCGCATGCGCAGAATGGCAATTACATAATTTTCTGATGTTTTCCGATGTTCCGTCGAATGGCCGCACATGATCTGGCACAGAGCGGCTTCCCTGCCACAGTATATGTACGGTGGGCGGTCTGCAAATGGCTAATGCACATTTTGCAGACAAATTATATAACGTTTTAATCACATTTCATTGTTATAACATATCAATATCTGACATACTCAGAGATGCTGTAGTGGAATAATCTGATGCAAATATAAAAAATGATATGGTAGACAGTGGCGTTGCGATAAAACAGCAATCAGTTCTCAGATCATACTAATATCCAATACAACGTTTTGTGTATTCCAGTTTAGTTTGGTCAGTTTAAAGTGAAAGTTTTGGTTAGAGCCAAAGAGGTTTAGAACCTTTTTAGGTTTTTACGGATATCTATGTCCCATTGGGGAGACTGGTCCTCAATGCCTTCCTGACAGCGACAACTGTAAAATGATCAGTTTCTCTTTACATTCTGTCCAAGGACATCTTTCATTGGGGCAGGAATTGAGAGTAAATTTCCACAACAGAGATGCAGGTATATGAAACCACAGATTAAAATACTGACAATAAAAACAGCACAAAGGAACTTTTCCTTCCATACTTAAAAAAAAAAAAATAGTAGCTGGCATTCTACTTTAAGGCACCTATAGACTTTAGCCACATATGGTCCTTTGTTTCCTAAATTCTTGTTTGGACAGCAATGGACCCATCTATGATATTTGAAGACTAATAGCCCTGTACACACGACCGGTTTTCCTGCCAGGAAAACCGGTCAAGAGAACGTTTGGCCGGGAAAACCAGACGTGTGTATGCTTCAGGCTGGGCTCACACTAGTGCGGTGCGAATTTCAGCTCTCTTATCTCTGCAGAGAGATAAGAGAAGTGTTCAGCAGATCCATTGCGTTTTAGCTGCAGATTAGCTGCAAATTTGGAGACCTGGGAGAGGGGAGGGGGAGGGGGGAAGTGTATTGAGCTGAATGAGACAAATACTGAAGAGAAATGAACACATCTGCGAATTCAGCTGCGTACCCATAGAAGATAATGGGACTGAATTTGCACCTGAGCCGCACCGCAAGACCTAAAAAACGCACACGGTTTGGCAGCAATGCGCAGTGCGAATGCATCGCACATATGTGAACCAGCCTCATTGAAAACAATGTATTTTGAAATGTTCTGCGAATTGGATGCGGTTTAAGCCGTACTCAATTCGCATAGGTGTGAACCTGGCCTTAAAGCAGTTTTCCTGTCAGGAAAACAGACAGGAATCCAGACGGGAAAATAGAGAACCTGTCGGGATTCCCGACGGCTTTTTTGCCGCCAGATTTACTAATACTCTATGGGAAACACTGCGAGACAGTGCCCATGGAGCATACACACGGCCGGGATTCCCGGCCAAAGCTCCATGGCAGTTTTTCTGTCGTGTTCTCGGCTTTCGCCTTGGTTTTCACAGCGACTTTTTACCGCCGTGATGCCACGTACACACGATTGGAATTTCCGATGGAAAAAGTCAGATGGACTTTTTCCATCGGATATTACGATCGTGTGTAGCCCCATCAGAGTTTTGATGAGTTCCCTCGGAGTTTAGCTATAGAACATGTTCTATTTTTCTCCGATGGAATTCCGTCGGCATTCCGAAGTGATTTGGCCGGGCAAAAGTGTATGCGGCAGAAGTAATCATTTTATAAATAGATGTTTTTAGTTATACATGTGTACATTTATTTCCAACAACTGTTTCAATTAATAAGTGTAGGAAAAACAATCCAGTGTTTTACTGACCTGTCCCACCATTGTCTCCCAACATGGTCCTCGAGGAACATCTGATGGATCAACAACAAAAGGACCACCTGTTGAATTTTCTGAATACGATGCATTAAACAGATTTGCATACCACATTGTCATGTTATGCTGCACAACCTTTTCTTCTTGACGCTATGGAAAGTGATAAAGAAGAAAAGTTGTAAACAAATGTAAAATGTAAGGAAATATAAGGACAATTATGAAGCATAAAAATAACTAAACTATTAAAAGATTGTAACATAAGATATTATGTATGAAAAAATTACCATTTAATAATTTGTTTACCTTATATGAATATGCTATATAATTATTTTTATACATTCTACTATAGTATTTGATTGTATTATATTTTATTATATTATATTTCCTTTTACTGTACCTTTAGATTTATTTCATCCATTAGAGCAATCAGGAAGGTGTACAGGTTGCCCAGAAATAAAGCAAATATTCGTCCCAGTTGCCATCTTAATGCTATACGTGGGTGATAGTTTTCCAATCCACTGACCACATCAAACATTGTTGGACAAAACATCCCAAGCAGAGACATGACTGTATTAACCTATCACAACAAGGAGAAGATATGTGTAAATTATTTATACACAGTTCTTACTAGATTACTTTCTACATTTAATGTAAAGTCATTACAAAAGGCAGTAATGATGTCATAAACGAAGTAACCCTTATGAAACCCATTTTAGTTTAGTGAAGTCAGATCTCTGAATTTTGAGTCATGACTGCCAGCCATTGATGTCTTACCCTTTAACCCATGGGTGCTCAACCTGTGGCCCTCCAACTGTTGCAAAACTACAAGTCCCATCATGCCTCAGCCTTTGGGAGTCATGCTTGTAACTGTCAGCCTTGCAATGGCTCATGGGACTTGTAGCTGGAGGGCCACAGGTTGAGTACCCATGCTTTAACCCACAACATTTATATGGATTTATATCCAAAAGCAAAGCTTTAGGTGCCAAGTGAAGCAACGTTAAAGTGGTCCTTCCTCCCTTTCACTAAAAATCACATCGTCATACAGCTCTGCATGTTGATATGAAATAATTTAGCATTCATTACTTAAAAGGCATTATAAACATTCCTACCTGCACTTTTATTTTTCACATCTATAAGATGTGCATTGATCATGTAATTGCATGGTGTAATGTGGTGCCATGTATACACTTATATGTAGTAGAGTATTTTATTTCTGCATCAGCAATTTCTGTTTAACTGAACGTGCTATACACGCCCCAAAAAAACTCAATATAGTACACAGGACGTGTGTAGTACGTCCAGTCCTTCCTTTTTAATGTTTCAATTTTTTAGCATGTAAAAATATTAACAAACAAAAACAAACAAAAGTCAGCAGGGCAGAAGGACTGGACTTACTACACATGTTCTGTGTACTATATTGAGTTTTTTTGGGGCGTGTATAGCACATTCAGTTAAACAGAAATTGCTGATGCAGAAACAATTATTTTAGAGTGAGGGGTTTATTTGGTATTTGTTTGGGCACATAGTCCACATAGACCATCCTCTGCACTGCCGGCTTTCACCGATGTCAGTCTGCAATCGTGACCGGGAAGACTACCCTGTATTAGAGCGATCTGAAAGCTTGGCTTGAACTGCCCGTGGAGTGCAGAATGGAAAGGATGATGCCAATGGCAGTGAGGAGGATAGTCTATGTTGACAGCTTTACCCCGGATGCCTACATACTTAGATGTGCCTCTTTTAATCATCAACCATGTGAGTTGCTAAATGTAACCATATTGCTACACTTAGAGGCGCCTCTCTTCTCTTTTATACTCTTTTATACTCAGTTGTGATATGAGCTACTTGTATATCAAGACATCACTTGTATCAAGTCAAAATTTGTTAAATTTAGCTTGTCTTGCAAAAAGTTTTCATACCAAGGTTTTACTGTATTTACTTTAGATGCGCATTTGGGGTGCCATACAGTTCAAGCTTTTAAAGTAGTATGTGAATTATAGGTACTAACCTCATTCCTTTCCCACCATCCATAGTTTTCATAGCCTTCCAGAGCAAACTGCTGGGATCTTCGAACAACAAAATAAATTAGATACCCACTGCCTGCAAGCGTGCACATTACAAGGAAGTTGGCAAGAACTCGAAGAAAGCGGACTAAATGAATATTTTCCTCTTTTCTGTTTTCTTGTTCTTCTAAAATGGATTCCTGTCATTTTAAATTGACAACAAAAACAGAATTATTAAAACCGGTAAAAGAAACGTGTTCTATACTGAAAGCGGAGGTCCACACAAAATGGATCCTCTGCTTTTTGGAACCCTCCGGTGTCACATTTGGCACCTATCAGGAGGGAGAGGGGTGCAGATACCTGTCTAAGACAGGTATTTGCACCCACTTCCGGGCATTGACTCCCGCGGAGATCACGCCCCTTCCCATCCCCCCCGCTGTCTTCTGGGAAACACACAGGTCCCAGAAGACAGCGGGATCAGTTAAGACGCGCAGCACGACTCACACATGCGTAGTAGGGAACCAGGAAGTGAAGCCGCAACGCTTCACTTCCTGATTCCCTCACTGAGGATGGCAGCGGGGGCAGTCGAGAGCTGAGCAATTGCTCGGCTTCGGCTACCGCCATCGCGGGCACCCAGGACAGGTAAGTGTCAATTTTTTAAAGGTCAGCAGCTGCAGTATTTGTAGCTGCTGGCTTTTAATATTTATTTTTTTAGGCGGACCTCCGCATGAATGTGGTATATGTCTACTGACACTACTTTTACCTAGGTATGCCATTTGTGCTGATGAACAGTAAAGAATCATGCAGATAACAGAGAAACGAGGCAGAAGACAGTAATGACATTTAGTGCTTGTGATTGGTATACACTATAGAGTGATATGCTTTGTCCATATTTCATGTCAGTGGTTTACAACTGCTTTAAATAGTTTGTTTGGACCAAGCTGGTCCAAACAAACTGCACCCTGTTCCAAATTATTATGCAAATTCTATTTCAGTGTCACAAAGATTAAGTATTTTGTTTTTTTAGTTTAACTCATGGATGGAATTGTGTCTCAGGGCTCTTTTGATCACTGAAAACAATCTCGGACACCTGTGATAATTAGATTGCCAGGTGAGCCCAATTAAAGAAAAAACTACTAAGGGGTCCTATGTTAAAATGTAACGTGACCTGTTAAAATGTTTAAAAAGTTAAAACGTTGTTCAAAGTTTGATTAAAAAAGCTTTTGATGGGGGCGTGGCCGAGCCGGCAGCAGGGATGGACGCCTAACTGAGAAGCTCCTGCCACCTCAGACAGCCCAAAGGCTTAAGCAGCGATTTTTGGCAGCAGTTGTGAGTGGGAAGTATCCCACAAGGTAGCCATACCCACCCTACTTCCACCCCTGGCAACTTTTGGGGCAAAAAACACCACCCGAGACCGCCGGACACAGCGTTACCGAATCCGGGGAGGCGCCATAGGAAAGACCGCGGCTTCGGCCTAGTCACGGAAGTCGCGGCCGTTTTGGCCCCCCGGCGGCGGCTCTCAGCATCACACCAGACCTCACCGAGTGAGCTAACACTCCAACACCTCCTGGAGAAGGGTCAGCAAGACCGGGGGACATCACTGAGGTACAGCACAGCCTATCCTGCAGACCAGAAAGACCTCAGGTACCTCACGTTCGGCAGCCATACTGATCCCCTCACAGAAGACCTCCCTCACTCACCACTGTCCCTCCTTGTTCCCCATTGCTCCTAAACCCTCAGAGGTGATAACCAGAGGGACAGGGGACTTTGCTTCCATGCATTCGGCCCGGGGTTGAGCTGTTTGAGAGGCCACAACCGTTATATGTACTTTTTATGCACCCTTGGCCTGGCAACCATATTGGCCCACCCTGAAACTGCCTGTTTAACCCCACAGTGGCTGAGTGTCAGTTAGCTACCTGCTCCCACATTGTACACTTCCCAGAGAAACATTATTATAAATCCCCCTCACCTCACAAGGGACTATTGCTATTGAACCGTGACATTATTCTGTCTGACAGAACGGAGAACAATTGACTAGCTGGCTGTTTATAACTGATGACAGATACTTGCTCTTAGTGGGAACTGGATAGCATGGGCACTGCTTCCCGACGTTCTTCGGCATCTCGCTCCCGATCCCCGAGGGAAAATACAGAGCAACAGGGTCAAAACACAGCGGTACAGTTTTGCACCCCCCGTGGAAATATGGCGACGAACCGCCGAGGGTCCCCTCAAATTCAGACCCTTTCGCAATCTAGTCCCCAGTCACAAGCTGACATAGTGCTCATGACGCATGAATTAGACCCATCGCATCCACCGATAAGAGACCAGGTCGGGACCGGCACCAACACTTTACCTCACCTTAGCATCCTGGATCTAAAGTCAGTGGCGGCTGACATAAAAGACACCCTTTCTGCAGCCATCGCAGAACTCCGTATTGATCTACGCTCCTTGTCTGATAGGGTCTCTCGCACCGAACAGACAATAGATGACCATGACATGGTGCTCCAGAAATCTACCAGGAAAATAGACGACCATACCCTTCAGCTGAGAGAGGTAAATCGTCATCTAGAGGACCTTGACAACAGAGGTCGCCGCCGGAACCTGCGGGTGAGGGGACTGCCTGAAGTAATTGAGGGAGATCAAGTCCAAAAGGAGATCGTCACCCTATTTAATTCCATTATAGGGAAACCCCCCCAGTCTAATATCGACTTCGAGAGAATACAGCGGGCCCTCCGCCCCAAGGGGAGAGATACAGACCCCCCTAGGGATGTGATATGTTGCTTGCCCGACTTCAAGCTGAAAGAAGAGATTCTGAGTCGGGCCAGAGGCCAAAAACTTAAATGCGGAGATGCTCCAGTTCAAATATACCAAGATCTCTCGGGAATTACACTACAACATAGACGTGACCTCAAACCTCTATTGGAAGCCCTGCAATCAAGAGAGATCAGGTATAAGTGGAAGTTTCCTGTTTGCCTTTCTGCCTCACACCAAGGTCGCAATGTGGCACTGAGAGTGCCAGAGGATCTACCCAGATTCTGTGAAACACTCGGACTACCACCAATCTCAGTGCCCAATTGGTACGCACCTTACCGTCGTTCAGTAGGTAGATGGGGTAAACCGCCAGAGGTACCCATGGAAACCCAATCAGTAAGTTATCGCAGAAGAAGATCTTCCTCCAGTTCCAGATTCTCCCAGGGACCCACGGGAGCAGGAAGGGACCAAGATCAGTCAACTCCCCCGGTAACCCGGAGGGCCAGAAGGGACAATTGTGAGTGATCTCCTGAAGCAATCTCATATTTACCCTCTTTGTCAATAACATTATTAATACAGCTTGTTGTTTAATTTGTGCCATCACCTATTAAGAGGAATGTCTCACTTAAACCATTTTATTAGAGGAATATATAGCTATTGCAGGTTGACCCTCTATTTATAACCATATTCTCTTGGTGAGGGAGTGTATAACTGTTAGCTTTGCTGTACTAAGCCCACACAGCGGGGTGGTACTTACTTACCTCCCTCACTCCGAGAAGTGCTATAGGGAAATGCTTTAGGCCCTGACATAAATATAGGGAGATAGCTACTAAATATTCCTCTTTTCATTTTTCATTTGTTTCTGATGTAATATTACATGGGCAATTCTTTATAGTCCCCCCTCCCCCAGGATACATTTGGCCTCACGGAGGCCTTTAAATAGTGATGAGGGCAGAGGCGAGTTTCCCAAAATATCATTATCAGAACCTGTAACCCACACTACTTGTGGGACTAAATAACTCCAAAAGTTTAACTTTTGTCGTCTATGGTCTTGGCTATAACAAAATAGTATGTCAGCATTACCCTAGTAAACAGACACACAAAAATTCCAAGAATGGGAATGACATGCAAAAAGGCATCTCAATTCTACACCAGAAATACTCATAGTGATCAATAGATCACAACAGGAATGTAGAAACTCCCGGGCTTGTCTTGTAAGGTTAATACTTCATTTATTTCTCTTTCTTTGGCCCCGGTAGCAGATTGATATGTCCCGGGCTGTTACTCTATTGTATCTTAATGTTGGCTAGTAGGAGGGTATTATTTGGATAATTTACAAAGTGATAAAGAATTAACATATTCTTGTTTAGGTTTTGTTTTGATTCCTAAACATAGTGGACATTGTTGCCAATATACACCTCGGGGCTGGACTCACACTGAGAGATTCAGAAAATTGATTTACACCCTGCCAACACCTGGCTATGTACTAAAGGGTAGGGGTTCTTTCATTCTGTTAAACACGCTCCTTAATTTTTGTACTCTCTCAGTTTGACTCAAATCTGGGGTGGCATGGACCCACTACATTGGTTATTTACAGTTCATTTTTAGATCTAAGATTTAAAGTTTACTTAAGGCGTTTCGCTTTTGTTGTTGGTTTTGGTCAACCCCAAAACAGTGGTGCACTGGGGCTTCTGACCCCCTTTGGAGTGGAAGACTTGGTGCACCCTGTATATCTCCGATTATACTGTGTATATAGTAAGTGTGTGTGGATCTTATTCCTCCACTTAATCGGTACTTAAAAGTAATAGGGCATAGGCCCTCATAGCTAATTTACACCCTGTATAGTTAATCTCTTTAGACGCAAGTTTTACCCTTATCTGTCCCAGATCTTCCCCAACCTACGTTTACCCCTTTCTCTTTAGGCTTCCCCCTATACAAAGATGTGCCCCATCCCGCCCCCACCAACTGCTGCGATAAAGAAGGGACCTTTAGACCACATCAAACTTTATTCTTTAAACACACGAGGTTTAAATACCCCGGAGAAGCGTTCTAGCCTACTCTATACCCTTAAAAAGGAGAAAGTACACATTGCATTGGTCCAAGAAACTCACTTCCGCTCAGACGGAATTCCAAAATTGACGGATAGAAATTTCCCCATGGTCTTCCACGCATCTAATGAGTTTGCGAAATCTAAAGGGGTGTCGATATTAGTTTCCAAACAATGCCCCCTTCAAATCACAGACATCCAAAGGGATCCCCAAGGTAGATTCATCTTTATCCGATGTTCCCTACATAATTTGACATATACCATAGCCAATATCCATGCCCCAAACACAAAACAAGTATCCTTTTTTCGTACGGTCCTCTACCAGCTAACAGCCTTTCAAAGGGGTACACTTATCCTTGGAGGAGATTTTAATGTCCCTTTAATGCCATCTCTCGATACATCAAATGGCTCTTCTTGCCTTAAATTCAGTGCCTTGAAGGCCATAAAATCAAGCTTGACTACACTATCCCTACACGACGCTTGGCGTACCTTACACCCAAACGAAAAAGACTTTACCTATTACTCACCTCTACACAAGAAATATTCGCGTATAGACTATTTTTTTCTTTCACAAAATGACCTAACCTCATTACTTGACGCTACTATTGAACCCATGTGGCTGTCGGATCACCATCCGATTACCTTATCCCTTAAGACCCCCATTCACCGTCCCAAATCACAAATTTGGAGATTGGATGACTCCATTCTGTTGGATACCCAAAACAATGTGCGCATCTCTGAGGTTCTGTCAAATTACTTTGTCGAGAACTCGACTGCCGATACACCGGCACCACTAGTATGGGCTGCACACAAATGTGTGGTTCGGGGTACGCTCATCTCACTGACGGCCAAAAGGGCCAAGTTAAGAAAAGCACATATACAAGAACTCTCAGATAAAGTTAAGGCTTTGGAACACAGACACAAAAACACGCTAGATACAAACATTCATGAAGAATTGTTAAAAGCACGAGAAGAACTTTTGGGAGCAATCCGTAAAAAGCTTATACAGAAATACACCCTTACTAATAAGCTCTTTTACGAACACAGCAATAAATCAGGTAAACTACTAGCAGCCGCCATCCAAAAGAAGAAAGCTTCTTATACCATTGACAACATTACATCACCCTCCGGGGATCCCATATCGACCACCACTGGTATTTCCGAACAGTTCGTACGTTACTTTTCCGGCCTCTATAACTTACATACAGAAATAGGTTTATCCCCCAAAACTGACAGAAAAACCTTAATCGAAAAATTCCTAAATAAGCATTGCCCATCTTACTCCTCCCATGAGGATATTTCTAACCTCGGTGACCCCATCACCAGGGAGGAAACCATTCAAGCTTTAAACCAACTCAAACCCGGGAAAAGCCCAGGGCCGGACGGTCTGCCAGTCAGTTATTATAAGACCTTCTCTGACATACTGATCCCAAACTTCCTTACCACATATAACGAACTTCCCGACTCCCCTTACCATCCTAAAGACATCTTAGAGGCCCACATATCTTTAATCCCTAAACCGAACAAAGACACCACTTTAGTACGCAATTACCGCCCGATCTCATTATTAAATGTTGACGTTAAACTATACGCAAAAATATTAGCCAATCGTATACTCCCACTAATCACCAGACTTATTTCGACTGACCAAGTGGGGTTTGTCCCGGGAAGAGAAGCCAGGGACAACTCTACTAAAGCCCTCAATGTGCACCATTGGTTAACCTCTTCGAAAAAAGCTGGATTTTTCTTATCCCTGGATGCGGAGAAGGCATTCGATAGAGTGGCCTGGGATTACATGTCGGCAGTTTTATATAAAATGGGTATGCCACTTCGCCTTGTACGAATGATTCTAATGTTGTACTCGGATCCCACAGCTCGAGTTAGGGTTAATGGCCACCTATCGAATGCCTTCCCCATAACCAATGGTACGCGTCAGGGTTGTCCCCTCTCCCCCCTTATTTTTATCCTTTCTATGGAACCCCTTCTCAGAAGGTTAAAAGAAAATTCTGCCATCAGAGGTGTCGAGGTCCGGGGAGAACAGTGTAAGATTGCCGCTTATGCGGATGACATTTTGATGTTTCTTTCTGACCCAATCACCACGATCCCCAACCCTCTTAAAGATTTTAAAATATTTAATAATCTATCTAACCTTCAAATTAATTTCGAGAAATCACTAGCATTGAACGTATCTCTCCCTTCCAAGGTGGTAGAACTATGTAAACTAAATTTTCCCTTTAAATGGGAATCTGAACATATTACATATTTGGGTATTAAAATCCCGAAAGATCTGAAAAACTTATACACCCTAAATTTCCTTCCAGCCATTCAGGCTATTAAAGCAGACCTGGCGGATTGGAACAAGGGAAGATTTTCATGGTTCGGTAGGGCAGCGATCCTCAAAATGAGTATCCTCCCACGGATTTTATACCTCTTCCAAGCAGTGCCGATTTCCTTGCCACAATCCTTTTTCGCAACATTTAAGAAACATTGCAGGTTATTCCTCTGGGCGGGCCAAACACCTAGATTAAATTGGAACAAACTAGTCCAACCAAAATGTAGGGGAGGTTTGGGTATACCAGACATCACCCTATACCATAAAGCCTGTCACCTCACGAGGCTTGTCGATTGGCATCTCCATGGTCAGAATAAGGATTGGATTAGAATAGAAAATGCAGTCCTTAGCTATCCCTTATCCCACTTACCATGGCTGGAACACCACTCGATTCCTAAGGCTTGCCTAGATCATCCTCTAATTGGCCCCACACTTAAAATATTTAAAACCGCATGCAAAATCCTCAAACTGGTCCCCTCCCCTGGACCTTTGACGCCTCTGTCCCAAAGTCCAGACTTTAAACCCGGTATCATTTTTAAACACACGACGACGGACCCCGACCTTAAAACGCTCCGAGCCCATCAATTCTTTCGGAATGGTAATCTGCTTACGTACACAGATCTGATTTCAGTGCTCCCACACATTGATCTGACGGTCTTTAGATACCTACAACTTAAACATTTTTTTGGGTCTACCCATATGCGATCACGGTGGTGTAGAGATCTTTCCCCCTTGGAAAAGATTTGTGCGACCAAAGAACCCCAAAGACACTTGATTTCCAAAATGTACTCCCTGCTGGTCCCAGATGCGGCCCTTAGCTCTAACATACGCACGGCTTGGGATACTGATCTATCTCTTGCCCTTTCTGACGGTGATTGGGACCGCATCTGGGACTACACTCACAAGGGCTCCATAAACGTCTCAGCACAGGAGAACAGATACAAACTTTGTACCAGATGGTACCGGACACCCGAAAAACTCCACAAAATTTATCCAGCGGTTTCTCCAGACTGCTGGAGATGTGACGGGAAGAAAGGCTCTTTATTACACATCTGGTGGGATTGCCCCTCGTTGGCTCAATTTTGGAAGGAGATATATGATAGTATAGTACAGATCACTACCATGCAGATCGCCTTCTCCCCAGCGCAATTCCTATTGCACCACACTCCTATACCAAAATCACAGTACCGGAATTCATTAACGCTCCATCTTGTGAATGCAGCAACCCAATGCATTCCCTTGCACTGGAAATCTAAAATCCCCCCAACGCTAGAAGAATGGCACTCAAGGGTCAACAAAATAGAGGAGATGGAACGGCTGATACACCAAGCTAAGGACTTACATGAGAAATATAGAATTACTTGGGACAGTTGGCTACATTACAAAGATTCCCTGAGGTCAGGCATTGCACCTACTTAGTCACCCATCTACTCTTCATTATTCTATCCCAGGCCCTGCACTTCCTTTTCCTCTCCGACCCATGCTTTACCCCCCCTTTTTTTTCACCGTTTAGGGTAAAAAGTTACTAAAGATATAAGATGAATATAGATTCCCCCGGGTTCTACAAGAGAATCCTTAGGGGGGGGGGGTTAGATCATAATGGTTCAAAACTCTGGATGACTACCCTGGGCCATGCTATAGACCCGACTTATTTTTTCCCCCCTATCGTCCCTCACAGAATGCTCCCTTTACGGGACGTGTGGGGCGGAGTGTACCCTTTTAGTAACCTTCCCTCCTTCCCCTTTCCCTTTTTTTTTTTATATATACACACTTGAATGTTCTCTCTAAAGAGCTGTATGGATGCTCAATAAATTTAGCCTCAACTTTTTGTCTATGTTTAGACTGTTTAAGATTTGGCTGTTCATAATATAACATGGTCTATGTTGTAATTCACATAATCTTGACTTGCTTTTTCTTCATCGAAAATTTATTGCAATGTACTTGTATTACATTTCTGTATTGCTAAAATATTCAATAAAATATTTTGGAAAAAAAAAAAAAAAAAGCTTTTGATTTCAGTAAATATGCTGCAAACACAACAAATGACAATTTTCAGTTCTTTACAACCTATAAAGTGTTTTGAAACTTTCTGTGTGTAATAATTTGGAACAGTGCATTGTAAGTTTTTTATTTTGAAAAAAAAAAAAAAATTTTATCATTAGGAGGTTTGTTCAATAACATTTGAATTGTACTCTTAATAGTTGATAAGATGAAAATTATGCTGACTGTTGTTTACATGAATTATTTAGGTAAATGAGAAAAATATCATTGGCATAATAATTTGGAACAGGGTGTATTTCCTTTTCTAACAAATGCAGTGGCTATATACAGTATACAGCACTGTGATCCAGGTGTGAGATGAGACCTTCCTGTCTCACAGCTGCTTTGCCTTTCACAGGGAGCTTTGTATTATGTGAGTGAATACAGAGGCCCAGATTCTCGTAGGGCGGCGTAAATGTAGACAGGCATATCGTAGTTACGCTACGCGGCTGCAACTTAGAGAGGCAAGTGCTGTATTCACAAAGTACTTGCGTCTAAAGTTACGGCGGCGTAGCATAAATGTGGCGGCGTAAGCGCGCCTAAATCAAATGAGGAACAGGGGGGCGTGTTTTATGTAAACTAATCATAACCCCACGTAAATGATGCTTTTTTCGAACGGCGAATGCGCGTGCATGCTCAGTATCACGTCAAATTTTCTAATTAAATTACGCCCGCTCAATGCCTAGTCGACGTGAACATAACTTACGTCCAGCCCCATTCACGGACGACTTACGCAAATGACTTAAAACACGACGCTGTTCGTATGTTTCCGACGTCCATACCTAACATGACTTACCCCTGCTTTATGAGGGGTAACTTTACGCCGGCGTATGTCTTACGCAAACAACGTATCTTGCTATGCCGGGCGTACGTTCGTGAATCGGCGTATCTAGCTCATTAGCATATTCAAAGCGGAAATCTACGGAAGCGCCACCTAGCGGCCAGCGTAAATATGCAACTAAGATACGACGGTGTAAGAGACTTACGCCGCTCGTATCTTAGCCAAATTTATGCGTAACTGATTCTAAGAATCAGCCGCATAGATACGACGGCTCTCATTCGGACTTACGACGGCATACATGGCGCTACGCCGTCGTAAGTCCTTTGAGAATCTGGGCCAAAGTTTCTTATTATTGACTTAAGCAGAGAGGTGGACTGATGATGTCACAAACCCTGTCAAGCAGAAGAAGATTTGAATTAATTTACAAAATACAAAGGCTGAGTGCCATTCAGCCGGATTTTTTTTTTTTTTACACATTATGATTATGAATTTTACTGGTATAAGCAACCATTTTTACTGAATTAAAATTAAATTAATTCAGTCTGTGTTGTTGTGATTAGCTGTTATTGGCCACAGTTAATCACATGGTACAGACGGGCTGTGATTTTTTTCCCTGTCTTTAACATGTGATCACTGTGACCAATCACAGCTAGTAACACAATTGTACACAATGGCATGAGAGGAAGCCATCCATTGTTACATTGTTCATGTGATCTGCTGTGATTTGTCACAGCGATCACATGGTACTGGCAGTGGACCGGTACACTGATCAGTCATTGGTCCACACATCTGGTGACAGATCTCACAGCAGCGCGGTTCTACGGCCATGCACAAGGCGTATTTTGGGATGACATCATATGATGTCCACATGGAATGATGAAAGTCCCACCCAGCCATGATTTGACAATAGGCTGGGCAGGAAGTAGGTAAAGTGAGGTGAAATGTGGAGATGTGCAGCTTTAAGTCATGACAAAATGATTGCCGAATAAACAGGTCCAGAACAGAGATGTAAAAATTGCTCTAGTCCATAGGAGTGAATAGGTGTGAGAGGGGAACCGAAAAAGGATTGCAATTTTTTTCTTACTTTAAAGCTTGTTGTTATAGATGCAAATTTGTTATCAGCTGTTTCTGGGTTTCCAATCAAAAAATCCCAGCTTGTATACATTTTCCAGCTAAAATTAAAGCTGTTGTCATCCCCTCCTCCATCATCATTAGCATTCTTGGCCATCCTGTAAGAAAAGTTAAAAAAGAGATTATCAAAGTGTGAAAAAAAAAACTGGAACTATTCTTTTTGGCTGACAAACTTTCATCACCTGATCTTTCTGGTTAAAACCTTCGATTATACAGTCAAAATATGTCTGATATTTCTCTTTTTTCTTGAGGTAAATAATGGCTTGGCCTCTAGAATTGGAATCTGGGATTCAATGAAAGCATTTTTGCAAGGCCTACTAATTAAAAAGGTCAGCTTTTTATTAAGTCAGCGACCAGAAGGGATGAAGAACAGGTTTGCATTAAAGGGGTTGTAGAGATTTGTTTTTTATTTTCTAAATAGGTTCCTTTAAGCTAGTGCATTGTTGGTTCACTTACCTTTTCCTTCAATTTCCCTTCTAAATCTTTTTTTTCTTTGTCTGAATTTCTCACTTCCTGTTTCTCCTCAGTAAGCTTGCCCCCATCATCCGAGCTGTTCTGGCTGGGGGTTAGTCAGCCAGAACAGCTTACTGAGGAGGAACAGGAAGTGAGAAATTCAGACCAAAAAAACAAAGGGAAAAAAAAATATTTAGAAGGGAAATCGAAGGAAAAGGTAAGTGAACCAACAATGAACTAGCTTAACCACTTCCCGACTGCCGCATGTATATGTACGTCCACAGAATGGCACGTACAGGCAAATGGGCGTACATGTACGTCCTTGCCTTCTAGCGGGTGGGGGGTCCGATCGCTACATGCGGCGGTCGGGTTCCCTCGGGGAGCGATCCGGGACGACGGCGCGGCTATTTGTTTATAGCCGCTCCGTCGCGATCGCTCCCCGGAGCTGAAGAACGGGGAGAGCCGTGTGTAAACACGGCTTCCCCGTGCGTGATCCCTTATATAAGGGAGACTCGATCGATGACGTCAGTCCTACAGCCACACCTACAGTCCTACAGTTGTAAACACACACTGGATGAACCCCAACTCCTACAGCGCCCCCTGTGGTTAACTCCCAAACGGCAACTGTAATTTTCACAATAAACAATGCAATTTAAATGCATTTTTTGCTGTGAAAATGACAATGGTCCCAAAAATGTGTCAAAATTGTCCGAAGTGTCCGCCATAATGTCGCAGTCACGAAAAAAATCGCTAATCGCCGCCATTAGTAGTAAAAAAAAAAAAATTAATAAAAATGCAATAAAACTATCCCCTATTTTGTAAACGCTATAAATTTTGCGCAATCCAATCGATAAACGCTTATTGCGATTTTTTTTACTAAAAATAGGTCGAAGAATACGTATCGGCCTAAACTGAGGGAAAAAAAAATGTTATATATGTTTTTGGGGGATATTTATTATAACAAAAAGTAAAAAATATTGCATTTTTTTCAAAATTGTCGCTTTATTTTTGTTTATAGCGCAAAAAATAAAAACCGCAGAGGTGATCAAATACCACCAAAAGAAAGCTCTATTTGTGGGGAAAAAAGGACGCCAATTTTGTTTGGGAGCCACGTCGCACGACCGCGCAATTGTCTGTTAAAGCGACGCAGTGCCGAATCGCAAAACCTGGCCTGGGCATTTAGCTGCCTAAAGGTCCGGGGCTTAAGTGGTTAAAGGAACCTATTTAGAAAATAAAAAATTAACCTTTACAACCCCTTTAACAGCTGAAACAGATTATATTAGCGATCCCTCTCCAAGTAACTTGGCAGCATGGATGGAAGCACAGAGGGCCCTTCAAAAACTTTTAGCAAAAATCAATAAAAAAAAAATCAAATAAATATGCTATGGGCAGAAGGGGAAAAGGCGGGTAGATTATTGGCTTGCATCACCGGATCTCAGAAATTGGATATTCATATAGGAGCTTTGAAAGACAATACAGAGCATTTTCATAATACTTCTCCTGCTATTATTAGTATTTTATAGTGAGTTATACACTTTTAAGCTGAAATATGCCTCTGCTGGCTTGGATCCTATAAATATGGATCATATAAATATGCCATCTTTGAGTGGTGAGGATAAGGTATATCTTGATGCTCCTTTGACGCTCCAGGAGTTAAAGTTGGCTATGGCAAGTTTCCCTAACTGTAAAGGCGGCCATACACAGTTCAAATTTCGAAAGAATTTTCTTTTGAAAATTGTATCAAAGAATTTTAGTGGGCTGCAGCAACAGCCGATTTTCGTGTGGCAAACAAATATGAGAATCCGACATATTGGAATTTTTTGAAAAACTAACGATTTTCTGATCAATGATGGGAGAATCGTGCGAGAAATGTAATAGAAAAAAAATGTGCATGTGCACGAAAAGAATATTCCAGGAGAGAAACGATTATTCCCGGAAACATGAAGGTTTGGCCGGCCGAATTTTGAAAATCAATGGTGGCATAATCGGATCACAAAAAAAATGAACTTTCTGATTTTGAAAAGGAAATTTGTTCGGAATTTGACCGTGTATGTCCTGCTTAAGTCTCCAGGCTGTGATAACTTGCCCATTGAAACTTACAAACAATATGGAGATAATCTTCTGCTGTTCCTCCTCCAGATTTTTAATGAGTCATCCAGGTGAGGTTTTCTTCCTGACTCTATGAATAATGCCACTATAGTGGTGATCCAATAAAAAGATAAAGACCCTTCATATCTAACTATTTCTCTTCTTCCAGTTAATATTAAAATACTAGCTAAAACTCTTATAGATTGAATCCGATAACTAGTATATATCATTGAGAAAGAGTGGTGATATGGATGTGGATGTGATATGGATGTGTGACAGTCTCAAAAAAGGCACCAACATCCCTGAAATTAGATGGATACAGAGACGTTTTTTATTGGGATTTTCAGGGTGTCGGCAAGTATTGAAGACAGAAATTGTAATCTAAAAATACAATTCATTTTATTAATACAAAAAACAGACAATTAAAAGGTTTGTTGTAACTAGAATAAACATATACACATGGGCGTCCGCTCCTTAGGGCAAGGGGGGTCAATTGACCCCCCCTGGAATCGTAAGAAGGTGTTGAATTGCTAACCCCCTTGCTAACCCATCCCATATAGGGAGTGTGGCCGGGGAAAGTCTGCTTCAGCATTGGGGCACTGTGTGGAAAGATATTGTATTTCCATATGTCCCTCCTGCTGGGCGGGAGCTGAGGCTAGGAAGAGCTATGCACGGGTCTCATTTGTGTGTGGTGAGGATGATGCTGCTAGCTCAGAGGACGCTGAGTGCTGGAGTGAAGAAAGTGTGATCTTGGGCATGAAACAGGGAAGGTACTCATGGCACTGTGTACTGTGCACTGTGTACATGGCACTACTGCACTGCCACCAACTCCTAATATTAGAAATACTTCAAGTTACTGCTCATCATCAAATGTGTTCCCACATTCCACAACTTAATATATAAAGATTAATGGTGTTGCACTACCCTTTAACCATGTGCATAAACATATTTTAAATAAATTATATAAAAAAAGTGATAGTTGAATACACAATCCCAGTGCAATAAATCTATAAATACCCCAAAAAATATTCTCCAAAATATTACCACATATGTTGAAATATTATAAATGAATTGCATAAAAAATGGTAATTGAATACACAATACCAATGCTGCAAATCTACTGATTAGAATATACCAATAAGTCGCTTTTAACCCCCCGCTAGTGGTCAAAGAAATGGTTAAATGTGACACGTGTATCGCTGCTGCCGAATCGCCCCCCCCCCCCCCCGAAAAAATTTCAGCGGACGCCCATGCATATACATTAAATACTGCTTGTCTTGTAATGCGCCTTCAAAAGGGAGAATTGTCTTTTTGCAAAGAAGGTGACAATTTGAAGATTTATCTTGAAGGCGCATTACAAGACAAAGCTGTATTTAATGTATATGTTTGTTCAAGTTACAACAAACCTTTGAATTGTCTGCTTTTTGTATTAATAAAACTAATGCCGCGTACAGACGGTCGTTTTTTGTGATGAAAAAAAACGATGTTTTAGAAAACGTCATTTAAAATGATTGTGTGTGAGCAAAACGTTGTTTTATGTCTTCAAAAAAATGACAGAAAAAAAATTCAAACATGCTTGAATTTTTTGTGTCGTTTTTCAAAACGTTGTTTTTTGTTTCACAGAAATTGACCGTGTGTAGCAAAAAACGACGTTTAAAATGACGTTTTTAAACCCGCGCATGCCCAGAAGCTAGTTATGAAGCGAGCTTCAATGGAAAAAAGTGGTGAACGTAACCTCGCTTTGCTAGAGCATTGTGAAAAAACAATGGTGTGTAGGCAACGTCGTTTTTGAAAATGAAATTTCAAAAACGTTGTTTTATTTCATGATTTAAAACGTCGTTTTTTTTCATCACAAAAAACGACCGTCTGTACGCGGCATAATTGTATTTTTACAATAAAATTTCTGTCTTCAATACTTGCTGTCACCCTGAAAATCCCCCCCACAAAAACGTCTCTGTATCCATCTAGTATTAACGAGGGATAAGGCAAAGGTGCCCCTTGTCACCCCTTCTTTTTGCAGCTGCTATTGCACCATTTGCGTGTCTGTTCTGCCAGAGAACTAGAGTGGCTGGATTTTGTAGAGGCCAGGAGGAAGAGAAGCTTTTTCTTTATACAGACATCATGCTCCTCTTTCTGAACGATACACAATCCTCCCTCCAAATGCTATGCTTCTTTTACTGAATTTGGAGGTTTTTCAGTGCTTAAAATTACGTGTAAGAAGTCTACTCTTCTCCTCCTTAGATCCCCTTCCAGTAACCTTAACAGTAGTGTTGCTCACGAATATTCGTATTGCGAATATTCGGCTCCAATATGGCATATTCGAGTATTCGCGATATATTTCGAATTTCGCGGTGAATATTCGCAATTCCGAATATTCGCATTTTTTCAATTTTATTTTTAAAACAGATCACATCCTATCGACGTCTAAAAGCATTGCTGGTATGATTAGAGACCCTGGGCCCAGTAGCTAAGCTGAGGCGATCCTTTTATGTTGCCGAATATTGAAAAAAAAATTGCGAATTTTCGCTAATGCGAATGCGAAAATGATTGCGAATTTTCGATAATTGTGGTAGGAGAACTCTGATTGTCTCTGATGCAAAAGGGGGGGCTTTGTGTATGTTTCTGTTATGAATATTTGTATGTTTGATATTATTTTTTTTTGTAAGAAGGAAAAAATTGCGCATACCTTAAAAAAAGGGGAGAATACAGCAGCAACTCAAAAATGTTATACAACATAAATTAATACAAGACAGAAAATGGAGTCGCTCTACAAGAATAAAAAATATGTCTAGTGACAAGACATGTGGGCAAATTATAAAATAAGCAAGCGCAAATAACTTGTGAAATACACAGTGAAACAAATATATAAAGAAATATAGTCCCAATAATAGAAAAATAATCTTTCATAAAAATGTCTTTGATATGTGAAGTGAAAAAAAGTCCAAAGCATGCAGCATGAACGTGTTCAATCTTCAAGGTGTTTGATTGACAAACGGCTGTGACAGATGGATAGAGTAAAGAATCACCACCAATGCAAAACACTTTTTATTTTGTATTGTAAAATATCAAGAATATTCTGAGCCAATCAGAGTGCTCCTTCCGCATTTGCCGAATATTCGCAATTATTTTGTATTGTAAAATATCAAGAATATTCTGAGCCAATCAGAGTGCTCCTTCCGCATTTGCCGAATATTCGCAATTATTTTGTATTGTAAAATATCAAGAATATTCTGAGCCAATCAGAGTGCTCCTTCCGCATTTGCCGAATATTCGCAATTATTTTGTATTGTAAAATATCAAGAATATTCTGAGCCAATCAGAGTGCTCCTTCCGCATTTGCCGAATATTCGCAATTATTTTGTATTGTAAAATATCACGAATATTCTGAGCCAATCAGAGTGCTCCTACCGCAGTTATCGAAAATTCGCAATTATTTTCGCATTCGCAATAGCGAAAATTCGCAATCATTTCATTTCGATAAAATATCACGAATATTCGAATTTAGCGAATATATCTCGAATATTCGACTATATATTCGAGATATATCGCGAAATCGAATATGGCGTATTCTGCTCAACACTACTTAACAGGCCTATACGCCTATATTAACCCCTTCCCTCCAAAAGTACACATACAGTATATGTGGTCTTACTGGACTGGGCTTTTTTCCATGGGTCCACATATATGCAGATCTGTCTTTGTGCTGGGAGCACACCGCACAGCGCACTCCAGCACAGAGACCAGGGTCTGACCGGGAGCCCCGGGTCCCAAACTAACCATCAGGCCCCGATAATCGTGGTCCTAGGTCACCTGATCACTGTTATAGCCTCTGATTGGTTATCACACTGATCAGTCACTGTGAAGCCAGCCCCGGTGTTTTCTCTCTCTGCATGGAGGGGGGAGATATGCTGTATTCTTGCAGAGAGAATAATAAACAAAATGGTGTGTAAAATAAATAAATAAATACAAGAGAAAATAAAGAAAAATTACCTAGATCAAGGTTTGATCTAGGTCAGTGCCAGGGTTTGTTTTTGGGTCAAGTAACCATAAAAGGTCAAGGCCAGGGTCAGTATATTTTGGAAAGGTTTTTATAAAAAAATAATTGTTTAAACTAGTATTGATGTCAGTTAGTGTCAGTGTGTTTTAGGTAGGATAAAAAAAAAATGTGTACTATTATTTTTTTGGCTGTACTACAGGTACATAAACTAGAATACACATATGTGATATCGCAGCAATTGTCGGGAGCAGGAGAATTTATTTTGGGTTGTTTTTTGGTGGTAGGTTATGGTAGTAGAAATAAATATAATTTATATAATAAATTTGTTTTTTTATCCTATTTTGGGCCAGTTTTCCTTTGATAATAATAATAAAAAAAAAATCAGGAGATATCCATTACCATTAACCACCAAATGAAAGCCTAATTTTTCCTGAAAATAAAATGTACAATCCACCTGGATGCACAAAGTAGTTGTGATGATATGTACGGTTTTACTAACACTTGTCAAAATTGCTAAATTGTGCTAAGGCATTGACATTTGTTGTATCATTAGGCAGGAAGGGGTTAAGGTTAATTCTGAGTTTAATATCTGGCTATTATGATCTCTGCTAAAATAGTTATATTACCCTTAACCTGGTTTAGTTGATTTCCTGTTTCAGGTCACAGATCCCATCCTGGTGTAAGTTACCCATCTCTATGGTGGGACATACCAGTTTGATTAAGATGATTGGGATACCATAACTATTATATATTGCATAACTCCCCTTGTTGGCTTCCCCTTAAATGTTTTAAACCTTTGTCTGGTATATTTAGAGATGTTATTTGGAAGAACAAACCACCTAGGATAAAGCTAAAACTCCTTCAATATCCCAGGGATATGGGAGGCCTGGCAGTACCAAATCTCTGGCTGTACTTTTTGGCAACACAAGTCTAATGCCGCGTACACACCATCACTTTTTGTGATGAAAAAAAAATGGAGTTACACTTACCGGTAACGTCCTTTCCAGTAGTCTTTCAGGACAGCCACAACTTGAGAGATAGGCTCCTCCTCTTCCTTAGGAAACACTGCCCAGCCTTTAAAATCTCTCCTCCCCCTGCTAGACCTCAGTTTTTATACGAGCACTCCGGTCCGCTGGGGAGACACAAGAACATGTTAGTAATCCATAGTTAACACATCAATATCATACTATGTTCCTGGATTAGAAACCCCTTCTTCTTACTTTTCGGGAGGGTAACTAGGGCTGTCCTGAAAGACTACTGGAAAGGACGTTACCGGTAAGTGTAACTCCATTTTTCCCTATCCGTCTTTCAGGACAGCCACAACTTGAGAGGATAATCGAGTACTTACAATTTAGGGTGGGACCACGGCTTGCAAGACTTTTCTCCCAAAGGCTTGTTCACCTGCTGACACCAGGTCTACTCTGTAATGCTTGATGAAAGTGGCGTAACTGGACCAAGTTGCGGCTCTGCATATTTGATCTGGCGTCGCTCCAGCCCTTTCAGCCTGAGAAGTAGCCACCGCCCGAGTAGAGTGTGCCTTAATTCCTGTAGGGACTTCCCTATCAGTCAAGGAGTAAGCCTGCCCAATAACTAGTCTGAGCCACCTAGCAATAGTGCGCCGAGACGCTTTCTGTCCCTTTCTGGTCCCAGAAAATAAAACGAACAAAGAGTCTGACTTCCTAAAAGCTCGAGTCAGCTCCAAGTACTGTAGGATACATCTCCTAACATCTAGTGTACTAAACTTAAATTCCCTTTCACCAGAGGGATTGGAACAAAATGAGGGTAACACAACCTCCTGGCTTCTATGGAACTTGGAAGCCACTTTCGGAAGGAAGGCCGGATCGGTTTTAAAAACAACTCGATCCGGGAAAATTACACAAAAAGGAGGACGAATGGACAGGGCTTCCAATTCACTGACCCTCCTGGCAGTAGTCACTGCAACTAAAAAGACTGTTTTAAATGTTAGATCCTTTAAAGAACACTTGTCTAAGGGTTCAAAGGGCACCCCTGTTAGCACCTGTAAAACTAGTGATAGATCCCACTTGGGGAAGGAAGGTCCCTGGGAAGGTTTCTGTCTGGACAAAGCCCTAAAGAACCTGATGACCCAGGGATTGGATGCTAGAGGGCTCTCTAGAAACACACTGAGTGCCGAGACCTGGCCTTTAAGGGTACTCACTGACAAGCCTTTATCTGCTCCGCACTGGAGAAATTCCAGAACGGACTTGTGGCTTTGTGTTGGAAAGGAAAATTCCTGGCACCAAGTATTAAAACGAATCCAGACTTTTTTATAAATAGAACGTGTCTCCTTCTTCCTACTGTTGAGAAGGGTGGCAGTCAGTTTGTCCGAAAAACCTCTTGACCTCAGCAAGGACTCCTCAGTAACCACGCCGCCAGGTTCCACCTGTGTACCTGAGGGCACAGAACTGGACCCTGCGAGAGGAGATCCTCTCGAAGAGGGAGAAAAAGGGGGGGTTCTGTGGTCAGTTGCTTGAGAACCGAAAACCAAGCCCTCTTGGGCCAGTGGGGTGCCACAAGGATAAGTGAGGTGTTCTCCAGCTGAAATTTTCTCAGGACCAGTGGTAGAAGAGCTGGGGGTGGGAAGGCGTAACAAATCTCGAATCGCCAGCTCTGGGATAGGGCATCTATCCCTCTTGCTCCCTCTCCCTTGCCCCGAGAGAAAAACCAATGTGTTTTTGCGTTCTCCCTGGATGCGAAGAGATCTATCTCCGGGGACCCCCATCTCTTGACCAAAAGATGGAAGACCTCCTGATTGAGGGACCACTCGTCTTCCCTCAGTTGACTTCGACTGAGGAAATCCGCTGTACTGTTTTCTATCCCCCTTAGAAAAACTGCTGATAAGGACAGGGTGTTTGTTTCGGCCCAGCGAAAAATTCTTGTTGTTATGGCCGACAGGGCTACACACCTGGTGCCACCCTGCTTGTTTACATAGGCCACGGCCGACGCATTGTCTGACCTCACCTGGACGTGGTGTCCTCGAAGTCTCTCCTGAAAGAAGATGAGCGCTAAACCGATCGCCCTCAGCTCCTTCCAGTTGGAGGAATGTTTCAGCTCTGCCACTTCCCAAACACCCTGTGCTGGAAGTACCCCCAGGTGAGCCCCCCAACCTCTGCCGCTGGCGTCTGTGGTGACAATCAATGGAGATCGGATATGCCATAGACGACCCTGTGACAGATTGGTGAACCTTCTCCACCACCAGAGGGATCTCTTTACCTGACTTGGGACCTGTACCAGGACGTCTAGGTGTTCTGAGCTGTGGTCCCAGATTCTGAGTACAAAGGCCTGCAGGGCCCGAAAGTGAATCCCTGCCCACTGGACTGCCGGTAAAGTGGAAGTTAACAGTCCTAGTGTTGACATCAGGAATCTGATTGAGACCTGATGGCTGCCCTGGAGGGCAGATACTGACTTTTCTAACTTTAGAGCCTTCTCTAATGGAAGGAAGACCCTTAGGAGGGTGGAGTCCAGGGTGTACCCTAAATAAGGAATGCGCTGCGATGGTATTAGACTGGATTTTTCCAGGTTTAACAGCCAACCTAGGCCCATAAGGGTCTTTTTGGTTAGTTCCAGGTCCCTGGAGACTTGTTCCGGAGAGGCTGCAAAAAGAAGCAGGTCGTCCAGGTACGCTATTATACCCACTCCCTGAAGACGCAGAAAAGCTATTGGTTCCGCCAGGACCTTTGTGAACACGCGGGGTGAGGAGGATAGACCGAATGGCAAGGCCTGGAACTGTAGGTGCACCACCGAAGTTCCCAAGTCTATCGCTAGCCGTAGAAACTCCTGAGACCCCTCTGCAATAGGTATGTGCAGGTACGCGTCCCTGAGGTCCAGGGAGACCATAAAGCAATTCTGTGGTAGGAGGGCCCTTACCGTGAAAATTGACTCCATACGGAATCTTTTGTATGTTACTGACTTGCTCAGTGGTTTCAGGTTTAAGATTAACCTGTACTTGCCAGAGGGTTTCTTTACCACGAAAACGTGGGAGTAAAACCCTCTTTTCTCCTCTCCTTTTGGGACTCTGCAAACAACATTTTGGACCTCCAGATCCCTCAAGGCCCCCACTAGAGCTTCTGCTTTTTCCTTGGCTTTGGGAAGCTGAGTGACCAGGTACCTCTGTGGCGGAAGGCATGAGAACTCTAGGGAATACCCCCTTCTCACTATCGCCAATACGTACCTGTTTGGGGAAAAAGACTCCCATTGTGGGAGGAAGGCCCCCAACCTTCCCCCCACTCTGATCTGGGAGTCATTGTTTTTTGGGGGGCTGGTCAGGTGGGCGAAAAATCGCTCCTCTTCCCCTACCCCTAGGTGTCCAGATCCTTTTTTGAGTCTCTGGTTTCGGGACCCCTGTTTGTCTTTGGGGACGAAACCCTCTTCCTTTTTGTGGAGTTTTACGTTTAAACGGAAAAGATTTTTTCTTATCCGCCGTGCGGTCTAAGACTGACTCCAGGTCAGGACCAAATAGGAGATCTCCTGTAAAGGGAATCCCACATAACTTAGACTTGGATGCAATGTCTCCTGACCAAGTCTTGAGCCAGAGAGCTCTTCTGGCAGAATTAGCCAGGGCTGCTGACCTGGCTGACATGCGGACGGATTCTGCTGAGGCATCCGCAATGTAGGCTACCCCTTTTAAAATTGTGGGGAAGGAAGCCAAAATAGTGTCCTTGTCCGTATCTGCCTCAATATGTTCTTGGATCTTTGAGAGCCAGTGTTCTAAATTACGGGCCACTACTGTAACTGCTAATTCTGGTTTTAAATTGCCAATTATGGACTCCCATGCTTTTTTCAACAGCGAGTCCATTCTCTTATCCATAGCATCCGTCAGGTTGCCCATATCCTCAAATGCTAAATCAGTCTTTTTAGAGACTTGTGAAAAGGCCGCATCTAATTTAGGGTTCTTATTCCAAACAGACGTGGAATCTTCCGCAAAGGGAAACCTTCTCTTAAGGGATTGAGAAAAGAAAGGCTTTCTTTCAGGGTCCTGCCACTCCTTAACAGTATCAACCAGAAGATCGTGCACTGGGAAAACCCTACCCTTGTGTTCCCCTAGACCTTTGTACATCTGGTCATGGAGACTAAGAGGTTTAACATCCGTGTGAATGCCTAGGGTCGTGTAAATGGCCCCTAGTAGTTCCTCAACCTCATCAAGAGATAGCTTGTATCTGGAAGACTTCTTGGACTCACTGTCCTGGTCTTCTTCACCTGACTCTGCCTGCGAGTCGAAAGCAACGTTCTCCATTAGGGAGTGCTGCCCCTGAGAAGGGCCTGCAAAATCAACTGCTTCCGCTGAAGGATCAGGAGAGGCAGGTGCAGAACCCTGAACATCAGGGTGGGCTGTAACCTGTGTGGGTACCAGGGGGGGTTGCACCCTTTCAAACAAGGTCTTGAAAGAGGAAAAGGTAGAGGCTAGTTCCTTAACTGAAGCAGCTAGACTATCCTCCTGTTCTGCATCCCTTTCCCTAACTAGAGAGTTTATGCAATCTCTGCATAAAACTTTTGCCCAAGAATCAGGAAGGGAATCCCTACAGGAAGCACACTTCTTCCTAGAACTATGTGTCTTTCCTGTTTTTTCTTGGCTCTTTTCTAGGCTCTTCTGAAAAATAGAAGACATAGGGACCCACATTAAAAGAGCAGAGATATAAAAAAAGTTTTTTTTTTTTTTTTTTTTTTTTTTAAAATAACAACATGGTTACAACCCTCTGGGAAGCACTAGACAGACACTACTGCTAGGTGCCCTGCTGTCTTTCCCTCCTCTCCCCCAACCACCAAGGGAAAAAATAGAGGAAGGAAAAAAGACATAGTCTAAAGTTTTGGGAACCCTCCCCAGGAACCCTTACCTTGGACTGGCTGGAGGTAGCGTCCCTAGTCGGGTCCCGTTCCGGAGAGGTCACCGACATAGCGGGGTGGTTGTGCTGTGTCTAACTCGTCCCCACGAGTATCCGACACCTCCAGCAGGACGCGTGGGTCTCTTATCAGCGCCGCGACCCGGAACCGGAAGTCGCGGGTCATAGGGAATCCTTTCCAAGGCGCACCGGAAATGACGTCGCCCGCCACTCGGCCCGCATTTTTCAAAAGAAAAAAACAATATGCGGCCTGTAATCAGGGTGCCCGGAGCTGAATTCCCCCGCCGCGGTCCTGTGGACACGATAGGGACCCCCCCACAAAACCGTCTGTCGCGCTCGACCTGGTTGGGGTGCGTTTTCTTTTGGCGGTAAGTCTCTTTCGCTCAATCTCCTTTAGGAAGCCCTTGCCTCCTCCACAGGAAAAAATAATGATGGCCACAGTCCCCTGACTGCTCTGCCTGGTTCCTTAGCAGTGTCTCCCCACCGGAGGAAACACTAAGAACTGAGGTCTAGCAGGGGGAGGAGAGATTTTAAAGGCTGGGCAGTGTTTCCTAAGGAAGAGGAGGAGCCTATCTCTCAAGTTGTGGCTGTCCTGAAAGACGGATAGGGAAAATGACGTTTTTTAAAACGTCACTTTAATTGACTGTGTGTGGGGGAAAACGTCGTTTTATGTCTTGTAAAAAACGACCAAAAAAAATTGAAGCATGCTTCAATTTTATGTGTCGTTTTTCAAAAGTGCACTTTTTACTTCACAGAAATTGACCGTGTGTAGCAAAAAACGTCGTTTTCTAAGACGTTTTTTCATCCACGCATGCCCAGAAGCTACTTATGAAGCAAGCTTCAATGGTAAAACGTGGTGGAACGTAACCTCACTTTGCAAGATCATTGTGAGAAAACTATGGTGTGTATGCAACTTCGTCTTTGAAAATTGAAGTTTCAAAAACGTCATTTTTTACTTCACAGAAAGTGTCGTTTTTTTTTCATCACATAAAGTGATGGTGTGTACGCGGCATAACATTTGAATGGCTGGGAAGGCCGTTCCTCCACACAAATCTCTTAGAAATTGATTAAGGGGTTGTTAAAAGGGGCATATCCACTATATGCCTTGGAGACTTTAGCATATCTTATCTATATATAGGACATGTCTGGGCAACTGTAAAGGAGTTACTTGGTATTACTGGCTGTGTCAAGTTTATCCCTATATTAAAGTCTAATGATTTACTTCCTGAAATTGGGGACTTTAGGCCTGGGCATTCCATCTATGTGAAAAACAATTTTTCAAATCATTTCAGCAATTGCAATTAGAATTGTGTTCAGACAAAAGGTCTTTTGATCAGTATCTTCAAATCAGACATACCTTTGGGGCCTAAAACAGCTCCCTCAGCTATTCAATTACAGATACTCTGTCATTTGAAAGAAATGTTGGTATTAGTGATCCAAAAAGCCAAATTTTTGAGATTTATATGTAACTTTTATCTAAATCTATCTGGCAGTGGCAATACAAAGTTAATGACACCCCCAGATCGGTTCGCATATCGCAGTGCAAACTGTCAATTCAGACAGGAATCGTATCGCATGGGTGTTCACACCCATGCGATTCGATTCTGGTGTGGACCAAAAAAAGGGTCCTGCAAGAGTTTACAATCTGTATGGCTGAGTTCACATTGCACAGACATCACATGTGGTTTGCACAGCACTGCGATTCACATGCGATGTCTGACATCACACCAATTTGAACCCAGCCTTACTCTCTTTACACTTTTGTCAAACCTGTGCTTTGTTCCCATACTGAACAAGGCAACAGGTTTACCTTTTATTTCCATTCCCCCTTCAGTAATATTTGTATCTTTCCTTTGCTCGCACACTGCTCCATTCAGCCATAGGGAGCAAAGAAAATACCCAGCACTTCCAGGTATGGAGTAGAACATCACTCCATTTCCTCTCATGGCAGTTAGTGGCTCAGCATGTGTAAGCTCTAATTAGAATGACTTCAGAGTTTACATAAAGCACAATGTGTAACCATTACTGGTGCCTGAACAGAACAGCGGGGGGCAACAGAAAGCTGAGTATATGCTGCAGGGGGTGCAATAAAGTGGTTATAAATCTCTAACGTGAAAAATTAACAAAGCACATCCTTTTGCCTCAATCAAAATCACTCAGAGTAATTTCTCTCTGACCTCTCTTCCCTCTGCTATCTGCATGAGTTACTGATAATAGTCTAAGCTGACTCCACAGCCTACCAAGTGAAGGCATGCCTCCCCCCAGCACACAGCAGGTGACTGACAAGCTCAGCTGATAATGTTTCCCCATCACAGTGTGTTGAAGAAGGTGTTGTGACCATTCTGTGCTCTAGCTCCTACTGCTAAGAAATAGGTTTTGATTTTTTTTGGTTTAGGAGGATGTAGAGGAGAGAGGACTGCATATTACCTGATACAACTCATGTAGGAAGATTTGTTTCACCTCTGTGTGTCATCTGAGGCTAATCAGTTTACTAGTTATATGTAAGGGTTTACAATCAATTTAATGCAAATATGTTGCATTTCCCTGCATGGGTGAAGCACAGGTTTGTTTTCAGCTGATTACAATCATCACTACAGACTTTTTTCTAGTCCATACTGCTTATTATAAATTGGAACTGAACTTAAAAAGTCAATAGTTGCTATTTTATATAGGTAATATCTGGAAATGGTAATTTTGTCTTAGCAATACCCTTAAAAAAAATATACCCTTTGTCTTAAATTCCTCCTGAAAATAGCAATGTATTTTCTGGTATGTGAGGATGCTTAGGTACTCCTGAGCCATTGGTTTCTTAGCTGTATATTTGCAGTGTGAGATCCAAGGCACTGCTGCATCTGACTGCTAATCTCAAGAGATTTGGAGTGATAATTAGTCATATCATTACTGTGCTGCCCACTGTTATCTTGGCTGGAGGCTTTGACATGAGAAAGCTAAAACCTCACATTACCAAGATGGTCATCCCCATGCAGAAACACAGTTCAGATGTTGGTAAATGACCAATGGGGGACAGATCAGCTGCAAACAGATCACAGACAATACTAGTGACTTTTCTTTTGCCTTCTGCTTGCCTTTTTTCACACAGCTTTCCAATTCTAGTTTCTTAGGATACAATTAATAGATTGATTTGAAAGGGCAAAATCAAAGTATATAAACATGCGCTTTTTTGAGATTTGTGTTGTATTTGCCATCAGAGTAACCATCATTAGTATCTATCACTAAGTCCATCTTCTATAAGACCAAAAATATAATTATCACGAAAACAAAAAAAAAATACCACTTACGTTCTTATTACAACCATAAAGCTGTATGCAATGGTACCGATCCCAACTAGCAAGTAAGAAAGTGGGAGCCTAAACTGCAGCCATCCAATGGTTCTTTGACTGTTGTAGTATCCATAGAAGAGAACAGAGTACTGTGCAAAACCCTGAGATTCAAACAGAAAGCTTACATACAATACAAACAGAAAAACAAAAGTCTACAATAAAACATTACTTTGCTTTGAGTACCTTGTACTTTGGCTCATTGTATATCAAGGTATCAAAGAAAGAAAAATGGTATCAACATGGCTTGGGTGTGTAGCTAACAATTTAAAAAACATTGCTGATAGTACTGAACAACATGCCACCCTTTATTTTGACTAGAATTCCTAAGGCCGTAACAAAAACGGTTGGATTTTAATTTCATGTCATGCTAAGCAACTAGAGAAGGTGATGCATTTAACAAACCACAGTCCAATTTAAGGCACATTTTTACAGAAAGCAGACAAGTTAGAAGGCTTGCAAGGAAGCATAAACCTTCACTAGATCAAGGTCTTCAAACGACTGATGAGTTGCTGTTGCAAATGGTCAAGTCAAACTCGATCTGGAAAGAAGCCTAAGGAATACATCTGTAAATCTGGAGTACTAACCTAGAGCTAAACATCCATACTTCTCAAATGCTTGCATTCATGTTTGATAACTCCTATGCTAACAGTTACCTTTCTAAAAAGTGGCTAAACTGCATATGAAGATACTAATCAGTTAGACACCAAACACACCTATATTACAAGGTCCAGAATGCTGATAAGACATATTAAACCTCCCCTAAGAATACTAGACATGAAGGGGTTGATTTACTAAAGGCAAATATACTTTGCACTTTTCCAATTGCAGTTGCTCCAGAGCTTAGTAAATAAGGTAAAGCTTCACTTTGCAAAGAATACCCAATCGCGTGCGAGGAAAATAAAAAAAACTGTATTTTTGCTTGCACATGATTGGATGATGGGAGTCAGCAGAGCTTCTGCTCATTTACTTTTTTGCCTTCCTCTGGATCAACTGTGGGTATGGAGTTGGGTGTATGGGATGGTACTGTGTTTTTTATTTTGTTTGTTTATTTTTTTTGTGGTTGAACTGGATGGACTTGTGTCTTTTTTCAACCTGACTAACTATGTAACTATGTAACTATATAACTAAGCTCTGGAGCAACTGCTCTTGCAGAGTGCAACTGCACTCTGCAGTCTATTTGCCTTTAGTAAATCAACCCCAAACGGTTTGAACTGTTTGGAGATACTTGCATTACTGCAACATGGGGAACGCGCTGATAGCTGATGGGTCATCTGGGCCGGCTTCCAGGCCCACTCCTTAGCAACCAGCTCAATGCAATAAATTACTGCATGAAAATATGCATTAATTACTGCATTAGGAAAACTTTACCACAGTAGTTATTTACCGCACAATTCTTAGGAAATTGAACATTTGCACAGTTGTTTCTGCATGCGTTATTATACCGCATTTTTTTCTGTGTTGTTTAACTCTTAGTGAATGCACCCCAGTATATCATGTTAAGTATCTAAGGCCGGGTCCAGATATATGTGGCCACAGGTTCGTGCTTGGGGTCTGGTGCATTTCTGTTCACTGGTTCAGGATAAATACTGCTGTACCCAGGATAGTTACCATTAAGGCAAAAGAAATGAGAAGAAGCACACGCAAGTGTGTAACTCAGCACTACAATCTACCAGCTATAGGAAGGGCATACATCAAATGTTGGCTGCTAAGGATGAAATCAGTCCATCAAAAATGGGGTTAACAAAAAGTCCTAAAGATATAATCAAAGATCTCATATGTCCACATAAAAAGTACTAAAACAACTACTCCTGATGGTAGGCTGCTTCAATGGCGGGCTTTGTACCCGATAGCTGTGAAGACAAAAAGCAAGGGGAAGGAGAAAGAGAAGCGCCAGGCCACCTCTGATGTAGTCATTTTTTTAATCACAGTTAGATAAACAAGCATAAGCAGGCTCTCCACTGCCCTGTCACTGAGCGAGCCGGCTGGCGTCTCCCCGATCATTATTCAGCAACAGCAAAGACAGATACATGCAGTGCCCACTGCTGGTTCCACGGGTTCCCTCGCACTGACACTGTCATCCTGATGAAGCTGCTTTACTTTACACAATGTGAGTGCATTTTATGCTTGTTTATCTATCTGTGAGTAAAACGTTACTATGTAGCCTGGCACTTTTCTTTCCCTTTCCCCTTGCTTTTTGTAGTTACCATTAAGGGTATGTTTACAAAGCTTGATGATAACTCACATTTTTAAGTGGCTTGTAAGTCCCATAATCAGACTGATGTTGACATGCCTCCACTATGAACACACATCTTTTACAGCCAAAGTAAGCCTGCATTTTTCATATGCTGTAGACAGGGTTGTCATTCATCCCTCTATCCCTGCCTACAGCAAGAGGACACTATTGCTCCATCCATGGAGAGAAATATTCCTTGGATATGTGACATTGGTAGAAACTTTTAATTGCCACAAGGAGACTCCACCCTCAAACCCCAAGAGTAAAGCTTTAAATATCAACCATGTGATTGCTTGAGAAAAAAAAGGTATTTAGAATGTTTTTATTAAATTTTTATCAATATGATGTGTTTAATATAGCTATCCAACACAGTATATTTTTTTCTTTTAATCAAAGACTTTATAGCTACAAAAGGGCTGGGATCCATTCACTCTATTGTTTTGCAATGTTTCAGTGGCACATATTTTCAATAATACCTTCATGAACCTGCACTGTAGTATATCACAAAACACAAACAGGTACTATCCTGTATTGTGATGTATTGCTCCTGAAATAATATAATAGGTACATTTTCCTGAACACTCTGGTGAAATAGCTTTAATAATGCAATACACACCAATGCATGACATATCACATGCTAACGCACAACACACGTACAAGCACTAAAGTAGACTGGTATTATAGGGGCCTAAGGGTCCATGCACAATGGTTTATAATTCGCTGCTTCTACAGGGGCTTTGTGTTTTGCCTGTAGAAGCAACTCAATGTTATTCTATGTGTCCATGCACATTAGGATGATTACAGGCCTATTTGAAGCTCAATGTTTAGAGGCAGGAAAAGACCCTTCTGGTTTGCATTTCTGATTGGAGCTGATGGAAATATCAGATGACATCACGCTGATGTACCTAAAATATAAACACACTCAACAAAAAATATATTTTTGCCTAACTTAAGTGATATATGATTTTTATATGGAAATTATATAATGTAGATTAGTGATATCATAATATTTAAATATTATTAGATGCTAATGAATTAGATTTGTTTTTTAGATTATCTAAGTGTACTGTATGTGTACAAGAACATCATTAATTTCTCAAGTATGGTTTCTCAAGTATGGTTCTTTATATAAATGAAGAAAAGCTAAAAGGTTTACTGCTGCTGAAAACACCACTTTTGTCCTCTTGCCCACATGTGTTCTGTTGTCACGCTTCAAAGTCACACAAAAAGGTTGGTGTTGTAGGCAAGCCATTTTCACATAGATACATTGTAAACAAAATCTAGAAATTTAGATTTTTATTTGCATTAATCCCAGCAGAGAATATATTATACAAAATGTTTCTTACGCTAAAATCATATAATGTGGCAAAATTCATAGCTGAGGGTTGCTCGGCCCTTGGAACCGTTTTCCGTGAAATTGAACCATGTGGTTTGCCCATCAATGCCTACAAAATAAATGTATATCTATTCAAATCTGTGAGAATATACAAACCACCAAATACTTGCATAATTTTATTCCTTTAGCAAATAGCATTAGAGAGAATTTTGCATTTCAACTAAATAATACAGTACAGTATCTAACAACTTCAATTCAAGTTTAAAGTCAAGATAAGCTAGCTTAATAATTGATTACCTCTGGTACCATGACTAGGCCAAATGTCAATCCAAAAAGTATCATATTAATTCCATACATCCAACGAAGAAATATAAAATAAGAAGCAACAGAAGAGCCAAAGTGACCTGGCAAAGGAGAAATGCAGTTGTAGTTTTTCTTTAATTGAAAATGATAGCTTATGTTCAATGTACAATGTGGTACAAAATATTAAGAATAATCAAATTAATGAGGGTCTTTCTGTGGAAGTTACAAGTTTGTTTTATTAAAGCATTCTAAATGCATACATCTGTTGCTTGCAAATGTAACAGAAACAACTCAGGACATGCTACTTTTGAATTTTGGTTTAATTTACTGACTTTTACAGAATTAATATATCACAAATGTTGATATACAGTATTATTCGCTATGTCTACTTGTTTGTAGTTGAGTAAGTAATGCAGACATATATAAATAACGTTTTTTTTCTTCAGGAAAAGTTGGAACTGCTCTCCAACTTTCACCCAGCAATACCTTTCAACATGCCTGTAGGCCATTTTTCATATGAGAAAAAACATAGGCTTGGAAAAATGTCCTTTAGCTTGCTGTTACTTTATTTCTATGTTAAAAATATTTTATTAGAGTGTTTCTTAATGTGATAAGAATTAATAATTCATTGCATTAATGGCAGGGCAATTGAATCCATCCATATAAGGAATATATAGTAAATTAAATCTTACTTTCAATCTCTTTAATTTTCATTTCCCATGGTATACAGGCAGTTCTGAAATTTTCAAAATCTCGCTGGAATTTCATCCATTTCTAAGAGAAAAATATGCATGTTAATGATGGTGAACTTGCATCGAATATATATACATTTCATGTGAAGTCTGTACCTGCTAATTAATTTGTAAGTTTAGCAATTCTACAAATGTATTATCTCTCACGGAGATCACAGTACTTTACCTAAAAATCTTTCAACCTCCCCAAAAAGTCAAGAATCATCTTGAATCATGGACAAAGGTGATACAGTCATATAGGGCCAAATTCTCAAAAACATGTGTAAATTTAGGATTATCTAACTTATGTCATTTAAGTTACGGCGCCCTAAGTTGGTGTCGTAAGTACCGTATTCTCAGTGCATTTGCGCACAAAACTGCGCCATCCTTAACTTAAGTTTCAATGCGTAAGGCGTGGTTATGGCAAGTGGGAATGAAGTGGGCGTGCTTCATTGTAATGAGCCGTGACCCCATGCAAATGAAGTGCCGGCCGTACTGCGCATGCGCGCACGAATCTGGACCTCAATGCGCATGTGCAGAACTTTGGTCAGCGCAATCAGTGAGATAGGTAAAAGGCCAAGCGTACTTAGTTTGAAGATCGCCCTGTGTCTAAATAGCCCCAGTCAAACACACTTCAATTGCAAAAGTATTTCCCTGTGTTCCCTTCCTAAAGCAAGTTGCTTCTGCTTTGAACGTTTGTCAGTGTTTGTTGGTAAGATTGGTTTGTGAGAAAAGTGTTTGTGGAGTTGGAGGGTATAGTTGGTGTTTGTTTTTGATAATTTGTTCTTTGTTTTGATTGTTTGCGTGTTTGTTTTTGATAAGTGTTTTTTTTGGTTGTGTTTATATTTTTTGTTTTCCTTTTTTGCCTGTTTGTTGTCGAATTAATAGTAGCTGTCTGTATATTTTTTATTTTGGCTTGTTTGTATTTTCTTTGTTGTGTGTGTGTATTGTTGTTTGTTTTTTGGGTGAGTTCCCTGTTGCTGGGTGTTGTCTGTCATGGCTCCCAAGCGCAGGAAGCTTAATTTTACCCTGGCAGAGAAGCATATACTTGCTCAGGGCGTCATTAAATTTGGGCGATTTCTCCATGGCCCTGAGAGCCACACCACCACCCCGGCCAGGAGGAAGGAGATCCTTCAAAAGATCACCGATCGGATCAATGCGGCGGGGGGGGGAGACCAGGACCATCGCTGGAGTTCAAAAAAAAATTAATGACTTGAGGAGCGTGTCCCGGAACAAGCTGGCAACGCTGCATGCCCATACCAGGGGCACTGGAGGAGGGGGACCCTGCCCAGTCAGGATGAGTGAGGAGGAATGGGCAGTGGCCCAGTGTTTCCACCCACAGCAGGTGGTGGGCCTGCCTGGCTTTGACAATGATCCTCTTATGAGGACAGGTAATTTTTTTGAATTTCTATCTGGTGATTAGCATGTGTGGGTGGGGGAAGGGAAGATGTGCCAAGTGTATGGATCCAACAACCTGTGATTGTTTTGTGTCCTCCCCAGATGGCCAGGAGGTTGCAGCTCCATCAGCCCAGGAGGTGGCAGCCCCATCAGCCCAGGAGGTGGCAGCCCCATCAGCCCAGGAGGTGGCAGCCCCATCAGCCCAGGAGGTGGCAGCCCCATCAGCCCAGGAGGTGGCTGGCCCATCAGGTCAGGAGGTTGCAGGCCCATCAGGGCAGGCTGCTGCACCACCCCCAAGACAGGCTCATGCAGAGTCCCAAGAAGGGCAGGATTCACCATGGGAGGGGAGTGCCCACAACTCCCCTAATTTGGATGTTGAGTGGGAGGAGGATGAGGGGGAGGAAGATGACAATATTCTTATTGGGCAGGAAATAATGATGGGCCAAGATATGACCTTTGAATCATCCCCTGAGGGAACCCCACAGGCGCCCAGAAGTCAGGCCACCATCATGGGTCGCCCCTTCCAACCCTCCTCCAACATGCAGCAGCACCCATGGCTCACTCCAACTCCTCCTCCAAGGCCACAAGCCTCAGGGGCAAGTAGGATGCCGACCCCTGAAAACAGGGGGGGGTTGGTGCGTCTGCCGGTCAGTCTGTTGAGGGACAATGTCCGGCAGACCCGCAGTCTGTCTGCAATACAAAAAACAATGAGCAAGGTGGAGCGCAGCCTGGGTGCAATGAGGGAGTCACTGGGTGACGTGGCCACCAACTCCGTGGGGGTCATCACCTGTTTGTGGGACCTGAGGAACGCCACAACAGGTGTGGCCCAGGAGGTGACTGCCCTCACCCAGGCTGTGCAGGCCAATACCCGGGCTGTGCAGGCCAATACGGCTGACATTACTTCCTGTCTGACAAGGATAGCCGTTGCCTTGGAGGGAAGGCCAGCAGGAGGACAGACACCAGGGGAGGCTGCTTCCTCCCCTGTACAGTCCCCCCCCCCTGAAAATACTCCCTCCCCTGCACAGTCCCCCCCCCTGAAAATACTCCCTCCCCTGCACAGTCCCCCCCCCCCCTGAAAATACTCCCTCCCCTGCACAGCCCCCCCCCCCCGTGAAGATCCCCCAGTCGGCCGTGGCCGTCCCCGTGGCCGTCCCCGTGCCCGTGCCCGTGGGCAGCCCAGAAGGAGCACTCGGCAACATCCCTAATTTGCAGGGGTACTTTTTTTTTTTTTTTTTACACTGTACTTATGATTTGGTTTATGTGTGTGAATGATGTGTGAATGTGGGGGGGTGGCATTCCTGAAAACATAAGGGTGTCACCCTCAGTTTTGGTGGAGTAGGGATCCCCAGGACCAGGGAGAAGTCATCCTAGGTTCCTGAATGGTGTATGAATGCACAGTGACATAATTGGAGCCGTGGCGGGGCGTTACTGCTCCCAAGTACCAAAGGGGGGGGGGGGTACTTGGATCTAATCCAATTCGATGTGCATGTGATGTGTCTGTGCTAGGGACCACAGTGACGTGCATTCATGCATTCTCATTGTGAGATAATTAATGTGCGTTTTGTAAATAAAAATAAACATTCTCTTTGGCATATAAGTAATGTGCATTTATTTTGCAAAATAAAGATTTAAAGGTCACATAATCTCTGTGATTTGTTCTGGGCAAATCAAAAACACAAATATAATTAGGATCCATTTACTGGGCAAAGATGCCTTCAGACAGTTGTCTCCTGATTGCCTGGCCCTCAGCAGACCGGGTAGAGGGGTTTGGGGGGGGGGGATTGCCTGGGTGGGGGGTTAGGTCAGGACATATCTCCACATGCATGCCCCTTCTTAATGCAAAATTGTGCAGTATGCAACATGCCCCAATAATTTTGCATACAAAGTCTGGGGAATACAATAGTGTACCCCCAGTCTTGTCAAGGCATCTGAATCTTGACTTTAGCATGCCAAAAGTCCGCTCTACTATAGCCCGGGTCTGGACGTGCACCTCATTGAATTTTCGTTCTCCGGGTGTTTGGGGGTTCCTAAAGGGGGTCATCAGGTGGGGTCCCAAGGCATATCCTGAGTCACCTGTAAGGGAAAAGACAGGAGGATATTAGTCATGCATGTGCCCCTTGTGATGTCTGCATCATGGGGGGGGCATACCTGACACCAATGTCACTCACCAATCAGCCAGCTGTCTCCATACACGTTCATCTCAAAGTCTCTGTAGATCTTGGTCTGCCTTAGGATGAAACTATCATGGCACGAGCCGGGAAACTTGGCACAAACGTGCCAGATGAGGCCATGTGCATCTACGATCATCTGGACATTGATCGAATGCCAGCCTTTCCTGTTTCTGAACAGGTGTTCAGTATCATGGGGGGGCTGGAGTGCCACATGGGTGCAGTCAATCGCCCCGATGGTCTTAGGAAAGCCAGCAATATTGTAAAGGTCTGTCATTGCTTGCACACGCTGGTCCTCCTGGGTGGGCATGACAAACTGGTTGCTCATGCGCCGCAGTATGGCAGGGACCACCTGATGTAGACATTTACTCATGGTTGACTGCACCATCCCAGCCACACCTCCAGATGCTCGCTGGAATGAGCCACTCGATAAAAAATGGAGGGTTGCCATAACTTTGTCAAGAGGTGTCAGGGCATGGGAACGTAGGGTTGGGGCGATTAGATCCTCATGAAGGAGTTGGGTGATCTCCAGGATGGCCTCCCTATCAAATCGGTAGTTGCCAATCACCTCATAAGCTGGCATTTGCCAAATATCACGGCGTGGCCGATAAACACGCGCCTGTGCCCTCATCCTCCTCCTCTGTGCCCTCCTCCTCCTTTGTGCCTGTAAGGCAGCAAGTGCCGTCAAAATCATTGCTGGTCCTGGCATTTTTAAACAAAAAACTTCACAACTAGAGCTCTAACCTCTAGTCACTACCTTCAGCAAACCCTTCCACAGCATGTGTAAAATTAGGGCTGGTTTTATAATGTGGAAATTTAGTCAGAAAAACTAACAGGTGCGCACAGGGCGGAAAATACGGCACACACACTTAATTCTGAGAATCGCCCTAACTCCCTCATTTGCATATTTGCCTATCAAAAACAGCGGCGAGCCTAGCGTAATTTGCGCCCGGGAATGCGCAGGTGTAACTAATTTAAGTACAGCTGAAAATACGGAAATCTTTGCTTAAGTCGTTTTGACGATCGTGCGCAAATATACGCGCCGTGTAAATTTAGAAAAATGGAGTTAAGTCTGCGTATCTCTTTTGAGAATTTGGCCCATAAATCCTTGTGACTGTGCGATACCTTATGTGCTTTCTAATATATTTAAGCCATGTACAGTCGATTACTTTGCAAACGAACAGAAAGCGAGTGAGGTTTACATTAGAAGTAAATGAGAAAATGCTATCTCCTACCTTCAGAAAATTAATAACATCATTTGAACAAAAATGTCCTTCTTAGGCCTCGTACACACGACCAGTTTCCTCGGCAGAATTCAGCTTCCGACCGAGTTTCTGGCTGAATTCTGCCGAGGAAACTGGTCGTGTGTACACTTTCGGCCGAGGAAGCCGACGAGGAGCTCGGCGAGGAAATAGAGAACATGTTCTCTATTTCCTCGTTGTTCTATGGGAGCTCTCGTCCCGCCGAGCTCCTCGGCGGCTTCAGTGCTGAACTGGCCGAGGAACTCGATGTGTTTGGCACGTCGAGTTCCTCGGCCGTGTGTACGAGGCTTTAGGCCTAGTCTTAAGACTATAGATGCTTTGAACAGCTGGCAAGCTGATCAAAAAAACAAACAAATCCAATTAAAAAAGGGATTTCCCCATCCACATAAATGCTTTCCCACTTTGCCATTGTATTCTGACAGTGGGGACTCCTCAGCTGTCTGAATACACTGATCAGCACTGCACCAACTGTCTACAGTGCTGATCAAATAAAACATCTTCCAACATTCCCATTCGAGTGAAGCCAATCATTAGATTAACTTCTCTTGAACAGGAACGGCCATGATACGTCAAAAACTGCCCAGTTTAGCCAGGACCGGAAAATTTGTGGTCCATCTGTGGCCAGCTTTAGTCACTTGACTAGAACCCAAGGTCTATCCACTACCAATGAAGTTTACTGCACATCATGGCATTGAAAGGGCTAAAACAAGTTCAAACCTAAAATGTAAAATATAGAGTGCACACATATACTTAAATGCCAATTTCACAACACTTAAGCCTCGTACACACGATCGGGTATCTGATGGAATCAAATCCGATGGATTTTTTGTCGGATATCCGATGAAGCTGACTTTCATCAGTCTTGCCTACAAACCATCAGTCAAAAATCCGACCGTGTCAAAACGCAGTGACGTAAAACGATGTGCTGAAAAAAATGAAGTTCAATGCTTCAGAGCATGCGTCGACTTGATTTTGAGCATGCATGGATTTTTGAACGATGGACTTCCACACAGACGATCGTTTTTTCTATCGGTCTTTTATCCATAGGAAAAATTTAAAACATGTTCTATTTTTTTTCACCGATGGGAAAACAAACCGATGGGGCCCACACACGATCGGTTTGTCTGATGAAAACAGTCCATCGGTCTGTTTTCATCGGACAAACCGATCGTGTGTACAGGGCTTAATTAGTCATTACTGTGCATTCTAGAAATAATTTTAGAGTTAGCTCTAATTTGAGGAGAGGTAGGTGTTTTTAACCTCCCTGGCGGTATGATTCTTTCAGAAAAAAGAATTGCAATTGCAAGGAAATTTGGCGTCTTATACTGTAGGCCTGTAATTTTTAGAAATAACTCACTTAAATCTGACCAAACAAGATTCTAATAGGCATCCCGGGTATGACATTTTTTTAAAAACAAAATTATAAATTATAATATAATAAATAATTATAAATAATTATAACAAGTAATAATATAATTATAATAAAAATGATTCAATAATGTAATCAAATCAAAATCACTGAAATTTGCTCAGTTGTAGAATTGTCGCTGTCATTATTTTTTTTTTTTATGACGAATTTCCCCACAAATCGCTATCGCACAATTCTGCAAGTGATTATAATTTATTATCGCTGTTTTTTAGCTGCTCTAAAATCACTTTTGACATAAAGGGACACTTTTGGTTGCTATGGACAATCTACAGTTTACAGGCAGAAAAAAAAAGTTTTTATTATATAAAAGTACATGTAGGGCACTGGGCAGACCACTAGGGACAAGGGGGGTGTGTATTTTTTACATACAGTACTGTAATCTATAAGATTACAGTATACTGTATGTAATGTGTTTGTTTACCTTTTTGAATTTGGCGCCGTTCTCCGCTCCCGTGCGTCGTAACGTCGCAGGGGAGGGAGATTGGCGTCACACGGGGACACTGTGTGAATCGAGCGAGGACCCGCTCGCTCGCACAGCGCTGTGGCATCGCTGGATCCAGGAACAAGGTAAGAAAACTCTGCCTGTGGATCCAGCGAGGCAAGCCCGAGTCTGACTCTGGGTTACCGCTCGCAGCAGGAAAATCTAACCCCAAGTCAGACTCGGGAATACCGCCAGGCAGGTTAAAGCACCCCCTGTGTAAAATTTTGAGTATTGTGCTTTTTTGCCACTCCATCAATGTAAACAGTTTTAAAGCCTGACATATTTGGTAACTTTTTACTTGACACATAGGGTAGATTTGCAAAATCTGGTGCAGCTCTGCATAGAAACCGATCAGCTTCCTGTTTTTTTGTTTGTTTTTTTGTCAAAGCCTAATTGTACAAACTGAAGTTAGAAGCTGATTGGCTACCGTGCCAACCAGATTTTGCACTCTCCAGTTTTAGTAAATCAACCCCATTCTCACCTTTTTATATTTTACCAAAAAAATGAGGTATGTACTAAAATTAGGTTTAATGTAGTTTTTACTGAAACTATACCGTAGATTGGATAAACAATTACACAAATATCATGGAGCATAAAAATTGTAACTACCATATTTATATTCTACGGGTTCTTTGTTTTCAGAAAATACAATGTTTTGGATGTTAGTGGTATGGCCCTTTAATAAAAAATAAAAATATATAAAAAAATATATATATATTTTTTTATTTAAAAATAAATAAAAAAAAGGAGGTTGCTTTGGGCCCTCAACAGTGACAGGGCCCTGGGCAGCTGCCCCTGTTTGTCCTATGGTAAAGATGGCCCTGGATATTTGGGTAGCAGCACTGAATTTCTTTGTTTACAACATTGCACTTTAACATTGGGCAGCACTGTTAAACAGGAGCGACATCAATAATGAAAATCTAGCTGTTTGATGTAAATAAATCTGCACAAACAAATTATGAATACATAAAGCATATTAAAGCGGAGTTCCACACAAAAATGCCTGTCATTTGGCACCTTTCAGGGGGGAGGGGGAAGAGATACCTGTGTAATCCAGGTATTTGCTCCCACTTCCGGGCATAGGTCACCTAAAGGCTCTGCGGCGATCTATGCCATGTCCGGCCCCTCCCCCCTCCTCCCCCCCTGCAGTAGGGAACCAGGCTGTGAAGCCGCAAGGCTTCACTTCTTGATTCCCATACCTAAGATGGCGGCGCCTCCACCCAAGAGCCAAGGAACAGATTGGCTTCGGGGAGGACATCGCCGGCGCCCTGGACAGGTGAGTGTCCATATTTTAAAAGTCAGCAGCTGCAGTATTTATAGCTGCTTTAATAAGACAAGGCTTTCTTGTGACAATTTTGTCTTGCAAAATTCAATTCAGTTCCCAAGTATTTTAGAGACAAAAAAGTCACACAAAAAAGGTTTGACCAGTGGTAATTTTTAAAGCTTATCTCCAGGTTTTAGTGAAGTTTTATTAGTTCTTTTGGACTTTTACTACTAGATGTGCCCACTGTGTGCTGTATAAACTGTATGTAGCCTCAGCTACATACAGAATACAGTGCTGTGCTCTGGCAGTGGTATTGGAACATCCCATCCTGCTCCAAGAACAAAGTGTTACTCAGCCATTTACAAGGATCTTTGTTTTCTATGAATGAATACAAAACTTCCTCTAAATTAGCTCACATGGAGATCGTGATGTCATCTGCCCACCTTGTTGCTATTTTTAATGCAGCACTCAGAAAATTTACAACTGAGAGATCATTTTATACAGGCTTCCTTCAGAGCTTCTGAGACATCATTCAAACTGATAACTGGTCCTGGTAAATTCAGCATACAGAGGGGCCACAACAGGGAGGAAGCCCTGGACATACGATGCCCATAGTGCTTAGATTGTTTTGGCATACCTCTAAGGCAGGTCATACATGGTTCGAATCTCAGCCGGTTCAGCAGGAATCAGCCAAGATTTAAACCGTGTATTTGCAGGCTGAATGTACCCAGTTGATCGATGAGTACAGCCAGCATGCCTAGTTTTACCTGTGATTATTGCTAGCGGCTGCTATAGCTGCTAGTAATAATCACTGTCTTCTCCCGGCGGGGAGGGCTTCCCCCACCCCCCGCCAGGAGAAGACAATGGCAGGAGGGATTCCCGCTTCAAAACTGTCTGTGGTTTCAGGAAGGAAATTCACTATGTGTATGGCTGGCCTAACTCCAAGGTCTTAATCTGGTTACATGAGAACACATGATTAGCGGTTTGTGGTGAGCATGGCCTTGCTAAGCTAAAGTCATCACAACACAATCACAACAATTTATTTTTTGAGTAAAGATAATCACATTTCTTGTGTATTACTTTTACCCATATCATTATACAGTGGTGAATGGGAGGGAGGCTTTCAACATTTTACTTGCTATTTAAAGACTGAGGGCCAGATCCACAAAGAAGTTACGCTGGCGTATCTATTGCTACGCCGCAAAACTTCTAGTTTGCTCCGGCGTATCTTTGTTTTGTATCCACAAAACAAGATACGCCTGAAGCTGGGCTAGATCCGACTGGCGTACGTCTTAGTACGCCGTCGGATCTAAGGTGCATATTTACGCTGGCCGCTAGGTGGCGTTTCCGTCGATTTCCTCGTCGAGTATGCAAATTAGCTAGATACGGTGATCCACAAACGTTCGTCCGGCCGGCGCATTTTTTTACGTAGTTTCCGTAAGGCTTTTTTCGGCGTATAGTTACCCCTGCTATATGAGGCGTATCCTATGTTAAGTATGGACGTCGTTCCCGCGTCGAATTTTGAAAATTTTACGTGGTTTGCGTAAGTCGTTCGCGAATAGGGCTTTGCGTAGAATGACGTTCACGTCGTAAGCATTGGCTTGTTGCGGGTTAATTTGGAGCATGCACACTGGGATACCCCCACGGACGGCGATGCGCCGTTAAAAAAAAACTTCATTTACGTTGGGTCAAGTAAAATTAACATAAAACACGCCCACATCTTTAACATTTGAATTCCGCGCCCTTACGCCGGCAGATTTACGCTACGCCGCCGTAACTTTAGTATTTTGCCTCTCAAAGTTGCGGCGGCGTAGCCTTAATACGATATGCTACGCCGAACTAAAATTACGATCCGCTATGTGGATCTGGCCCTGAGTATATATTCTAGGAACCCCTTTACCCGTTCTTCATTGTACATGGTATTGAATTAATTGCCCTACCTCTATTTTTGGGCCCTTCCTCTCAAAATAAAGACAATGCTTATATCATTCTTGGTACTATCACTGGCTGCATGTTCATACAAGTTGGCAGCTTTTGAGAGACCTCCGAAATTCATGACCATAAACGGATATACATAAATCTGCCATACACAGTTTAAATCTCAATCTGTTAAAATTAGTTGACTCATTTCTATTTTTGAAGGATTTTTCCATAAACTTGTAAAACACAGATTGCTCCGGTATCCTTGTTTATGCAAATACATTACTAGATGAGGGATAACTGAAAGGTAGATGGCATCCCACCTCCCCAGCAAAGGTTACCTTTTATGTAAATGAAATGTGAAAAATAACAAGTTTAGCAAAATAAAATCAACTTACTTTGAGCATCATGACTTTATATGCATAAAACTTTTTGCCTTTTCCCTTTCCGAGTGCTCCTTCAAACTTCTCCACAAACTGCTGAGCATCCCTAAAATTTTGGAAGCAAATCATTTATTCCAATAATGTAGACACTACAAAAAAAAAAAAGAACCGACATGTTGACACATTTGATGTTACATTTGTAAAATGTTGGCACTGACAAACTAACGTAAGCATTCATATTTGTTTTAAAATAGCAAACATGTCATACTTACCAGTGCTGTAGAATGGTTTTGCACAGAGCAGCCCCAATCCTCTTCTTCTCAGGTCCCCCACTGGCATTCCTGGCTCCTCCTGCCTTCTGAGTGCCCCCATAGCAGCCTCTTACCTGAACAGAGCAGCCCCAAACCTCTTCTTCTGAGGTCCCCCACCGGTGCTCCAGGCCCTTCCTCTTTATTGGGTGCCTCCAGAGAAAGCGGCACCCATGTCCATTGACACACGCCCCGCTCCAGCATCACTGGGTTTGATGGACAGATGCTATCATTCTGTCCAATGAGATGAGGAGAGAGACAGCGGAGGGAGAATGACAGTGGCAGGAGCCGCTGTGCTCTTGCACATCGCTGGATCAGATCAGGCTCAGTTAAGGAAAAGGGGGGGTCTGGGGGGGGGCAGCTGCAGCACAGAAGGTTTTTCACCTTAAGGGCTCATTTACACTTGCTTCGGCTTCAGCAAGGCTTCGGACAGGCTTTGTTAAAGCTCTCTGACTGCTAGTGAAAGCGCCTGACACTAAATAAAATGGTTAGCCTACAGTCCTGTTTACACCTGCTTTTTCTTTGCTTTGCTTCGGCTTCACTTCAAAAATTATACCCCATGTAGCTTCAGTGGTTCTTCAAAGCATCTTTAAAGCCTCTATAGAACTCTATGGCAAAGCTCGCTTGAAGCCCCACAAAGCCTCATCGAAGCCCCACGAAGCCCCACCGAAGCTCCATCGAAGCTCCACCGAAGGTGTAAACAGGACCTAAGCTAACCATTTTATTTAGTGGCAGGAGCTTTGACTAGCAATCAGAGAGCTTTAACAAAGCATGTCCAAAGCCCTGTTTTGAAGCAAGAGTAAACTAGCCCTAATGCTTTCTTAAGGCTTTAGAACCACTTTAAATATTTAACGACAGTGAATGTTACAATGGTGTTAAGTCTTACTTTAACACTTCCAACTTTTGCTTCATTTTCCAAGGCTTGTTTCTTATAGTTGCAATTAGTTTCTTTTTTTCCTCTACCGCTTCTTTTAATTTATCTAGCTCCTCCTCTGTGATATCGTCTTCATCTTCGTCAGACCTACAAAAGACATTTTTGTTAGCCAAGTAGGCTTCAGGCTATCATCTATAACAAATATCTATATTGTGTCTGATTGAATTAGAATCATATGACACATTATAATACACATGGAACTAAGCTTTTTACTAGGCTAAGGTAATGGGCACTCATTAGATCTAAGCTATTAGTAAAACAGAACAAGTAAAGTGTCTCTGAACAGCTTCCTGGATCTGTTCCTGATGCAGGATGCCTTACAGACATGTGCAATTTGCTTCTTTACAAATTTGTTTTCAGACTAAATTTGGCATATTCGTTCATTCGGAAACATCCGAATGAACGAAAGACTTTTTGACAAATGCGTATGAAAACGAATTGTCAGAAAGAACGAAAATACGAAAGAATGAAAAATGATTCAACCTAAGAGTTTAACGAATCAATTACATTCTGATAAAAAAAAATTGGATTTTCGTTCTTTCCGACTATTCGTTATCGCTGAATATAAAGAAATAATTAATGCATTTTTGTTCTTTAAATACATGTGCTAGTAGCTGTCTGAGGCCTACTACAGTAATCCCAGTGCTACACACTGACTCCAAAACAATGAATAAAATCGTAACTAACGAAGGATACGAATGCAACCAATGTCCGAATGAACGAATGGTCCGAGGCCGAAGTAATGAATGCTGCAACAGGACTGTTGTATCTGGCAAGAAAACGTATTGCTCATTATTGGATGGCCCCGGGGGTCCCCACAGGGAAGCAATGGATAGCATATGTCAACTCCCTGTTGGGCAGAGAATACCTGGCCTACAAACGAAGGAAAGCAGAGGGTAAATTTGAGGAGATTTGGTACTCCTGGTTGAGAGAGGCGAGTGTCACACCACCAAAACTGGTGATGGATAGATTCTCTATGTAGAGAGCAGAGGACTGGGGTGGGGGGGGAGGGGATGGGATATAAAAATATAGAGATGTACATTGGAATACTATAAGAATGCAAAAATGTTGTATAATGTATGTCAATTGAAATGCAATGGATGCCGAGTAGGCATAATTATGTATGAAATAAGAAAAGATAAAATAAAAATGAAGTGGATGAAAAAAAAAAAAATGAATGCTGCATCTAAACGGATGGACCAAAACAAATATGAATGCATCTGAAGTTACAATTGATCCAAAGTAACGAATGCCGATCATAATGAATTATCCGATAAACAAAAATAAAAATAAAAAAACACAAATGAAACGTAAGTGAAAAGAAACAAATTTTTCGGCAGTGCACATGTCTAATGCCTTATGTAGCTACATCACTTCAGTTAACCTTGGAGTGGAAGTTACAGCAGGGAGGCGTTGGACAAGTTGTCAAGGGGTACAGCAGAACAATGATTAAAGTCCACATTTGAACCCTTAAAAAAATAACTAAAGTAAATAGAAAGGTGCCCTCAAAAAAAATGTATATGCAAATCTATTATTATTATTAAGAAAAGCATAGAATTAATTAAATTGATTTCTTATTTTCCAAATAACGTAGTTTTTTGCTACACACGGTCAATTTCTGTGAAACAAAAAACGACGTTTTGGAAAACGACACAAAAAAAAAAAAAAATGTATATGCAAATCTATATTATTATTAAGAAAAGCATAGATTTAATTGAATTGATTTCTTATTTTCCAAATAAATATGGTACTGTATATATATATATATGTATATATATATATATATATATATATATATATATATATATATATATATATATATATATATATATATATAAACAATATAAAACAGGAAGAGAAACAATAACTCAAAGTGAATTTATTAAAACTTTTTAAGAAAAATACAAAAGTCGTAATTTTATTCCAACCATTTCATAATGAACTGTCACCCAAAAAGAGTACTAGATTTTAGGCTAATAACCTTTTTTCTCTGGGGTACAATCTATATATATAAAACTCAACGTGTGTATATATGTATGTTCCAGCATCACGTCCAAACGGCTAAAGATATTAACATGAAACTTGGCACACATGTTACTTATATGTCAGCAACAAACATAGGATAGGTGGTTTAACCCTTACCCACCCCCATTTGCTATGGTCGGGGTTTTTCTTTAAAGTCCCATTCAACTCTATGGGAAATACATGTTACTTCATAACGTCCAAACGGCTGTAGATATTTCGATAACACTTGGTCACATGTTACTTATATGTCCACTTAAACTATAGGATAGTTAATTTATCCCCCAACTACCCCCATTTGTGAGGGTCGGGGTTTTTGTTTAAAGTCCCATGCAAATCAATGGGAAATGTATGTTCCCACATAACTTCTGTACGCCTGGAGATATTTCAATAATACCTGGTACACATATTACTTATATGCCAAATAAAAATATATGACAGTTAAGTTAACCCTTACCTACACCCTTATATAAAAGATGGGTATATTTATATTACTATGATTTTCCTCCCCAAAAGGTTAAGATAGGAAGACCGGGCAACGCCGGGTATTCAGCTAGTTATAATATAAAACAATAAATGTGACATTCAAAATATACTTTTGGTATAACCACCAAAAGTCCCGCAACACACGGGTACGCCACTGGTCCAGAAGTGGTGTACATGAGGCCTTATACAGTAGCTATGAACTACAGTTTATACACTTGCTACACTTGTCTGTGTAAAAGCAACATTGTGCGCTATCCATTGTGTACTAAAGCACAGAGGGGAAGGCTGAGTAATAAGAAGCAGAGATCACCCCAGTACTGAAGATAACAGCAGGGAGGAAAATAAAGTGCTACATAGACAAATGTAATGCCGCGTACAGACGGTCGTTTTTTGTCATGAAATAAAACGACGTTTTTGAAACTTCATTTTCAAAAACTACGTTGCCTACACACCATCGTTTTTTCACAATGCTCTAGCAAAGCGAGGTTACGTTCACCACTTTTTTCCATTGAAGCTCGCTTCATAACTAGCTTCTGGGCATGCGCGGGTTTAAAAACTTTGTTTTAAACGTCGTTTTTTGCTACACACGGTCAATTTCTGTGAAACAAAAAACGACGTTTTGAAAAACGACACAAAAAATTCAAGCATGTTCGAATTTTTTTTTTCTCGTTTTTTTTAAGACATAAAACGACGTTTTGTCCACACACGATCATTTTAAATGACGTTTTTTAAAACGTCGTTTTTTTCATCACAAAAAACAACCGTCTGTACGCAGCATTACATTTAGCAGAGTGAAGAGGAATGTTACTTTGAGAAATAGAGCAGAGAAAGAAGTGTTACATTCCATTCCCTTGGGGGGGGGGGGGGTAAAGTTGAAGGTTTGCAAGAATCTTCCAGTAACTATGACAGGAAACAGGAAGTACTTTTCTCTCCTGAAGTGAACTACTAGTAGGTGTAAAATCCTAGCAGCATGCATAAATCCCTGTATGATTAGTACAAATAATGTCATACAGTATAAACTACAAAGTCAGCACAGAGGTTACCCATCGTCACCATCCTTTTTCTTCTTGTCTTTCTTTTTAGTATTATCCTTTGCTTTTCTGTTGGCTGCTCCAGGTCCCTTCCTTCCTCTTTTCCCCCTCTTGCCAGCTGGAGAGCCTTCTCCATCTTCTTCATTTTCTTCATCGGGGACATTTGCACCTTCATCATCAGTTTCTGCCAACCAAGGTTTCATGTTTGGTACCCTCCAGTTTTTCTCCCGACGTTTTGGAGGGAGATCTTCCTCACCCTCAGAGTCTTCCAGTTCCCCTTAGGCATAAAAAACACAAAGAAATCCCTTACTCAAATTTTTACAAACTGTTTTTGACTCATCTATGCTAGATTGCTTCTTGGTGCCCTACCTGCTCTTGAAGATTATAAAAAATGATAAAGATCTGCTGACTTGCCCTACCACAAGGTTTATGGCAACATTGTAGATGTAGGAACTCTGTCCTATACTGTTGTGTCCCTAAATACATTTAGTGTGTTTGCTGCTGGTCTGTAACCAGCCTGACCATCAATTTAACTTTTTCTAGGCTCTGCAGGTCAACCCTTAGCTCAGTGGGTTGATTGTGTCTGCCTTACTGTAAAGCTGGTCATAGATGGGTAGAAAATTGATCAAAAAATCATTAGTATTTGATAAAGATCGGTCGCACACGCCTGAAATAAAGCCATCATCGTAGCAACATTTTTCCTCCATATGTCAACATATTATGAATCGCTAATAACAAATGGTACACCTTGAGCAATTTTATGATCAGCGGCAATGATGTAAATTTTTTTTGACCTTTACTGTATTTATAGCTGTATTTATTTCACCAGCTAACAAAGAACATGTGAAATTACACATCGTTACTGTGTGCGGCAAATCTGCCGTTTTGAGCAGTCTTTTTATTGGCAAATGTGTTGAGTTTTTGCTATGGATTCTCAAAAGAAGAGGAAGGTAGCAATTTTGGCAAGGGGAAAGATCTTTCTTGTGCTTCCTGGGTTACATTTTACCATACACATGGGTTGTACACAGGGCCAGAAAAAATGTCCGGGGGGGGGGGGGGCAGAGGATGGGAGGCCAGCGAGGCAAGAATAATTTTTAATTATTTAAAATTTTCTATCACATATGCTTTTCTGCACAATTGCGGTAAAACAGTGGGAGGGACCTAAAACTTCAGCCTAAATACAGAGTGCAGGGATCAGAAGTACCGTATTTAATGTGCAAGGGTTAGGTGTATGAATTTTCAGCAAGTACAGAAAATACGTGTTGATCTTGCCAAAAAATGCATTTCTCTTTTTACTTCCTGAAAGTTGAACTGGAAACATATTTCAATGTTACCAGTATAGAGGGGCAGGGCTCATGGGTAATGCACAGGTTGACAATATGTACTATACAGAGTGCAGGGATCAGATTGCGCAAAGCACAAAATGCACAGTCATCTACAGTACTTCCCTTAAAGGGTCAACACCTAGAAACAGATAATTTTGCCCTATCTAGGGGCCAGTTCACACCAGAACTGTTGTACATTTTTTCAAGCTGTTTCTAATCGATTCAACTACCAACGTTTACAAAATCATTAATTTACGCACCAAAATTCTGACATGAGGGTTGCCATAAAACTTTGCATTTCAAGAATTGAAATGAGCCCACTAACATTTAGAAAGTTGAACAATTGAGCAATTCAACGCTTTTTTAAACTATTTTCTACCCATCTATGGCCAGCTTTAGGAAGGTTCCAGTAAGTAGCATGGGAAGGACAATCACTGAGTAATTCATATTTATCTGATACAACAATTCCCTGTGGAGAGTTTTCAGGGCTATGATTTGGGGAGATGATAAATATTTGGCCCACTTTTCCAGTATTTGTACTGGGCTTTGCTTGGGCAGAATGTCTGTTTGGAAGATCACTGATTGTACTTTGTCTCAACCAAGGGCATGTGCTGTAGGGCAAATGACATTAGGTGCTTCCTGGCATGGACATCTGGAGGTAACAGGGCTAAGGGAATCTTCTTGCTGAAGAGTGTCGCAGAGGAGCTAGGTAAAACTGCCATCTGAACATTGTGAGAAGGATTTACCATGCACCAAGCAAGTTGTCTTGGAATAATCTAAAAGTGTTAAGATACATATTGCTTGAAGAGAGAGCTCCATTGATACTTGAAGTGGTTGTAAATACCCAGTGAAGTGAATAGCCTTATATAATAAACAGAGATTTAATTTTTTTCCAAAATAGGTTTTACTTGTTTATCTACAGTCTTCTGCTCTCTACACCCTTTAAAAGGTGCAGATTGTGTTAAAGTCCGATTCCACCCGCAATTTTTTTTTTAAAGTCAGCAGCTACTAACATTTTTAATAAGGACACTTACCTGTCCTAGTCGTCTGCGATGTCGGTCCCCTGACGGTCGATCGCTCGGTCTTGGCGACTCCATCCTTACTAAGGGAAACAGGCAGTGAAGTCTTAGGCTTCACTGCCTGTTTCCTACTGCGCATGCGCGACTCGCGCATCGCTTTGAGAATGGACGGCTGCCTCCTGAAATACACACAGTTCCCAGAAGGCAGCGCGGCTCATTCACCAGAAGACACAGCAACGGAGGAGGAGACAGGAGATCCATTTTTTTTATTATTTATTTTAAGTTGTATGAGGAAAAAACAAATATATTGTGGCCCAGATCCCCTTCTGGGGTCTCTCAGTGGCATTCGTGGCTCCTCCTCTTCTCAAGTGTCACATAAGAGAAGTGCACTCCTTCGGGACACCCGTGCCGGCGAACTCCCGTGTCCTGCTGCTGCGTCTATTGACAGCAGGACTCAGCCGCGCCCCCGGCGCCTGCGTTGTTGGATTTGTTGGATTTGATTGACAACAGCGGGAGCCAATCTATCCAATCAGGACACGAGACACTGGCTAGAGCTGAAAGAACAGGTTCAGGTAAGTAAACGGGGGGTCTGGGGAGCTGCTGCATGACAGAATTTTTTTTTTTTACCTTAATGCATTAAGGTGAAAAAACATGAGGGTTTACAACCTTTAGAACCACTTTAAGTAACCAAGTTCAAGCCTGTTGAGTTCCTTCTTTCAGGTCATGGGGCACTTTAATAACAGAAGTATTTTGGGATTGTTTAGAATTTTCAAGAAGCTGATAGAAATGAGACACCTATTCAACCACTTGACCTCCGTTAGATTTACCCCCTTCATGACCAGGCCATTTTTTGCAAGACGGCTTCGCGTTACTTTAACAGACAATTGTGCGGTCATGCCACGCTGTACCTAAATACAATTTATGTAATTTTTTCCCACAAATAGAGCTTTCTTTTGGTGGTATTTGATCACTACTGCCTTTTTATTTTTAAGTTTTTGCGCTATAAACAAAAAAAAGACATTTTGGAAAAAAAATAAACAAATATTGAATTTCTTCATAAATTTGGACCAAATATGTATTCTGCTACATATTTTTGGTAAAAAAACAAAACACAATAAGTGTATATTGATTGTGTTTTTCCTTTACAGAGCTCCATCCTGTGCATCCTCCTGACGATCGGCAGTTACCGGCGGACACCCATTGGCCAGCACTCGTTGATCGGCTTACAGTGCTGTGAAAAAGTATTTGCCCCCTTCCTGATTCCTGATTTTTCAATAATTTTTTTTGCATATTTCTCACACTTAAATGATTCAGATCATCAAACAAATTTTAATATTACACAAAGATAAGCTGAGTAAATCCGAAATGCAGTTTTACAATTATTATTTTGTTTATTAAGGGAAAAAAGCTGTTCAAACCTGCCTGGCCTTATATCAACAAGTAATTGCCCCCTCCCATGCTGAATCATGGATAAATTGTGATTAACCACAATTTTTTTGGAAAGCTGGGTTTCACTTGCCACACACAGGCCAGACCTGTTGAATCAATAAATCACATAAATAAAAGCTGTCTGACAAAGTGAAGCACGCTAACAGATCACAAAAACCCACACATCATGCCACAATCTAAAAAAAATCAAGAACAGATGAGAAACAAACATGTATCGATCTAGGATTGGTTTCAATGCCATTTCTAATGCCGCGTACACACCATCACTTTATGTGATGAAAAAAAATGACGTTTTTAAAAACGTCACTTTAATTGACCGTGTGTGGGGGAAAACTTTGTTTTATGTCTTCTAAAAAACGACCAAAAAAAATTTAAGCATGCTTAAATTTTATGTGTCGTTTTTCCAAACGTCAACTTTTACTTCACAGAAATTGACTGTGTGTAGTAAAAAACGTCGTTTAAAACGACGTTTTTTCACCCGCGCATGCCCAGAAGCTACTTATAAAGCGAGCTTCATTTGAAAAACGTGGTGGAATGTAACCTCGCTTTGCTAGAACATTGTGAGAAAAACGATGGTGTGTAGGCAACTTCGTCTTAGAAAATTGAAGTTTCAAAAACGTCATTTTTTACTTCACAGAAAATGTCGTTTTTTTCATCACATAAAGTGATGGTGTGTACGGGGCATAAGGCTTTGGAACTCCAGTAAACCATGTGGAGAGCCATTATCCACAAATGGAGATAAATGGAGATAACTTTGAACAGGAGTGGCGGCCAGTCTACAAAAATTACTCCAAGAGTATGACAACGACTCATCCAGGAGGTCATAAAAGAACCCAGAGCAACATCTAAAGAACTGCAGGCCTCACTTTCCTCTGGTAAGATCAGCGTTCATGATTCAACAATAAGAAAGAGACTGGGCAAAGTTGGCATCCATGGGAAAGATCTAAAGCCACTGCTTAACAAAAAGAACACAAAGGCTCATCTCACATTTACCAAAAAAAATCTTGATTTTCCCAAGACTTTTAGGCAAATATTCTGTGAACTGATGAAACAAAAATAAAACTTTTAGGAAGGTGTGTGTCTCATTAAATCTGGCAAGAAAACAAATACAGCATTTCATAACAAGAACATCATACCAACAGTCAGGTGGTAGCGTGATGGTCTGATGCTGCTTTGCATGACCTGGATGACTTACCATAATTGATGGAAAATGCTGAAGAAGAATGTCCGCTATCAGTTTGTGACCTCAAGCTCAAGTGCACTTGGGTTATGCAGCAGGACAATGATCTGAAACACAACAGCAAGTCCACCTCCAAATGGTGAGAACAAGGCAAAATTTATGTTTTGGAGTGGTCTAGTCAAAGCCCGGACTTAAATTCAATTGAGACGCTGTATCATGACCTTACACGTTGTTCATGGTGTAAAACCCTCCAATGTGACTGAATTAAAACAATTCTGTAAAGAAGAGTGGGCCAAAATTTCTTCACAGCAATGTGAAAGACTCATTGCCAGTTATTGCAAAAGCCTGAATGCAGTTGTTGCCGCCAAGGGTGGCACAACCAGTTATTAGATTTAGGGGGCAGGCAGGTTTGGACAGCTTTTTTGCTTCATTAAATGAAACCATCATTTAAAAACTGCATTTTGTATTTACTCAGGTTATCGTTGTGTAATAATAAAATGTGTTTAATGATCTAAATCATTTAAGTGTGACAAATATGCAAAAAAAATTAAAATCAGAAAGCGGGCAAATACTTTTTCACAGCATTGTACATGATTCTGCACAGAGTGACTAAAGTAAATCTGCTATGGGGCAGTCAGCAAGTGGTTAATATTTAGAAAATATGACTTCTGAAATATTTCATGTTCTGTCCCGTCAAACAGAATAGTTAAGCAGAAAAATAACTTCCAGTTTTGGTTATTTCATTTGCTTTTTGATATAAATTAAAGAGAATCATTTATCAAGCAGTCTCTTTATGTGACATAGATGTGCTTGATTTTGCTAAAGCTAGTGGTGCATGCAAACATTAATTAGAAAGATTGACGAGTAGTGATTGAGTTGTGTTTTCATCGACATACACAAACTACCTGAATAGAAAACCTGTCAAGAGAAATTAAGGTGCTTTTTTTTTAAGGCTTCTGAAGGTTATAAAAGTTCTCTTCACCGATACTGAAAGATTTTGTCAAAGGAAAACCTGTGATTTGGCTTGGCGATTATGTGCCAAAATCCATTGCTTGTTCCATGATGTACTATTTTTTTATCCACTTTAAAGCAAGAATGCTTAGGTTTTGTTCCTATTACATGTCCTTGCACTTCAGAAAGGGATGAAGATCCTTTCAATATTGAAATACTTATGTAAATAAAGAGCTATTGCTCTTTCTAATACTGGTGTTATCATGTCATTTTAGAGTAAAATAATATTTAGTTGAATTCTTCTTTAAAGCTGAACAGCAGAGAAAAAATATTTGTGAAAATTTGCACTGTAAAAATAAACTAGGACTAATTAGATGCCTGCCATGTGTGGCTGCTGCTGTGTTTGAGAAAACTCACTTCAACGCATACAGTACAGTAAAGGCCCAACGTAAAAAATGGAAAAGTACATTTTTGGGCTAGAGTACACAGACCACCGCAGATCAGTTACTCTGCACCTCCTCAATTCAGAAAACATCTTGAACAATTTTTACAGGGTACAAGGTAATCTGTGAGTCCTCTAATGACAGAATACTTTGTGTTGAAAAGAATGCAAGACATTTTCTGAATAGAGGAGGTGCAGAGCAAGTGACCTGCTATCCTCTATGTACTTTAGACCAGATGTTCTATGTACTTAACTGTACAGGCTCAATGAAAGCAAGAGTTTTCCAAAATGCATCAACAACCATTTATTTTAGTAGTGATCATTTTTTCTAATATATATATATATATATATATATATATATATATATATATATATATATATATATATATATATATATATATATATATATATATACATACATATATGTGTGTGTGTAGCGAGGTATCACCTTTCTTATGTGATTAAAAGACTACCATCTGCTGATCAAGAAGGATCTCAGCCCCCTCCGGTGACCAAGTTGTGTTATAGCCACCTTTTATTTACTTTTGCACCGGAACAGCAAGGAATGTTAGGAAACTGAGTACAGGGAGAAAGAGACTCCATTGCCCTGGTTTATTTCTAGACTACAATACCCAGAGAGCAACTGTACAACCCCAGAATGCTTTGCTCCCCGCACAGCCTGCTGGGGGAGGTAATTTAAGGAAGAGGATGTGTTTGGCGCGCTTTCTCTGGACCACCTCTTCAACCCAGTAGGACACCTATGTGAGGTGCCTGTCTGGAAATCTAGGCCAAAGTTTGAGGCCTATCCACGCCCGGGCGGATCGCCATCCAGAGAAAGAGAGAGGATCCCTGACGGAGTGATCGGACGGTGTCCCAGTGCAGCAGTGACCTGTGGGAGAACCGGAGCCTGTCATCCTGAAGGACTGTGTGTTGGAGTTCGCAGAACGAGTGTTCCGGAAGGACAAGGCCTGATCTGATTGGGTGAGACGGGCACCTGCCCAAGCATACTAACTGCATTGCAGGAGGGTGGATCGTTTACACACACCAATGTGATTTGACTGTTCGGGCATCTCTCGCCAGTTTATTTATTCCCCTTTTGGATTACAAATTACTTTGTTGCGTGCCAACGCATGCCAATGCAGAAGTGCACTAACTGTGGAGATAATTTGTATTGAGATTTGGTCTGGCCCACCAAATTATATTAGTGAAGTATATTATCTAAAGACTGCCTGTTAGGTATAGTAAACCGTTGATATTTATCTACATACCCTTTAACTGGTGTATGGGGTTAGCTCAGTAGCGGGGGTGTGTGACCTCCTAAGTGGGTTCACTACACACTGAATTATACAGAGAGGCAGCCATGGGTGGTTGAAAAACAAGGGTTATGGTGTATTCTTCCATATTGCTGGAAACAAGTGAAAGCATCCAAACAGCATAAACAAAATACAACATAAAATAAACCCTGGCCACTTGGGCCGTCTACCTTCACAACACAGGAACCTACCTATGGAGTCTGGCACAGCCTACTGCTGGGCAGACACTGCTGGTCTTCCAGCAGAAAACAATAGTCTTTTTGATTTTTTTATCGCACAGCAAAAATATCAACAACCATTTCACCTTCAGAAGTCTTCCTCAGCTCACTGCTCTCCTTAACTCAACAAGCCTCAGGATGCAGCATTCAGTAGTAATCCTCTGGACAACTTATAGAGGCCTTAATTTTTCGTTCTGAACAGCTGAAGCTATCCAACATCCTTAAACCTTTCTGACTACCTCTGCAGCCGACACCTGATAGTAATTGGTGAATTTTCTAAACAAGGCAGAAATGTATCTCCCGTCTGTGACAACACCCCCAGATTTACCTGACTTCCTGTCACATACCCCCCCCCCTCTTGTTTCAACCCTAGGGTTGGGACACAGGTTGCCAGGCACGCATGTACTCGGGACAAACCATCTGCATTCCCCATTTTAACACCGGGGCGATGCGTTACCACAAAACTAAATTCCTGAAGGGCCAGGAACCACCTATTTATTCTCCTATTGGTCTCCTTGTTTTGTGCCATCCACTTCAATGGGGAATGATCCGTCACCAGTTCAAACTGTCTACCCACAAGGTAGTACCGGAGAGAATCTAAAGCCCATTTCACCGCCAAACACTCTTTCTCAATGGTGGCATAATTCTCCTCATGGGCCTTCAACTTTCGAGGTAAAGAACAGGGTGTTCCTCCCCCTTGACAATCTGGGACAGTACAGCTCCTAACCCCACATTTGACGCATCTGTCAGAACCACAAAGTCCCGTGAAAAATCAGGCGAATTTAAAACTGTCTGACTACATAAGGCCTGTTTTAAAGCCTGAAAAGCTGTTTCTGCTTCGAGAGTCCATTTGGTCATGACAGACTCCTTCCCTTTGGTCAAATTGGTCAGGGGAGCAGCCTGTGAGGCAAAATGCGGGATAAAACGGCGATAATAACCCGCGATCCCCAAAAATGCACGAACCTGTTTCTTATTGGCGGGACGTGGCCAATCCTGAATAGCCTCAACTTTGTTTATCTGGGGCTTGATTAGACCTCTTCCAATGGTATACCCCAGATACTTCGCCTCTTCTAACCCAAGGGTAAATTTTTTTGGATTGGCTGTAAACCCAGCTTCCCAGATGGAATCCAACACAGCCTGAACTTTTGGTAAGTGTGAGACCACATCATCGAGGTATGCAGCAGCATAGGCTCGATGAGGCCGAAGGGTCTTATCCATGGTGTGTTGAAACGTGGCGGGAGCATTCTGTAACCCAAAAGGCATCCTCCGAAATTGGAAAGATCCTTCTGGAGTTACAAATGCTGTTTTTTTCCTGGCCGACTCCGAGAGAGGAATTTGCCAATAACCCTTGGTCAGGTCTAACGTCGTCATGTACCGGGCAGTGCCTAGGCGATCAATCAGTTCATCTATGCGGGGCATAGGATAGGTGTCAAACTTGGTGATTTTATTCAGGCGGCGAAAATCATTACAAAACCGCCAACTTCCATCTGGTTTGGGTACCAAGACAATGGGACTGGACCAATCACTATTTGACTCTTCTATCACCCCAAGCTCAAGCATTTTTTTTTTACTTCCTGACGAATTGCCTCTCGCCGGGCTTCTGGAATTTGATAAGGCTTCAACTTGACCTTATCCCCTGGTGTGGTGATAATGTCATGTTCAACTCCGGAGACCCAACCTGGCAAGTCTGAAAACTTCTCCCTATTTCAGAGCACAAACTCTTTAGCCTCCTGTTGCTGAGTTTTGGACAGAGTCCCACGCTATCCCATCTTCAGGGACAGCCAGGTTAAACGGAGCAGAAGATCGGGTAGTCTTAGCGACCAAGGACTCTCTATCCTTCCACGGTTTCAACAAGTTCACATGATAGAGTTTCTCAGGTTTTCGTCTTCCCGGTTGGCTAATTTTATAATTCACCACCCCCATTTTCTCCAACACTTCATAGGGACCCTGCCATTTGGCTAGGAATTTACTTTCGACCGTGGGGACCAGCACCAACACCCTATCACCAGGTGCAAAGGAACGGACCTGGGCCCCACGATTGTAAATCCTCTGTTGAGCCAACTGGGCTTGGGCTAAATGTAGCTTCACAATCGGCATCACTTGGGCAATTCTATCTTACATTTGTGCCACATGTTCAATCATACTTCGATGAGGGGAACTCTCACTCTCCCATGTTTCCCTGGCAATGTCCAGTAGGCCCCGGGGTGCCTCCCATACAGTAACTCAAACGGAGAGAACCCTGTGGACGATTGGGGAACCTCTCTTATGGCAAACATCAGATAAGGGAGCAGATAATCCCAATTCTTTCCGTCTTTATCCACCACCTTCCTCAACATTTGTTTTAAGGTTTTATTAAACCTTTCCACTAACCCGTCTGTTTGAGGGTGATATACTGATGTACGTAATTGGGTCACTTTCAGGAGTTTACAAAGTTCTCTAGTCACCCTAGACATAAACGGGGTGCCCTGGTCAGTTAGGACTTCCTTAGGGAGACCCACACGGCTGAAAACCTGAAATAACTCTTTAGCAATGGTTTAAGCAGAGGTGTTTCTGAGAGGAATCGCTTCTGGGTAACAGGTGGCATAGTTCATTATTACCAAGATGTGCTGGTGCCCTCTAGTGGACTTCAGTAAGGGGCCAACCATGTCCATGGTGATCCTCTCAAAAGGGACCTCGATAATGGGCAGGGGTACCAATGGACTGCGGAAATGTGGCATGGGTGCAGTAATCTGACACACTGGACAGGAAGAGCAGTACAATTCCACTTCTTTAGTGATCCCAGGCCAATAAAACCTCTGGGTGATTCTGCTCCCAAATGTCCCCCAAGAATGTGCCCATGGGCCAGTTCCAACACCATCTTGCGGTACAGTTTAGGCACTACCAGTTGCTCAATGTTGTCCTCTATCCTCTGTGACACTCGATATAACAGGTCCCTTTCAATAATGAAGTAAGGGAGGGCAACCCTCTCGTCAGGGTTAACTAACTCCCCATCTATCTTCACTACATTCTCCCGGGCTCTTAGCAATGTGGGGTCCCTCAATTGCTCAGTGATAACATTTTCTCTGTGCACCTCGAGGTCATCAAACCTTATCGGCCGATGTTCCTCTTCTGAGGTAGCCGACACCTCCCTAGGGACAGGTGTTTCCCCTGCTAAGACTGAGAGCCGAAACTCAGGAGAATCCTCACAGTTAGAGGATTCTGGAGTAGATGGTTCAGGCTCAGAAGAACCACTTACTGGGGAATCTGGGCAATCCCAGAGTTCCCAGAACTTTGGGAAATCCCTTCCCACAATGGGGTCATGTGGCAGTCGGGGAACTAGACCCACTTGGTGACACAAGTTACCAAGGGAGGTTTCAAAGGAAACAGTAGTCACCGGATAGTAATTGGTGAATTTTCTAAACAAGGCAGAAATGTATCTCCCGTCTGTGACAACACCCCCAGATTTACCTGACTTCCTGTCACACTGGGTAGTTGATTTTTTTAGACTGTACAGTGCTGTTATATGGGAGAGCTGGTTGAGGCTTGGCAAGGAGGTGCTTCAGTGTGGGTATCTTACTGAGGGAATCCCTTTGCTGTGTACACAGGTCCACATAGTTATTATAATTTAATTTGTATCTATCTGTTATCCACTGACTCTTGCAGGGCTCTGCAAGAAGTTTACTACTGTTTTACCCCTTTTGTTTCTCTTGCTTTTGTTTTACCAAGTAAAGAGTTACATTGGTTAAGCTGAATTTGTGTGCAGTCCATCTGTCATCCTACAGGATCAATACAACTCAAGGTAATCAATTGTTTGCATAATTTATGGTGGTGTAATAGGATATTGTGCCCTTCAACAGCTATTGGGGGTCCACAATTCCCACTGATACCAGTTGTGCCAAGGGAGGGTTTGAGACAGTTTTAGGGGTTGATAGCAAGAGCGTAGACCCAAAACAAACCAGCAGCTCCTTCGGGGGTAGTGCTACATATATATATATATATATATATATATATATATATATATATATATATATCCCCATTTTTTTTTTAGCTGGAGTATAATGTTACTAAACCCAGGATCCTGCATTCACTATATCTGATCTTTCACAGGACACAGAAATGCAATAGTTTTAGTGAATATAAACTGATAAATACCTTTTTTAAGGCTGGGTTCACACTATACTACACGACAGCAGTACGACTTTCATCCTACTTTGCTCTGCGACATCTGTCCTACATTGGTCCTACATTGATCCTACATCCATCCGACTTTCATGAACAGGATACTACTTTGAACCGACTTTGTGATAGTCTGACTTGTTCTTTGACCAATCAAAACAATCCCAGAGTGAGATAAATTCCTTTTACTGCTGCTGTAATCACATGTCGGATGTCTGGTAAGGACAAGGCTCCTACTTTGGTTCGACTTCAATGATATTCAGTGGGCTGAAGTAGGATCAATGTCGGACCAAAGTAGTACAGGGAGCATTTTCAAAGTCGGACCGACTTGTGTCGGACCAGTTAAGACGGCTCTCATAGGGAAACATTGATTTTCACACGTCATGCGACATGAGCTCCCAATGTCGGAGCGTTTGTCGGAGTGTGAACCCAGCCTAAAGCAGTATGTAGCAGTCTTGTAACTTCTATCAGTGTCTGGTTAAAGCTTTTAGGAGGAGTTTTAATTCCATTGATTGTTCTATAAGGCTTCAGGACCACTGACCCTCTGTCTGGACAGTGCTGATTGACCTTGTGCTGATCACATGTACTTGCTAGCAATACACACCAAACTGAGCATGTGCAGCTTGTCCCCTAATGCTCTGTTCTATAAGGAGATTCAGTAGACCCGCAACTAGAGTCAGCAAGCATGTGGGAGCCCCCATTTATGGCACAGGCTCTGAAGGCCCGGCACTGCATGCACTCTGAATATCTCCTAAATTGTGCAAGTTTAGGAGATATTTACAGTACCTACAGGTAAGCCTTACTATAGACATGCCTGTAGGTACAAGTGGAAGAACAGCGTTTACTACCAATTTAGGAATTAATAAGTTGCCTGGACCTAGGAAAAAGAAGAGACATCCTCCTGTTGTACCAGCAGCTTTCTGCTTAATACTGCCAGTGTACCAGAGAACAATGTAGAAATCAATGCCAAATAATATCGCAAAAACTACTTATTTTCCACCACAACATGAACATATGTTAGCCCTCTCATTGACCTAAGGGTCATCCTAATGCCGCGTACACACGATCGGTTCGTCTGATAAAAACGGTCTGATGCCGACGCATGCTTGGAAGCATTGAACTTAATTTTTCTCAGCACGTCGTGTTTTACGTCACCGCATTGGACACGATCATTTTTTTAACTGATGGTGTGTAGGCAAGACTGATGAAAGTCAGCTTCATCGGATATCTGATGAAAAAATCCATCAGACTGTTTTCATCGGATGAACCAATCGTGTGTACACGGCATAAGAGCTTTCAACCAATCCTTACTGTTTACATCTATTATAAGGAAAAATTATACCTTACCTGCATTTTCATCCACTTCGATTCGTACTGTGGGTAAAAGAAAGATATTTATTATAGTTGTTATATTTTGTGAAAATTGTGCTTTTAATAAATGGAAAAATATCAAATATGTCATTACAAATTACGAAGAAAAATGCAAACAAACTGTTGTAAAAAATAAAACAAGAAAACCATAGCAACGCTGGGGATGTTTTGTACACTTTAGAAAATTCCTGACTTACCAAGCTTTGTGCTTATGTTAGCTACAGCAAACCTTTTATGTTTGCTAAAAAAAGAGGGTGCCAGGATGCATAATCAGTTTGATCGTAGCAGGCAACCCCTACCACTTGGCAGTTTGTTTGAGGAAGTTAGTTCAATTGTCTGTTATGTTTTCAGGAAAAAAATGACAGGGTAAGAATCTGTAATGATGTTGAAAATCTTTGCAATGTATACAACTGATCTAGAGAGGATTGATTTTGAACAAAAGTTGTAGATCACCATAAGAGGATCACAGGGGTTAATTTACTATGTATGGCCCATTTCACATGGGCTTTCTGATAAGGTCTGCATAAACACACACAAGAGAGTGCAAGCTCCTCATGCATTATCACCAAACAATTTATTAAATCCCCAAAGACAAATTAATACTCATAACTGCATAAAAACAGCAGGCATACAACATTAATACTTCAGAAATGGATGGTATGTCCCATCATTGGACCATCTGATTGGTAAGCTAATGCATTTCGGGAGACTAGCTCCCTTCTTTAGAGCTCTGAAGAAGGAAGCTAGTTTGTGTCTGTCTGTTCCCAGGTGTCAGTGTTGAGGACCACTAATGGAGGGACACTGATGGGGGAGCTACAGTGAGGGGGACACTGATGGGGGAGCTACAGTGAGGAGAAAATTGATTTGATGGGGGAGCTACAGTGAGGAGGACACTGATGGGGGAACTACAGTGAGGGAGGCACTGATGGGGGAGCTACAGTGAGGGGGCAGTGATGGGGAACTACAGTAAGGGGGACACTAATGAGGGAGCTACAGTGAGGGGACACTAATAGGGGAGCTACAGTAAGGGGGACACTATTCACTATAGTTGATACTGCACATCTTTAGATGTACCTCTCCTAGTGTTACTTTACTATCACATAGTCTTGCACATTCTCTGCAGCCCTTCAACCACCTGCTCAGACAGCATGTATTTTATCCTGATTTCATCTGTTGTTCGAGGTAAGAGTTTTCCTCCTTTTGTGTGGCATATATGTGGCCCATGTCTTTATTTTAGTGTGGCCTACTCAGCGTGCCACTATTAGCCCCTCCCCTTGCTCTGTCCATCACAATACCCCTATTTCAGGCTTGCCAATTGTGAAAAGTTCCTAGGGAAGTGCTGATGGGATTTACTGTGGACAGCTCCTAGGTTACAGCCTTTGGATACAACTGGAATAGCAACAGCTGACAATGAGATGTGGTACAGAATCAAGAGATGGGATCACTGTCAAATAAGCACAAGGTCAGCCAACAGGGACCATCAGAAAAACAGGGTATCAAACCTGAAACAGAAGTTATTGGAAAAGGTGCATGGAAACTGGAAATCAGAGAGGACTTTGCTCAAGCAAAAGGAATTGCACTGAGCAAGCTTAAATATCTTTCCCAATGACCATGACATCAGAGAAAGGGCTCTGCAGCATTTCTCAGCAGGAACACCTAAACACACAGACAGAGTAAAGCCTCGCACACACGATCTCATGTCGAAAGTAAAGAGGTTACTCACAATACGAAAATTCTCATTCGACAGAATAAAACTTCAGAAATGTAACATGTTGATTAGTTTTGCATTTGTATTCTTTATTTTCTAAGCATGCGTAGCCTTGCTCTTACAGTTTTTTCGGACGAAAACCGTACCAATTAAACAAAAATCGGACAATGTGTTCACAACCGATAAAAAAATTTTTTAGCCTGCACATCTAGCTTTTGTCTGATGAAAAACTGAATAAGCTGTCAAAAGCACCATACCAACGATCCGAAAAATCTGCAGATCGTTCGTCACACTAAATTTTTCTTCCGACTTTCAGATCGTGTGTACGGGCCTTAAGCCTTGGCACAGGTGTCTAGAAAAGGTAGAGGGACTATTCACAGCCACTGAGTTTTACATCTGTTGCCACGCATTATTATTAATGGTAATGCACTTTGAACTGAATCTCAATGCAAATCATATAGCACATCAATATGTTTTGATGCAATTCCATTTATTTCAATAGGAAATGCATGAAGCAAAGATGCAAAGGTGTATATTGAGAACGCGTTTACTTGGGGTAAGATGAACAGGAAGCAAGCATGGGAATCAGGTGAAGAACTGCAATGACTAACCTGAAGCTAAAACAGGTGCACACACTAGCACAGGTCCTGAAGACAGCAAACTGTGAAAATGTTTAATAAAGACAGGGCAACATATTGTTTTTTATCCTTTTTGTTTCTCCTATACATAACCAGTTAATCAAAGAACTGATAGTTTTAATTTATTCTTTAAGCACAGAGAAAACTCAGTTTGTAAAGAGAATATTATCTACATATAGAAACTGGTATGCTCCAGTAGGAAAACGACCCCTAGTGTTCATATTGTAGTATACTAAATTAGGCAAACAAAGGGAAACACTGTTCAAGCTAAAGTTATTCGAATCGATGCCAAAGATAAAAAAAAAAGAAATGACAGAAGTTAGTACAGGCATTCAAAGGGATAGAATAAATCATAAACTATTCTGACACTCTGACATCTCCTGCATGATGGCATTTACCATCAGCATATTTACTCTACAATAAAATGAGGATGAAAGCCATACAATATGTTAATCCAAGATTTAATTCGTTCAAATACATACTAAATGAACAGAAAGCAAAAAGCAAAGGACAGTAGAAATACAATATGCTGTGTATAGTATTGTTTACACACATATGGTATATTTTTCTAGACATCTGTCATCAAGAAAAAATAGCTAAAAGACTTTGTTGTTGAATTCTATAAAAAAGTTAATTACCAAAACTTGGTTTAAAGGCACATTCTTGAGACTAATTGTAGGAAGCACTGTCAAACAGTAAAACGAGGGAAGGGATGGAGGGATGGAGGGATGACAATTTATTTTTTGCTAAGCAGAGTTGAAAGAAATTATGAAAAAAACACTATCCGATAAATCATAGGTAGCAAGCATTTTGCAGTACACATCAATAAACAGATACCATATAATTCACAAGCACAAATCCACAAAGGATTTTTTTTTTTACGAAAATATCAATAGTTAGAACAGAAATTTAAAAAATAAAAGATATAATTAAACTAATTTTATGGCATAAAAGTAAATTAATAAATCTGTACAAAAACCTTTATTTTTAAGCATTAGAAACAACCATTTACATTGGAATTAAAATGTAAATGGAGTTAAGATGTACATTTTTCCATGATCACAAGAAAGCAATTCAGTTCAGTAAATGAGAAGTTAGAAGAGATACCAGTCTAAGATTCCATACCGTCATTTTCAGAAGCCACAAGTTTTTGGTGTTTGGGCATCACCTCTCTGCTTCTGGCAGGTGATCCTAGTTAGCAAGTTTCAGGGAAAAATGGAAAAAAGTTTTCGGATAGATGTCTAGCACCAGAAGCCAGGTATCTTCCAATGAGAGAATGCTGGTGTAATGTCACTCTTTGAAATATGAGAAAGGACTAATCTCCCATCTCATTAAGAATTCATGAATGTTTAGTTTATCACTTAGAATTGTAGTGCTAAGGTCAAAAGGGTAAAAAGTTTTCTTAACTTTGCAGGTTCCCAAGAAGATGAAATCAGAAAGTTAAGATAAGCAGGACAATTAATAAAGTAAGGGAATCATGGACCTGTAAATTGAATGCTTACATAAAATTTGGGATATTTGTTTGTATAGCAGAGAAGGGTGCTGCTGTTTGTTAGAAGCGTTCCATTAGCAGCAGTACACAAAATCATTTTATTGAAGACTCTTTAGCACCTGACTATAGATTATTGAACTAAATTCCTTCAGATAGCAACACTTTGTGCTATGTAATTGTGACGTGGATATGTGAGCCTGAGGTTCTAAAGGCCTAACAAATGAACAGTGTGCAGACAGCAGGTGTTTTGCATTGCAGTCAGCAGTACACTGTCTAGCCATAAGAGCGTTCCCATCTATGCTGCTCATATGAACCTCTAACTGAATGTTATAGGATCTCAGTGAGGACAGATATGAGCCTGATAGACAGTGATCAATTGCACTGATGCTGCCAACGACTCCAAAGAGCAGACAGCCTCATAAGGCCTAAGTAAGACACTATTCTAGACAGACACTAGTTAATATAGAGTAAAGCCTGGTACACACGAGGAGAATATCAGATGAATAATTGTCCGTTTTGTTTGCATGCTAGTCTATAAAAAAGTTACTAGAGTTGTGAAAATTCTCGTAGGACAGAATCCAACCCTTCGCGATGATGTCATGTATTGTATTGTAATTGCTTCATTTACAAGCATGCGTGGTCTTGTTTATTTTATTTTTTGTGGGTGAATACTATAATACTGATTAAACAAAAATTGTCTGTTCTGTTATTGTACGAAAAAAGTTTTTGTGTTTGCACCTTTGGATAATTTCTCATCAACTGTCATGATCGGCTCTCGGCAGCTGTGTACTAACAAACAGATTAAAGGACGATCGCCCTAAAAAGCCGTATCTTTTGTCCAATTTTCTTATTGTGTGTACTAGTTATAAGTCATATTGATAGTTTTTCTTATCTTGTCCTAAATCACAGAAAGCATTATACAGACACATCCTACCAAATAAAGTCCTTCTCAACTCATTAGTGACTAGTTATTTTAGAAAATATGCTTAGATTTAATTCACATACTTTGTGAACCCATTGACACTTTATTTTGTGGCAATGCTCTGTGGCAGCAGAAAAAAAGGCTCCACCACCAGATGTGTGCACTTTTCAATTTCCTATGGTATGAATATATTACTTACCCTAGGTCTACCAATGTGTTGGCTAACCACATTGAAGGAACCACACAAAGCAATGAGTCTGAAAAAAAGCCGCAAAAAACGAATCTCACATCTAATGCCAATATATTTTAAAGAGAACCCCTATCTTTTTTTTCAAAGTTTTTTAAGTCTGTTGGCAAAAGAGCTGTAAGATTTTTAAAACCCAAAGGGTACTACTTGATTTACCTGACTTAAGTCAGGTACACACTACAGTTTTTTTTTTTTTTTTTGCAGTCTCATCTCCCCATCCCATGTCCTCCTCATGCTCATTCACATAGGTGCTTATTTTTTTTACAATGTTTAAAAATATTACATTTTATATTTAAGTTTTTCCTTTTTGCCTTTTTTTTTTACCACGCTGTTGGGGGGGTTTAGTGAGGTATATCAGGGGTCAGAGAAAGGAATTAAAGACACGTTTTTTGATTTCTTATTCTGTAGCCTCAGCTGCACTGCAGATTAATGAACAGGAGACAGCGGTTCCTGGTCATTTATAAACAGAAACATAGTAAACACAGTTTACAATGCTCAGTTATCAATTGACACAAATGACAATGGACACAGGAGCAATCAGTACTGACCATACATTATATCCATTCAGTCACTAAAGTCACATATTTACCGGCCGCTTCCACTGATCTCCATCCTGACAGATGTTCCTGTGTAATCGCAGTCACTGTCAGGACAGGGAAGCTGGCAGAGCTGCAGGGGGACCCAGGCACACAGGAGGGAATCTAATGTAGGCAGGACAGGAACAGGGATTGGTGCGGCGGGACGGGGCGGAGGGGGTTCGGCTATTATAGGAACTATGCCCTTGCCCTATGCCAGCAGCTAAAAGCGGTGTGAAAAATTATATAAAAAACAAGAATATATATAAAAAATGGCCCATTATAATACTGTGTCAAAGTATTTTAATCTCACCTAGATGTAGATGATGGGACAACATAGAGAATTCCAAATACAGTGAGAGGGAACAGTGTCACAATCCACTACAAAGCAACCAAAATACCATATAAATTTAAAAGTATAAAGATACTATCAACATAACATATCACTCAATGGAGTCAATTCACAAAGAGAAACGTTATTGGTTTCCTTCAGTTGTTAAATTACCGCCACTTATTTAAGGCTAGCAAACATGGTATTCACGAAAGCTAGAATCGTTATTCAACATAGTCGTTATGGTTTTCAACTGACTCCTTATCCAATCGTTATGCTAACTACTCAAGAGTTATTTTAACGTCCCAAATCGTAATAACAACGTCTAAGATCGTTAAATAACGCTGGAGAGATGCATTCTGGGAGCAGAAGGGGAGGAGAACAGCTGCATGTGGAAAAGAGCAGATGCAGAGAGAGAGAGAGACACAAGCAAGACACACGTGGAGATTGAGCATGTGATGTGCATAACTTCTCTGTGTGCGTTTTTCTAAAGCCATGTGTATTTCCTCATACAGAGAATAAATCATGGGAGATGATAATCGGAATTTAGCCATCACCTGGGTTTCAGAAAAGTCATCCAAAATAGTATGTGAACGGAATACACGTTTATAAATCTGAACAACATTCTAATGTGTTCTTCTTCGCCTCTGGATAATTTTAAGTTTAAATAGAGCATGGTTCCATCTTGCCCAAAACTACTAAAAACTTCACTACACTACAAAAATCGCCAAAAGCTTCCTCTAACAACGAAATATCGCCAGGGAAATGTCATAACGACACCCTGAGGCAGGTGCTATGTAACGATTGCTTAACGATTGATAAATGTCAAAAAAATCTTTGTGAATTGCACTTCTGTACATATTTAACGATTTGACTTAAAACAACGATCGAATCGTTATATAACGATCCACACCTTAAAATATCGGTTCTGTGTAGTGAAACGTTATTTGATGATTTTTCAAAGCGTTAAATCGTTTAGTGAATTGAACTAGCTTCAATAACGTGCAGAATCGTTAAAATAACGACCGGAATCTGGAAATAAAGCTTTGTGAATTGACCCCAATAAATAAAGGTCTTACCCAGTCAAAAAATAAAATATCTCCTCTGGGAGCCCCCAAAACAAATCCACAAACTGTTCCAAACAGATAACTCCTCTCAAAATTGGGATCAAATACAGGCACAACAGAAAGTATATATTTCCCACAATACAATAGATTGTTCATACCACCTGATCAATATGGCCAGTAAAGTGGGCACAAAAAAGTAAATTCCACTGATGATGTCAGCACATTAGATGTAGGGAATGACGAAGGCCTTGTTCTTTCTGATTGTGGGGTTTGGGATGACACCCGGCATGCGTGTGCTCAATTTACATGCTTGTTTGCCTGCTAAGTTGGGCCTGGTTGTCCCCTGTCAGTTGAGCCCCTTGTTCCCATCTGGGGTGAAATTAGGATGGTGAGTGTTTATCCCACGCCTGTTATGCCCTCTAACTGATGTTCATTTGCATCTGCTGGATTTGTGTTATGGATGTGGGGACTTTGTGCATGCCGGTGACCTTCCTGGTGTGCCTAAGTCATTCCATGTTTCCACAGGAAGCTCTGACATTATCAACAACACTCAAGCACAGTAGAATGCCCAAATCATCTACTGTTGTCCAATACTAGCATTTGATGCCAGAATCCATCATTTGAAGAGAGAAGGTTTTGCACTTTATTGGCCAAACTGATCAGGTGGTATGAACAACTTATTATGAATTAGATCATGGGATCTTCTGTTTTCACCAAAAATTCATAGCTGGGCATAGTCTGGAAGACTTCAGTGTCTTTGCTCTTTTTCCCCTCTGGTGTGGTCCAGATTTTTCTGCACATGAAATCTGGCCAACATCCTGAAAGATGTCACACTGTACCATAGGGTGATGTTTCACATGACTCAGTGGTAACTGGGTAAGTCATTCTCTTGAGGGTCCGAGCACTGCCCGTGGGGGAGAGAATCCTTTTGGAAACAAGACATTGGGGTGTACACAAGCGAATGCCTTGTTTCAGAGGCATACCATGTGTGTGTGGCTGTTCCAGCTGATTGAGCAAGTCTGCCAATACTGTGTAACTTGTTTAATGTCAAAAGGAGTGGAAACTCACTCAAGTGCCACCCATGACCTGTGACACCTCAGCTACACTAGAAGTACTGTTGACTTCCTGACTCTCGACCCACCTGAAGATGGCTATCACCATGTACTGGTCATGGTGAGCCACTTCACCCACAAAGTAAAGAGATTTAACCACACCCTGATCCAGATGTTGGGGGGTCTAGATCGCAAAAAGTGGAGGAGTTGGACCCACTATGTGACTGAAGTGGATTAAAAATGTCAACTATACAACATTCAGCGGCAGATCACTCACTGTACCACGTCATATTTGGTCACACCCTCTGGGGACCCTTCAATCTTTGGGGTACTGTTCCCACCAAAGAGCTGGGACACAAGCCAACATCATATATTTGAGAGCGGACTTGTCTGTCATAGGTGCCTCAGTTTGTGAAAGACTGATCTTGGATAGAGAAAGAACAGTCAGATCCTCCAGATGCTGGTGTTCCGTCAGATATGGCGACCCATCAGAATTGTTAACAAAAGTGACGTTCTGTCACCACCATCTTGCTATACCCCACACTCCTTCATAGTAACGATACACTGAGAAGGGGTCAAGCGGACATCTTGTTACACCCAGCAAAATTTTGCATTGCACAGTTATTTTTAACAGGAAACTGAGCTTATAAGGTGAAATACAGTTTTTAGAAATCCGAAAGACTGTTTAGATGTTGAATTTTAAAAGCAGCGGCAAACCTGCTGATCTCACAGGTTTGCTATTGTGACAGAACACTTTTATAATTCAAAATGTAAACAGTCCGATGGATTTCCAAATACTGTATTTCACCATATATGCTCCCTTTCCTGTTAAAAATAACTGTGAAATGCAAAACTCTGGTGGGTGTAACAAGATGTCCACTTGCCCCTTTCTTGGTGTATCGTTACTGTGGAGAAGTGAGGGGTGTAGCAAGATGGCGGTGATGGAACGTCACTTCCAATACCAATTCTGAATGGTCACCTAATCTGATGGAACATTGGCATTCAACCTGGACACAAGGTTCTTTTCAAAAGCTGTGCATGTGCAGTGCCCACTTTCACTTTCCCTCTCCTTGTTACAGCTCACATTTATCTTTGGATGATAATAATCTTCAGTGGATTCTCATGCATGTGGCCCAGACCTGTGTATGCATGTTTAGTTTTAAAACCATTAGGAGAGTCAAGGCAGATGATACAACAAAGGCACACAATGCCACTGCCATTTTATCAGTGTACCCACAAGTGGTTAAATGTCACTACTGGATTTTTATAATGCAGACCTAGCATGTATTTTTTTATTACACAGTGTGAATTTATCGTATCACGTGATAAGCAGGTGGGCATAGCATTAAAATCAATCATTAAATCACTTTCCTAAAAACAATGTTTGTACAGAAGCCACTACTTTTAAAGTGGTTATGTGAGTAGGCAGCTGTTAAAACCAACTCAGTGCCCAGCACGTTTAACCCTATTCTCCAGTGATTCATTCATACAACACATTTCAAACACCCTACCCTCATCACACCTGCTGCAAAAGTGTGAATAAGATAATAGAGGTCAGGCAGGTTACAAACTTGCTTTTTTCATCAAATCACTTGTGTGTTTTCGCATGTTATGCATTTCCATAATAGAATGTTATGGTAATTAACCTTATTAAGTATTTTCCAAAATAATTTTTAATTAATTGCTTACAATGTTTTTGCTTAATATCCATAGTTAAAAGCATACATTTCTAAGACTAATAATCTGTTTATTTTTGCAGAACCTACAGTCTTATTGTATAACTAATAATTACTATTGGACTACACCCATATTCATTTTGGGCTCAACAACCTTGGATGTACAAATGTCTCAATGGATTATTTTTGCTTACTCGTGTACGTGCTTATATACATCAAATATGGTTATGTGACAACAATAAAAGTACATTCATCTGAATTGAACATGAACATAAATATAAAGTGACAGTAATTAAAGTGCATAAAGTGTTATAAGTGTAATAAAGTCCTTATTAGTACAAATAAAGGAACAATTCTGCAGTGTTCCGTGTGTCCAAAGATGCCAGCTGGGCTAGTGTAAAAATTCACACTCACCGAATATGTTGGACTCTTTTGCCTTATGGCAAATAAGAGTCTTCTGTGTTGCTTTGATAACGAAACGCTCCAAGTGGATACTCTTATACGTCACTACCGGCCAGGAGAGTGGAACGCACACTACACGCTACATGGACACCATGTCTCCACATTCGAAAATGCCAAAGTTTAGTGATGCTGGTCCTGTCTTAAACAGACAGTTTTTTTAACTACTTTTTTAACTACTTTTGTAAGTTGATTTTTATAATGAATCCAAGAATAATACTCTAATAGAAGCTTTCCCTCTTTTACACAATATATACTGCATACCTGTATATTACCTACCCTGGAAGTTCGGGAGCTGTATTAAAGGAAACATCACAGAGGAGAGAGTGAAGGACATTACAGCATATAGCACTGGGTTTGGTCCCCATAAATCACCTAATAGCACAGAAGGCATAAGCATAAGGAAAATGAGTCCAACATATTCGACGAGTGTGAATTTTTACACTAGCCCAGCTGGTGCATACTTTGGCATCAATGGAAACACGCAGCAGTGCAGCACTTTCCCTTTATTTACACTAATAAGGACTTTATTGCATTTATAACACTTTATGCACTTTAATTACTGTCACTTTATATTTAGGCTCATATTCAATCCAGATAGATGTACTTTTATTGTTGTCACGTAACCATATTTGATGTATATAAGCACATACACGAGTAAGCAAAAATAATCCATCAAGATATTTGTACATCCAAGTTTGTTGACTCAAGAATTAATACGGATGTAGCCCAATAGTAATTAGCTTATGGAAAGAGCAGGCGCTGTCTATTAGTTATTACATTTTATTTGCCCTATTAGCGGGGATGATATTGGACAGCAGCAGCCCAATTATACCATATATTAGTACCAAGGCTTGAGTTTTTTTTTTATTTTATAGTCTTATTGTATTTTTTTTTAAAGATTTGCAATATTAGTTTATCCCAAAACACTAGACTTTGATGTTGTCCCTACCACCCAGCGGTGAATTTAGCTAAAAAGAACATGCTCCATCAGACAGATTCCACCCACCACAAAAGATGGCTTCCATGACGGCTCCATGGCAGCATACTTAGGAACAGCGCCTGGGACCTGAAGAGCTGGGTTAGCAAAATGGAGACACACTTTAATCTGATAGGAGGCTTCCTCGAATGAAGCGGATTGTCACTATCACAGATTTGATTTTGCCTGTCTGATGTGTGCTTAACCCCCCTACAGCATTGCCATTATGCCAACCCCTTCAGAAGACCAGCATTCACAGAGAAGGCGTGGAGGAGGCAACGCCTATGGATTCCTACTTTACTCTACTGCCTGTCAAATTACAATGTGTGCATTTGTCTCCTTTTTGCTGTACCAGCTCCCAGGTCCCAGGCACTGTTACCAGGTGTGCTGCCATGGAGCTAATGAGGAAAGGAAAATTGCAATACGAATTTGACATAAAATCTTCCATTTTCTCCCCAGTAAGATCTGCACTATTATCTGTACACAGAGTTCAATCAACAATACACCATCATTTAAAAAAAATAATACAAAATTTGTTATTTGCGCTCTGATAAAATTATACAACAAGGCTGCTTACACAAACATATGTATATCTGTGCCTTTCTGAAATGTTTAAAACAAAGTGTAGCACCTCAAATACAATGAGTAATAACCATTCAAAACAAAATCGGTGACATGTAAAATCTCTTAAAAAAACTGTATTTAAAAAGATAAAACAATAATATGTTAAAAAAGGACCCATAGTCATTAAAATTGGTATAACAACAATATGGGTATTAATGTACATGCACGCCAGTACCACATGACCCCTTGATAACGTCCCATTGGATGAAATGCGTTGAGTTTAAATAAAAAAAAAATAAGTAATGTGTACCAGGGATTTTTGACCTCTTGCACGGGTTTACTGTCATAATACCACCTGCCTGTATTTGTCCTCCAAAGAAATTTTGCCACTAGAACAAGTTACCAATAGGTTGTGGGGCACGTCAGAAAACAACAAAGGGGGGGTGTGGTTGCAAGATGGGGGAGGTGTGGTTGCAAGATGGGGGGGTGTGGTTGCAAGATGGGGGGGGGTGTGGTTGCAAGATGAAGGAGTAGAGTAACACACGCTCAGACCTCTCCCTAAACCACCTGGCAAACTGGAGAAGTTGATGATACTGACTGATTGATGAGAAGACTGATGAGAGACTTGCTGGCTGGCTGGTGGATGGAGGGTTTGTGCAGAAGCATTCATTGCATTCATTGTATACTGTGCATACCCTGCATATTCAGTGTGTTCTGCAGTGCATGCCTCGTACAACTCGCATATCTTTCATACTCTACATACCGGTCACAGTTAAAAAACAAAAGCTATAACCATCAACAGGACTTTAATAGGACTCAATGAAGTGGATGTGTGACGGCTTATAGTGCTTTGTTTACCGTTACTGTTACCTTTGCTGGATTCCTGGAATGAGGAGGAGGGAGACTGGACCCCGCAGTGTCAGAGTGCAGAGAGGCGTGGAACAGCCAGAGATCCAAAGGTTTTGACCCGCGCAGTCGCAGCAGCCGCCGCTGCCGCTGCAACTTCTGCAACAGAGGACACCGCCACTGCTGCTGCCGTCGCCGTGCAGGAGCGCAGGTGCGGGCAGGGATCTTCAGTGTCATCAGAGCCTGTGAGATCCGGGGAGCCGGAGGAGCGCTGTGGGCGGTACGATACTCTGTGCATGACACAGGAGATACAGGAGAGGTACGAGGTGGTGGGGCTTGGCAAACAGGGAAAGACACTGCAATATACAGATTTATCACTAGAGACCCCCAAACCCATAGAGATATTGCCTGAGATCATTGAAACTGCAGATACTGTAGTAAAAGCACAGGACAGAAATATATTGACATTAACAGTATTCAGTGGGTTAATGGAGGGGGGAGAAGATTGTGTTTCCCCTAGTTCTAGTCTAAGCTCAATTGTAAATCCGAGCCCAGATATAATACAGCAGAAACATGGAGATGAGGAGATTGATATCAGGACTTTGCTTTTGGCTCTCCCAACCAGGGCAGATTTACAAACATTGCCAACACGTGCTGATATGGAGCAATTTGTCTCTAGAGTGGAGGAAGATATGGAAGCTTTGGTCACCAGAGTTGAGGAGACACATCGGAGAGATTTGGAAGCAGTACGAGGAGACATAAAAACACTTTCGGATAAACTAAAAATTAATGAGAGCCGATTGAGTGTCCTAGAAAATCGGTTTACACATTTAGAGCAGACACAAACACAATATCCACCGACGTGTAATGACATACAGTTAAAGCTGGAAGAAATTGAGGACCGTAGCCGTCGCAAAAATTTGAGGTTCAGGGGGATCCCAGAAACAATTGAAAGAGAGAAACTGCAAGAGACTATTTATTCAATTTGTCTTCAAATAATTGTTACTCCCCCATCCCAAACATTTGAATTCGAATGAGTTCACAGATCACTGGGTCCATGCTCAGTAAATGCAGATAGGCCTAGGGATGTGATTTGCTGCTTCCACCGATATTCAGATAAAGAGGCTATTAGCCGGGCATCGTGGGAGGCGGGGGAGATAAGATATGAGGGGTCTCAAATAAAAATTATGCCTGATCTCTCACGGGCTACCCTTCAGCGGAGAGCAATACTAAGCCCCCTATTAGATATCATTAACCACTTGACAACTGGGCACTTAAACACCCTTAATAACCAGACCAATTTTCAGCTTTTGGTGCTCTCACGTTTTGAATGACAATAACTCAGTCATACAACACTGTAACCAAATGAAATTTTTGTCCTTTTTTTCCCACAAATAGAGCTTTCTTTTGGTGGTATTTGATCACCTCTGCGTTTTTTTTTTTTTTCGCTATTAATGAAAAAAGAACGAAAATGTTGTAAAAAAATGCATTTTTCTTCATTTCTATCATATCATTTTGTAAAAAATGAATTTTTCCTCATACATTTGGCCTAAAATGCATACTGCTACATATTTTTGGTAAAAAAAAAAAAAATTTGGATATTATTTAGTCTGGGTGAAAGTTATAGGGTCTACAAGCTATGGTACCAATTTCTGAAAATTGAACAATTTGATCACACCTGAAGTACTGACAGCTTCTCTCATTTCTTGAGACCCTAACAAGCCAATAAAGTACAAATACCCCCCAAATGACCCCTTTTTGGAAAGTAGACATTCCAAGGTAGTTAGTAAGAGTCATAGTTAGTTTTTTGAAGTTGTCATTTGTTCCCACAATTCTTTGCAAAATCAAGATTTTTTTTTTTTTCATACCAATATTGTCATTATAACAGGTTATTTCTCTCACATGGCATGTATATTCCACAAATGGCACCCCAAAATATATTCTGCTGCTCCTCCTGAGTATGGCAATACCACATGTGTGAGACTTTTACACAGCGTGGCCACATACAGAGGCCCAACACCGAAGTAGCAACTTCAAGCATTCTAGGAGCATAAATTACACATCTAATCTCTCAACCACCTATTACACTTTTGAAGGCCCTGGAGCACCAGGACAATGGAAACGCCCACAAAGTGACCCCATTTTGGAAAGCTAACACCCCAACGTATAATCTATGAGGCATAATGAGTCTTTTGAACAGTTCATTTTTTTCCAGATGTTTTTGGAAAATGTGGAAAAAAATAAAAACGCATTTTTTTTTACAGAAAGTTGTCCATTTATAGGATATTTCCAACACATAGCATGTACATAGAAAAAATTACACCCCAAAATATATTCTGCTGCTCCTCCTGAGTATGGCGATACCACATGTGTGAGACTTTTACACAGCGTGGCCACATACAGAGGCCAAACACCGAAGTAGCAACTTCAAGCATTCTAGGAGCATAAATTACACATCTAATCTCTCACCCACCTATTACACTTTTGAAGGCCCTGGAGCACCAGGACAATGGAAACGCCCACAAAGTGACCCCATTTTGGAAAGCTAACACCCCAACGTATAATCTATGAGGCATAATGAGTCTTTTGAACAGTTCATTTTTTTCCAGATGTTTTTGGAAAATGTGGAAAAAAATAAAAACGCATTTTTTTTTACAGAAAGTTGTCCATTTATAGGATATTTCCAACACATAGCATGTACATAGAAAAAATTACACCCCAAAATATATTCTGCTGCTCCTCCTGAGTATGGCGATACCACATGTGTGAGACTTTTACACAGCGTGGCCACATACAGAGGCCAAACACCGAAGTAGCAACTTCAAGCATTCTAGGAGCATAAATTACACATCTAATCTCTCACCCACCTATTACACTTTTGAAGGCCCTGGAGCACCAGGACAATGGAAACGCCCACAAAGTGACCCCATTTTGGAAAGCTAACACCCCAACGTATAATCTATGAGGCATAATGAGTCTTTTGAACAGTTCATTTTTTTCCAGATGTTTTTGGAAAATGTGGAAAAAAATAAAAACGCATTTTTTTTTACAGAAAGTTGTCCATTTATAGGATATTTCCAACACATAGCATGTACATAGAAAAAATTACACCCCAAAATATATTCTGCTGCTCCTCCTGAGTATGGCGATACCACATGTGTGAGACTTTTACACAGCGTGGCCACATACAGAGGCCCAACACCGAAGTAGCAACTTCAAGCATTCTAGGAGCATAAATTACACATCTAATCTCTCACCCACCTATTACACTTTTGAAGGCCCTGGAGCACCAGGACAATGGAAACGCCCACAAAGTGACCCCATTTTGGAAAGCTAACACCCCAACGTATAATCTATGAGGCATAATGAGTCTTTTGAACAGTTCATTTTTTTCCAGATGTTTTTGGAAAATGTGGAAAAAAATAAAAACGCATTTTTTTTTACAGAAAGTTGTCCATTTATAGGATATTTCCAACACATAGCATGTACATAGAAAACATTACACCCCAAAATATATTCTGCTGCTCCTCCTGAGTATGGCGATACCACATGTGTGAGACTTTTACACAGCGTGGCCACATACAGAGGCCCAACATCCAAGAAGCACCATCAGGTGTTCTAGGGACATAAATTACACATCCAATTTCCTTACAATCTATCACATTTTTGAAGGGCCTTCATATTTCTAACACAGCATGTACATACCAAGAATTACACCCTAAAATACATTCTGCTGAGTAATGGGTAAAAAAAAAAGAAGATTACCTGTGGTTTTAGTAGTGCAATTGTCCACAGAAGGAGAGCCCCGATCCAGGCAGCAGGCAGGGACGTGGTCACTGGTCAGCGACAGTGAATGGAATTGTCCAGGCAGCAGGCAGCAGGCAGGAATATTGTCCATAGTCAGTACAGTGCCAGCAGTGGCAAAATATTTGTCCTGGTAGGAACATGGTCCAAGTAGCGGGCCATGGGTAGGGGAATGGGGACAGGGGTAGAGGCTTCTCCCACCCAAATCTCTTTGAAGCCTCCGGGCAACCAGACCCTAATCCGGGAATGAGAAAACTAAAAAATTAGTTTTTTCATCCAGAAAAACAATTCTGGAGCCCCTCACATATGTGAGACCCCTGTGTTCCCACTAGTATAGCAGGGTAAAAGATCAATCCAAGGGGCAGGCAAAAAACGTGGTCAAACAGTCCAGGGTCAGTTCCAGAGCAGGCAGAGGTAGGTACAGTTTAGGGTTAGGCAAAAGAGTGGTCGTATAACAGGCCATGGTCGGTTCCGGAGAAGGCAGAAGTATGTTTAGGGTTAGGCAAAAGAGTGGTTGTATAACAGGCCATGGTCGGTTCCGGAGAAGGCAGAGGTATGAGTGCAGTGGCATAAGGGGTGTGGGGGGGAAATTACAGGAAATTAGAATTGCGTTTACCATACGTCCCTAATAATGAAGAAACGTATGGTAACGGCGGAAACATGTTCCAATACAGAGGCCTGGTTGGGAAGGACAATCGGGACAGTAATACGTGGTGTCTTTTCGAATTCCTCTTCTGGAGCACACCCGGCACCTCTTCTGATGTCTGTTGCCTGTTTCACGGGAGGGGGTTTGCTCAGGAAAGTGACGCTCGTGCAGTCTGCTCACAAAATCAGAGCGAATATTTTCCGGTGGGTTTTCAGGGTACAAAAGGGCGGTGATGACTTCTTCTTGATAGTCCAGATATGATACGGGGTTCTCGGATGATTTTTTGTAAATTACATAGGAATTGTAGAAGGCCAAACTAAAAAAATAAATGGACACTTTCTTATACCAGTGGCGGGATTTTCTTGTGGGCAGGTAGGGTTCTAACATCTGGTCATTGAAGTCTACTCCCCCCATGAACAAATTATAGTCATATATGCATTTTGGTTTTTGGATTGGGCCGGTTCTTTTGGGGACTTCCACGTGGGTGTCATTGTGGATTGATGAAAGCATGTGGACGTTCCGTTTGTCCCTCCACCTGACAGCCAATATCTCCTGGTTCCTCAATGCTGCAGACTCCCCTCGTCTGAGCTTTTGATCCACCAGTTTTTGCGGGAAGCCTTTCCTGTTGGGTCTTATTGTGCCACATGCTGGGGTATTCTGAAGGTAAAGACAGCGAAACAGGGGCAAGCTGGTGTAGAAATTATCCACATAAAGGTGGTATCCCTTTCCAAAGAGTGGATACATCAGATCCCAGACCACTTTTCCGCTGACTCCCATATACTCTGGACATTCAGGGGGATGCAGTTGGGAGTCCTTTCCTTTATACACCATGAATGAGTAGAGGTACCCTGTGGCTCTGTCGCAAAGCTTGTACATTTTGACCCCATATCGGGCCCTTTTGCTGGGGATGAACTGCTTGATGCCCAGCCTGCCTGAGAATTTGACAAGGGACTCGTCCACAGATATGTTCTGGTCAGGGGTATATAATTGGGGAAATTGTTGAGCGAAAAAATTTAGAAGTGGCCGAATTTTATATAGCTTGTCAAAAGCAGGGTCATTTCGGGGAGGGCACTGGGCGTTGTCGTTAAAGTGGAGGAACCGCATAATTATTAAATATCGGGATCTTGGCATAAGGGAGGAGAAGAGTGGCATGTGGTGAATGGGTTTGGTGGACCAGTAGGAGTACAATTGTTTTTTTTTTGAAAGTGCCATAGTAAAGGTTAGGCCTAAGAACATTTTAAATTCGTCCACGGTTAGTTCTCTCCACTCAAAGGGGCGGGCATATCTGGAACCAGGGTTACTTCTTACGTACTGTTGTGCGTAGAGATTGCACTGGGCCACAATGGAGGAAAGGAAATCTTCGGTGAAAACTAAATTAAAAAAATTTATCATAGAAAAGTTTTCTGTGTTCACCTGGACACCTGGCTGGGCAGTGAAGGGGGGGATATTTGCTGCTCCGGAATTGGGGGGAAGCCACAGGGGGTTTTGAAGGCCATAGGGAAGGCTGGCATGGCCCCTATCCCTTTGGGGCTGAGATGACACCCTACTGGTGCCTGGGCTTTGTTGCAGTGGCACATCGCTTGAGGTGGACGGCACAGCTCTTGAGGTGGACGGCACAGCTCTTGAGGTGGACGGCACAGCTCTTGGGGTGGACGGCACATCGCTTGGGGTGGACGGCACAGCGCTTGGGGTGGACGGCACAGCGCTTGGGGTGGACGGCACATCGCTTGAGGTGGACGGCCCTGCGCGTCTGGGAGTAGGCCGCTTCTCCACGCCAGCACCCCTTTTTTTCCTGGGCACATGTTCTTCTTCAGATTCTGAATCGGACCCACTGTCTATAACGGGTTCATAGGCCGAATCAGAATCGGACAGAGACTCCTCGCTGCTCTCATCGCTCATGGCAAGTAGAAGATGTATGGCCTGCTCGCCGGTAAAGAATTTTTTTGCCATACTGGTGGCTGGTGAGGCTGTACTGCAGAGTACTGTGGTGGCACTGGTGGACACAGGTGGGCACAGGCGGCACTTATGTGCACTGTAGTGGCACGGGTGTGGCTCTGGTGGGCACAGGCGGCACTGGTGGGCACAGGCGGCACAGGTGGCTCTGGTGGGCACAGGTGGCTCTGGTGTGCACCGATTAGCAGCACTGGTGGACACAGGCAGCACTGGTGGGCACAGGCAGCACTGGTGGGCACAGGCGGCACTGGAGGGCACAGGTGGCCGTGGTGGCACAGGTGGCACAGGCGGCACTGGTGGGCGCAGACGGCACTGGTGGGCGCAGACGGCACTGGCGGGCGCAGGCGGCACTGGTGGGCGCAGGCGGCACTGGTGGGCACAGGCGGCACTGGTACGGCACTGTTGTGGCAATATTATAGGACTGGTGCGGCTCTGGTGACTGGTGCGGCTCTGGTGACACTGGTGCGGCTCTGGTGACACTGATGCGGCACAGATGTGGCACTACTGGGCACAGATGTGGCACTGTTGGGCACAGATTGGGCACTTTAGGCACAGATTGGGCACTTTAGGGCACAGATTGGGCACTTTAGGGCACAGATTGGGCACTGATGTGACACTATGGGCACTAGAAAACTCACAGTTTATCTCCTCTTCTCTCCCGCTGATACTGTGTGAGGAGAGGAGAGGAGGTAAACTTTCCCTGACCTCCTGTGTTTACATTGTGATCGCGCCGTCATTGGACGGCGCGATCACAAGGTAAATGACCGTTGTTGCTGGTCATTTACCTAGATCTGTGTAGCGCCGGGTCTCATAGACCCGGCGCGCACAGAAATTTCTGTGTGCGCGCCCGAGGCGGCGCGCATTGCTGCTTCTGCGGGGCGCCGTTTCAGAACGGCGACCCCCAGTTAAGCAACCACCTTGCCGCCGTTTCCAGACGGCGGCTGGTGGGGAAGTGGTTAAAAAATGTGGTGGGACGTACCGCTGGGGATACCCGCTTTCTTTAACAATTAAGAAAAGTCAGCAATCCTTCCTTCTTAAACAACGCACAGACTTACCAGAATTGTTTAAATTTTTGGAAGTAGATTCTGTGGAAGTGCCAGACTGGCTACAATTTATTCCTAATTTTTCTAAACGAATAAAAAATGTGGTTATAGATAAAAAAACGCCAACCCAGAAAAAAGAAGGGGGGTAGATACCTGGGTCCATCTGAAGTGAGATAGAAAATATGAAAAATACCCCTGATATAAAAATTTTTTTTTTTTTATGTCCCAACTTTTTTTCAGGAGGGATTTTCCGATTTTTTTTTTTTTTTTTTTTTAAATCATTTAAATAAAAGTTGGATTTATATGTCCCTTCCCAATCCCTCTATTTGTGAAAAAAAAATGTCCGTTAAGGACCATTTATATGTTGTTTAAGGGGCAGTAAGAGGGAAGAAGGAAGGGTTAAGGGAAGAGAAAAAAGGGGGAAGGGAAAGGGAAGAAATGGGAAAAGAAAGTGAAGGAACAGTATATGGTGATGAATTTAGGTGAAGGATAACTGGATATTATCCTGGAGGTTTCTGCCCCCCCCCCTTTTCTTTTTCTTTTTTGGAAACAAAAGGAAAAAAATAAAAAAAACATGTCCCAACTTTTTTTTCAGGAGGGATTTTTCGATTTTTTTTTTTCATTTAAATACAAGTTGGATTTATATGTCCCTTCCCAATCCCTCTATTTGTGAAAAAATGTCCGTTAAGGACTATTTATATGTTGTTTAAGGGGCAATGAGAGGGAAGAGAAAAGGGGGGAAGGGAAAGGGAAGAAATGGGAAAAGAAATTGAGGGAACAGTATATGGTGATGAATTTAGGTGAAGGATAATTGGATATTATCTTGGAGGTTTCTGCCCCCCCTTTTCTTTTTCTTTTTTTGAAAAAAAAGAAGAAAAGAAAAAAAAGAAAACATGTCCCAACTTTTTTTCAGGAGGGATTTTCCGATTTTTTCTTTTTTGTTTTTTAAATCATTTAAATAAAAGTTGGATTTATATGTCCCTTCCCAATCCCTCTATTTGTGAAAAAAAATGTCCGTTAAAGACCATTTATATGTTGTTTAAGGGGCAGTAAGAGGGAAGAAGGAAGGGTTAAGGGAAGAGAAAAAAGGGGGAAGGGAAAGGGAAAAAATGGGAAAAGAAAGTGAGGTAACAGTATATGGTGATGAATTTAGGTGAAGGATAACTGGATATTATCTTGGAGGTTTCTGCCCCCCCCCTTTTCTTGTTTAAAAAAAAAAAAAAAAAATGTCCCAACTTTTTTTTCAGGAGGGATTTTTCGATTTTTTTTTTTTCATTTAAATACAAGTTGGATTTATATGTCCCTTCCCAATCCCTCTATTTGTGAAAAAATGTCCGTTAAGGACTATTTATATGTTGTTTAAGGGGCAATGAGAGGGAAGAGAAAAGGGGGGAAGGGAAAGGGAAGAAATGGGAAAAGAAATTGAGGGAACAGTATATGGTGATGAATTTAGGTGAAGGATAATTGGATATTATCTTGGAGGTTTCTGCCCCCCCTTTTCTTTTTCTTTTTTTGAAAAAAAAGAAGAAAAGAAAAAAAAGAAAACATGTCCCAACTTTTTTTCAGGAGGGATTTTCCGATTTTTTCTTTTTTGTTTTTTAAATCATTTAAATAAAAGTTGGATTTATATGTCCCTTCCCAATCCCTCTATTTGTGAAAAAAAATGTCCGTTAAAGACCATTTATATGTTGTTTAAGGGGCAGTAAGAGGGAAGAAGGAAGGGTTAAGGGAAGAGAAAAAAGGGGGAAGGGAAAGGGAAGAAATGGGAAAAGAAAGTGAGGTAACAGTATATGGTGATGAATTTAGGTGAAGGATAACTGGATATTATCTTGGAGGTTTCTGCCCCCCCCCCCCCTTTTCTTGTTTAAAAAAAAAAAAAAAAAATGTCCCAACTTTTTTTTCAGGAGGGATTTTTTGATTTTTTTTTTTCATTTAAATAAAAGTTGGATTTATATGTCCCTTCCCAATCCCTCTATTTGTGAAAAAAAATGTCCGTTAAGGACCATTTATATGTTGTTTAAGGGGCAGTAAGAGGGAAGAAGGAAGGGTTAAGGGAAGAGAAAAAAGGGGGAAGGGAAAGGGAAGAAATGGGAAAAGAAAGTGAAGGAACAGTATATGGTGATGAATTTAGGTGAAGGATAACTGGATATTATCCTGGAGGTTTCTGCCCCCCCCCTTTTCTTTTTCTTTTTTGGAAACAAAAGGAAAAAACTAAAAAAAACATGTCCCAACTTTTTTTTCAGGAGGGATTTTTCGATTTTTTTTTTTTCATTTAAATACAAGTTGGATTTATATGTCCCTTCCCAATCCCTCTATTTGTGAAAAAATGTCCGTTAAGGACTATTTATATGTTGTTTAAGGGGCAATGAGAGGGAAGAGAAAAGGGGGGAAGGGAAAGGGAAGAAATGGGAAAAGAAATTGAGGGAACAGTATATGCCCCCCTCCCCTTTTCTTGTTTTAAAAAAAAAAAAAAAAAAATGTCCCAACTTTTTTTTCAGGAGGGATTTTTCGATTTTTTTTTTTCATTTAAAAAAAAGTTGGATTTATATGTCCCTTCCCAATCCCTCTATTTGTGAAAAAATGGCCGTTAAGGACTATTTATATGTTGTTTAAGGGGCAGTGAGAGGGAAGAGAAAAGGGGGGAAGGGAAAGGGAAGAAATGGGAAAAGAAAGTGAGGGAACAGTATATGGTGATGAATTTAGGTGAAGGATAACTGGATATTATCTTGGAGGTTTCTGCCCCCCTCCCCTTTTCTTGTTTAAAAAAAAAAAAAAAAAAAATGTCCCAACTTTTTTTTCAGGAGGGATTTTTTGATTTTTTTTCATTTAAATAAAAGTTGGATTTATATGTCCCTTCCCAATCCCTCTATTTGTGAAAAAATGTCCGTTAAGGACCATTTATATGTTGTTTAAGGGGCGGTTAGAGGGAAGAAGCAAGGGTTAAGGGAAGAGAAAAAAGGGGAAGGGAAAGGGGAGAAATGGGAAAAGAAAGGGAGGGAACAGTAATATTACCTGGTGATGAATTTAGGTGAAGGATAACTGGATATTATTTTGGTGGTTTCTGGCCCCCCCTCCCCTTTTTTTTTTTGTTTATTATTATTATTATTATTATTATTATTATTATTATTATTATTATTTTAGTTTTTTTGGGGAACGTAGGGCATAATATTTTGATCAAGGATGTGTGCTATGTTTATAGGGGATCGGACAATTGATATTTTAATGATACTGTATAGACTTACTGATGGGCAGATTTGTGTTCCTCTACCTAACTTTGGCTATTATACATCAAAACACGCTTCTGGCGGTACTCCCAGCTTAAATTAAATTTTCAAAGACCGTCTGGTATTTTGGCTCGCTCTTTATGGGGGGCCATATGAGATATTATATTTGCGAAATAAAATTTATATTTTGATAGAGAATCTTTGCTTTAAACGTTAAAGATTCGTTTTCGGGAATTGAAGAAGAAGTAAGGAAGATGTGACTGCCAGGGAGAGAGCAGAGGAACATGAATGTGCAATGATTAGAAGATAGATATATGTGTTGTTAGAGTTTTAGTGGATTATCCGGATCCTATGAGAGATGGAGTAGGAAGGATGATATAGGGTAGCGTTGATGAGCGTTTTTTTTTTTATGGATATAAATAAAAAGTAATAAGGCGATTTGGCTTAAATATAAAGTGGATATATACGTTTAGAAGATTGACTACAGATGGTAATTGTAGTAAACTCAGAGCCGGGGTGGATAAGAGGTTAGGTCTGAGCCCCCCTGTCATCTTGTGCCAAAACCCCCAATTAGGTTTTACCCACTGAAGTCACAGTCAGGTGGCTCAGTTTTGGGTGCGCGCCCGATTGGGCCTAGAAGGGAGGGAGGGATTAGAAGGGGTTAGGAAGGGGCGTATAGGTAGGTTTGGGAGGGGTGCTCTCCCCCCACCTTTTATTTTATTTTTGTATTTTTTTCTTTTTTTTTTCCTTTTTCTTTTTTTTTTTTTTTTGTTGTTGTTGTCAGTGTTGTCTGAAAAATGGAAGAGGTGAAGATTACCTCCTTGAATGTTAAGGGTCTTAATGTCCCAGAGAAAAGGAAAATGTTGTTGAACGATTTGAGGCGATCCGGGACAGATGTAGCCTATGTTCAGGAAACACACTTTAAGGCAGGTAGACTCCCTCTTCTTCAAAATAGATTTTTCCCTTGTGTGTATCATGCTCCAAATCAACAGGCTAAATCTAAGGGGGTCTCAATATTAATATCTAATCGAGTGCCATGGTGCTTAGTGGACAAACGGGTAGACCCTAATGGGAGATTTATTTTCCTTAAAGGAAGCATTGGAAACATTAAGGTAACATTAGCAACAATCTATGTACCAAATAAACAACAGGACCAGTTTGTTAAAAAATTCTTTCAGAATTAAGGGATTTTATAGAGGGGAGATTGATTCTGGGAGGGGACTTCAACATCCCCCTAGATCCTAGAATCGACACCTCCTCAGGAACTTCAGCTGTCCCCTGTCGGGTCCGAAGAAGTATACTACAAAAAATGCATGAAATGCAAGTGGTAGATGCCTGGAGGACTTTACATACAGAAGAACGAGATTATACTTTTTTTTCCAACCCACATCAAGTGTACTCGCGTATTGACATGTTTTTGATTCCACACTATTTAATTTCAGACGTTACAGAAATCATAATCGGAAATATAACATGGTTGGACCATGCTCCGGTTTCGTTGTGTCTCTCCCTGTCTAACCTGGCCACTCAACGTAAGGGATGCTGGCGATTGAATGAAAGCCTTCTTCAAAATCCTGAAGTAAGGGACGATGTATCTAAAGAAATGATAGCATATTTTCAGATAAACGACATTCCTGAGAGTGACCCAGGTATGATTTGGGAGGCACACAAGGCCGTGATCAGAGGAATTTTAATCAAACATGGAGCAATTTTGAAAAAGAAAAGGGAAAAACAGACCAAAGAATTATTAGATGAGATCCAGACCTTAGAAACACAGCATAAAAAGATACAGACAGCATCAGTAGGTAGGGAGCTGGGACATCTGAGAAGACAACTGTCGGAGATCTTACGGTTTAAAGCAAAAGCCCTAATCCAACGAGGGAAACAAATAGATTATGAAATAGGAGATAAATGTGGCAGATTGTTAGCAGGGAAAATTAAAGAAAAGAATAGGTCAACTTATATATCACAAATAAAAGATAAAGAGGGACATTTAAAACAGATACCTAAAGATATTGCCCAGACATTCGGGAAGTATTATGCTACTTTGTATAACTTGCCTCACGCTACTTCCCCTCAGTCCAGGATAGCAGAATATCTAACCTCGACAGGTATGACGAGATTACCCTCACCAGCCCGTTATAGTCTGGACACTCCTATTACGGTAAAAGAAGTGACTGAAGTATTAAAATCATTCAAATCTGGAAAATCTCCTGGTCCGGATGGCTTTACTATAAGTTACTACAGAGAATTTTCTGAGTTGCTAAGTAAACAAATGACAAAAGTCTTTAATGCGGTGGGTCTGACTTCCACATTCCCTATGGATACCCTGAGAGCACATATTACGTTAATTCCAAAAGAGGGGAAGGACCCGGCGGATTGTGGAGGTTACAGACCCATCTCGTTACTGAACACAGATTTAAAAATATTTACGAAAATATTAGCAACCAGAATACAATCATGGATCCCCCAAATAATAGATTTAGACCAAGTAGGGTTCGTCCCCACGAGAGAAGGTAGAGATAATACAACAAAAGTTCTTAATTTGATTAATCAGGTAAATGATAAAAAAATACCGTGTGTATTTTTAAATGCAGACGCGGAGAAGGCGTTTGATAGGGTAGACTGGCGGTTCTTATTTGAGGTGCTGAAACAAATAGGAATGGGAGAACGAATGATTGGCTGGATTAAAAGTGTTTATACAAACCCTCAAGCGGTTGTAAAGGCAAATGGGGTCCTTTCTGAACCCTTCAGCATCTCGAATGGTACTCGCCAGGGCTGCCCCCTCTCACCCCTTCTCTTCGTTCTCTCTTTGGAACCATTGCTGAACAGAATTCGCCTGAATCCGGATATACGGGGTATTAGGGTTGGGGAAGGAATCCACAAGGTTTCTGCTTATGCGGATGATATGCTTTTTTCAGTAACCGAGCCTCATATTTCTCTCCCTACTTTGCTGAGTGAGATTGAGAAATATGGCACTCTCTCTAATTTAAAAATAAATCAGACTAAATCAGAGGCCATGAGCATGTCACTATCCCCTCTTTCCCGGGATTCCATTCGGGCGAATTTTTGTTTTAAATGGAGTCCAATGCTTAGATACTTGGGCACAAATATTCCATCAAAAGAAAAGGACATTTTTAAAATGAATTTTTTACCAATGTATAATCTATTACGAGCCCTACTTGACAAATGGCGACTTGGTTCCCATTCTTGGTTTGGCCGCATTAGTATAATCAAAATGTCCGTTCTTCCGAAAATGTTGTATTTACTTCAGGCGCTACCAATTAAGATTCCAGTGACTTTTTTGCGTCAGATACGTAGTTTATTTATGAATTTTATCTGGGCCGGGAAACGTCCTAGGATTAAAAGAGATCTGTTGACTATGCCTAAGAATCTTGGTGGAATGGAGGTCCCAGATATATTTAAGTATTATTATGCAGTACATCTATCTAGATTAGTGGACTGGTGTAAACATGTTAGATCTAAGAGGTGGGTTGACATAGAACAACAGCTGAGTACAGTTCCTTTAGGTAGAGCACCATGGTGCTATACAGTATTACCGGCTCCTCTTAAAAATCACCCTATAATTGGCACAACACTAAAAATTACTGCACGTATATGCCAAAACGGGAACTTTTCTACAGTGCGATCACCTTTGTTTCCCATATTGGGGAACCCAAGTTTTAGTCCGGGTAATGAAAGAGGATGTTTCCGGTTATTAATAGAGAAAGGAGTATATCAGGCCTCACATTTTATTATATCAGAAAACTGGCCATCGATTAAAACATTAATACAAATAGGAGGTCCTTTTGAAGTCAATATCTGGCAGGCGTTGCAATTAAGTAATTTTTTTAGATCATTAGGCCCGGGAAGTAATTTTCATCGTCAGTTAACAATCTTTGAGTCGTACTGTAATGATTTAGAACCACTAGCCCGAGGGATCTCTAAAATGTATGGACTATTAAATAAATTTAGGGAGGATCAGGAGATACCAGGCCTTAACAAATGGGAGAAGGACCTAGATAGGACCTTCTCTGCATTACAACGTAAACAGATTATCTTTTTGACTCTAAACTCTTCAATCTGTACACGAATTCAAGAATTAAACTATAAAATCTTGATGCAGTGGTACCATACTCCAGTACGACTCCAAAAATTCTGCAATGAAAATTCTGACAGATGTTGGAGATGTGGAGAAGAAAGCGGGACATTGATTCATATATTTTGGTTTTGTAAAAAAATAAGAGTTTATTGGTTGTCAATTATGAAAATCTTGCAAAAAATTTCTGAGTTAAAAATACCCAATGATCCCGCTTTTTTCCTACTTCACCTATCTGAGATCCCAGTTCAGACTTATCGGAACTCAGTACTGTGCCATTTGGTGAATGCAGCTAAAGCAGGTATACCCTTACGGTGGAGGGATACTACGTCACCAACAGTTTTAGAGTGGATAAATAGAGTTAGCGATATAGAAGCTATGGAAGACCTAGTTCTCTCAGCTAAGGGTAAAAATAAACTATACAAAGAAACGTGGAAGAGCTGGAATTTGTTTAAAAATTCAGATGAGGGGAAAAGATTAATGACTGAACCTGATAAATGAAGAATCGGATACGCGCAGGGAATTATAATGTAAAATATAATATGAAGGATAAACCGACTTTCCTGTTATAAATTGTGGTTTAAGGGAGGGAGAGGATGGGGTTCCCCTTCTCTCTCCCCCTCTTTTATCGTTTTTTTCTTTTTTTTTCTCTTTTTTTTTTTTTTTCTTGTCTTTTGAGGGGGGGGAGCTGGGAAAGGGCAGATGCATCACTTGTCTCTCTGTGAGAGAGAGTGATGACTAAGAAAAGGGTTAGAGTGGGAAGATTTAGTGAGGGAGTTTATGGGAGGGTCCAGAGCGAATATGTATGTATTTTTTTTGTCAAGAGGATTGTACTCATGTTTGTTTTGGGCAGAGTATTTGCCCTGTGCCTTTCCATATGCTGTTTTATGTAAAGAAAATAAAAAAACAAATAAACATATAAAGTACAAAAAAAAAAGAAAACAACAAAGTATTTTATTAGTGCCAAAGAGAATTTTTTTTTTGAAGTGGTCAGTTTAAGTGCCGTGAAATATCTATAAACCTCTTCAAACACAAACTTAGCTGATAAGAGCACTTGAGGTCTTACCACGCCATTTGAACTCAGTATTAACATTTTCTCTGTGGAATGCAACCTTACAATATGTCCATCACTCTGGTCCTGTATATGCCATTTGTAGAACGTGCTCTGTTTGGGGCACCCTGATTTTAATGACAGACAACCAGATCTTATTTTAAGGGTTGAGTCTATTTACAAAGGGGTATACATAGATTATAACTACAAATAATAATATACAATGTGCAATAAGGTTTATGTACAAGTATAGTGAATTTTCACAAGTTATAATCTAATATTAGCAGCATTTTCAGGCACAGTTATCAATAGTCTGAAATTCTTTTATCTGATTTAATTAGAGCTTTCTGCAAAGGTGAAGACATTGGTGAGATACAAAGCATGTAAACAGTTTACGCATAATCTGCTACAACATAAATGAGTAGCTCTTGCATTACTTGCATTACAGTCACTTTAATAAGTCCAAGAAAAGCTTGTGCCTAATAAAATTCAGGAGATTGCTTTAAAAAAGCACCATTTAAAAAAATCAAATATAATCACATCAAATATAATCAAGTATAGTAGCAAGTCCTAGTTGCAATCTCGGAACACCTAGTAAGAGGATAGTATGCGACCGGTCTAAACTATGTGGCATGTTCACCAATGCCAGGAGCCTGGCGGACAAGATGGGTGAACTAGAGATACTGTTGTACGAGAAGGATTTGGATTTTGTGGGAATTTCAGAGAATTGGTTCAACAGCTCTCATGATTGGCTGGCTACCATTCAAGGGTATACCATGGCGGGTTGTTGCTTGCCACAACGTCACCTGCCACACATTGCCTATTTTCACTTGCCACACATTGCGGATTGTCACCACATCACCTGCCACACATTGCGGGTTGTCTCTTGCCACAACGTCACCTGCCACACATTGCATATTGTCACTTGCCACACGTTGCGGATTGTCACCACGTCACCTGCCACACGTTGCGGGTTGTCACTTGCATGTGTCCCAGATTGAAGGCAGGCAGCAGAGAGATAATGTAATCTCTCTGCTGCTGTGGCTGCACAGTGAGGGCGGAACTGTGGCGATGCAGGAGGGCAGGCGGTGAGAGATGACATCATCTCTCTGCTCCCCTCCGCGCTCACTGCTCCCAACTCATGCCCCCCCCACCTGCAAGTGTTCTACCCGACCCTATCACCACTAACAGCAGTGGCGTCGGGCGCTCCTCACAGGCAGCGGCACCTGCCCGCTCACTGGCTGACTGATTCCCCCGCCGGGCTGCGAGTGTCCTCACAGGCAGCGGCGCCTGCCCGGCGCCCACTCACTTGCTGACTGCTTCCCCCGCCGGGCTGCGAGTGTCCTCATAGGCAGCGGAGCGGGCGGAACGGTTTGGCTGGCGGGCGTCAGTTTGCCACCCCCCTAAAATGGTACCACCCAGTCCCATCATAGGGCCGGCCCTGCAAAAGGATGTCAGCTATCCCTGGCTCTGCAGGTTCTCATTAGACCAAAGGAAGCCTGGGACCTTGCTACAAACAAATTAAGGGTTTACAATCAATCACTTTAAACAGGCATGATGTCTGTTAAATGTCAATCGTTGTTAGGAGCATTACTGCAGTGATTTGGTAGCTCCACCTGTCCCCTTCCACAAACCAGCGCACAGCAGGATGAAAAGAAACGGATGGTTATATGGACCCTTTTTGCTCTCTGGTTTTAAGGTAGACAATTAAATCAAATAAATGTTAAAAAGTGCCAAAAGCATGTTGGAATCATAGCTAAAATATTCTGTAAGATAAATCAGTGTAATCTTAATGCATTATCTGTGCTCAAACATTATGGGGCAGATCCACAAAGAGAGTACGCCGGCGTATCTACTGATACGTCGGCGTACTTTCAAATTTCCCGCGTCATATCTTTGTTTTGAATCCTCAAAACAAGATACGACGGCATCTGGGTTAGATCCGACAGGCGTACGTCTTCGTACGCCTTCGGATCTTAGCTGCAATTCTTCGGCGTCCGCTGGGTGGCGTTCCCGTCGTAATCCGCGTCGAGTATGCAAATTAGCTATTTCCGACGATCCACGAACGTACGAGCGGCCGTCGCATTCTTTTACGTCGTCTCTAGTCGGCTTTTTCCGGCGTATAGTTAAAGCTGCTATATGGTGGCGTACTCAATGTTAAGTATGGCCGTCGTTCCCGCGTATAATTAAAAAAAAAATATTTGTTTGCGTAAGTCGTCCGTGAATCGGGCTAGACGTAATTTACGTCCGCGTCAAAACAATGACGTCCTTGCGACGTCATTTAGCGCAATGCACGGCGGGAAATTTAGGGACGCCGCATGCGCAGTACGTTCGGCGCGGGGAGGCGCTTCATTTAAATGAAACACGCCCCCTACTCGCCGCATTTGAATCGCGAGAGATACACTACGCCGCCATAACTTACGGCGCAAATTCTTTGTGGATTTGAAGCTGAGAACAGTAAGTTACAGCGGCGTAGCGTATCTCACATACGCTGCGCCCATGCAATTGTTTGTGAATCTGCCCCTATCTATTTTATGCTATCAAATGAAATTTATTGTCCATTTCACATATGCATATGTGTCTGAAACCATTATATCTTTACATCATGCCAATGTATGCGCAAAAGAATGTTGTATGTACTTTGCATCTATGCGATTTCAAAAAGATTAGAATACGGTGTAATACAGTAGAATCCATGCTGCATGGAAGGCAAAAGTGTATAAGTGTGTGTGGGTCAAAGAATATAGATTGCTACATAGTGGAGTTCTGCTTTAACGATGCTATACTTGCTTTATTTATTGCTGAATGTGGCATTTTTCCCCAGGCTTTCTAGTTTTCATCATATTTTAACATTTCACTTCCACATCAGAACTTCCCATGTTAAATTTAAATTCAGTGGGAACTAGGCGGAGAGGTTCTAATAGTATATGACCAGTTAAAATGCAAATAGTGCTCACTTGAGTTCTTCTAAAACAGCATAGAGAACAAGAGGACATTGACAAAAAATAATAATGGAATTCCCAGATGAACGTTGCAGAGCATGCACCTGTGTCCCAAATTCTCCAGCCCATTCACTTATGGACAGCTGATACTCAGCTAACTTCAACAAGCATTGGGTGACAGTATGTCAACTGTTACATTTTTGTAAAATCCCAGCTCAGAGGTTGTGAACATCAACAGATGATGGTGCTCTAAAGTAAAGCTTAGAAAATGTTGCCAGAAGCAGAAAGTGAAAGCAACAGCTGCACAGCAACGATTGCATAAGCATCACATTCAAAATGGAACTCCAGGCGGAGAGGTTTTTGGCATTTCTGGTGTATATACAAAAGAAAAAGTTACCATTTATGTCATATCCAGGATTGTAGGGTAAACTTAATTTATGCTGGATAGTTCACCACTCACTGAACTTCTGCTGTTGCGAGAACTGCGACTGTCATACATGGAAGCACTACTGCTGTTCATCCACCACCCCTTCCCTTGTCCATTCACAGAATGCCTTCTATTCTGTGAACCATTCACACAATACACAGCAATTTATAAATAGACAGGGGGAGAGGGGGCGGATTTTAAATGCATTCATATACACGCATAGACTTTTCTCATTCAAACTGCAGGCTTAACGAGAGAAATCTCATAGTGGAATCTCTGCTTCCAGCTATTGTATTCAATAAGCTGCAACATTTGCATGTAGACAATTGCAACTTGCCTTCCATTCAGTAGCTGGCGCTGTGCCACTTGGATCTTTAGAGGAAGATTGTTCCTTAAGAGATCCCGTAGCTGTCACAGAGGTTGCAGCTGTCTGATTAGATGCTGCAACTGCTAAAGACCTCTAACAGCCATTTTAGTGGTGGGACAGTATATAAATAGGGTGCCAGTGCCATTCAGGCAACTGGAGCCAGTGGATAGGTAAGGGACAGAGACCACATTTGTTAGGGTGAGTAATACTGTGTTTCCCCGAAAATAAGCCCGGGTCCTTTATTAATTTTGGCAACCAAAAACACCAGTAGGGCTTATTTTCAGGATAGGGCTTGCAATTTAATGTGCTGTCTTTTCTCCCCCTCTCCCTCCCTGCCTGTCAGAAATCCCCAGTGTGAACATAGTAAAAGTGGTTGTAAAATGCTAGAATCCTCTCTATTACAGTAGTATATTATGTAAAAGGTATGTGTTTCTGTAATCTAATTGTGTCAAATACCTATGGTACAGCGCCACTCAGAGCTTCCGTGACCTGCTGTCTCCCCCACTCTATTTATATGTATTTATTTATTAAAATTCTTAAAAGTACAAAAAAAGTACAAAACGCAGTCAGTTACCCGTAGGCCTCGATGCGCCGAGAGCAACAACCAAAAAAACACACACAGGCAGCGGAACAGATCAAATTTAAAATAGTAGCAGATCAAAGAACTATAAAAACCTATGTAATTCCATAGGCTAGACTGAAAAGCTCAGTTTTTAAAAGCTTCCTGAACTTAAAAAGATCATTCTCAAGTCTTAATTTTAGAGGCAGGGAGTTCCAAAACTGTGCTCCCTGGACCGCACTCGTCCTCCCTCCGCATTTTTTCTTACGAAATTTAGGAATCACCAAAGTTTCCAAATTAGCCGACCTTAAGGTACGGTTGGGCACATACTTGGTGAATTTTTCCTGCAGGTACACTGGCCCCTTGCCATGGGTAGCCCTGTGCACCATGCATCCAGTCTTAAACAGAACCCTTCCTTCACGGGTAGCCAATGCAGGGCTCTCAGCGATGGCATGATGTGGTCACGACGACCAACACCCGTGAGTAGCCTCGCAGCGGCATTCTGAATAAGCTGTAATTTGTGCATGATGTTATTAGGTAAACCCAGGTACAAAGCATTACAATAATCTAATCGACTTCCAATAATGGCATTGACCATGGAGATCTTATGCGATTCTTCAATGAAGCGAAAAGTCGACCTCAGGAGTTTCAAGTGGAAGTGACAAGAACTCACCACCTGGTTTACCTGTGGTCGTAGCGTCAATCTCTCGTCCAAGATGATTCCCAAATCCCTGACCTGGGTGACTGGCACTGGGACCGATGAAAACGAGTCCGGCCAGGTAGGGAAACCGCCCGACCATGGCTGATTGCATAAAACCAAACTCTGAGCATTGCAGAGAGAGGCGGGCCTGAGATCCCACACTGACAGCTGGGAGAAGAGGAGTAGAAAGCAGCAGAAGATCAGCTGTGTGCCGCTGTACCGAAGGTCTTTGAATCAATCAGATTACAGAAACACACACGTTTTACATGATATACTACTGTAATAATGGATTCTAGCAGTTTCCATCCACTTTAAACTAGGGCTTATTTTAGGGGTAGAGCTTATATTGCAGCCCTCCCTGAATATCACAGTAGGTCTTATTTTCACAGTAGGTCTTACTTTTGGGGAAACACAGTAGCGCAGGGAGAGGTTCCTGTATGAGGAGGGACAATGTAGGAACATTGCTGGTGCCCAGCCAACATTCTGGTCACCTGAGCAGTTTATGTTAGAAGAGTGCCACTACATCATCATATAGTACATAGCCCCTCCAGCAAAAGCCATCTTGGGGTAAAGCAGGCCTAGCCTAGAACAGTACCTTACTGCCATACTGAATGATATACTGATACCACACCGTCAAACAATTTGCTCTGTGTGTTACCTAATTATCAGCTATGGGTTAACTGGAATATAGTGCCTGCAATTGCTAACTGCAACTAACTTTGTTAATCCTATCAGCAAATACAACCCCAATTTCAAGTTGGGATGCTGTGCAAAATCTACATAAAAACAGAATGCAAGGATTTTCAAATCTCATAAACCCATATTTTGTTCACAAAAAAAATAAAAATAAACACATTAAATGCTTAAATTTGAGAAAATGAACCATTTTAAGAAAAACAAAAATGGCAATTTTCAAATTGATGTCAGCAACATGACTCAAAAAAGTTGGGACAGGGCAACATAAATCTGGCAAAGTAGTAAAAAAACAAATCTTGAGTACCCGAACAACACTGCATCTTTTACTATGCAGTAATTGTTTGGCCAACCAATTTTCACACCCTAAATTTTTCATATAAAGTTTGTGTATCAGAGCTGGTGTATGAGAGGAAGAAGATGAACAAGTTGCTATTGAGTTCATGTACTGGCAAGAAGCATGCTGGCAATGAGATGAGATCATCACTGTGCTGCTTCCCATTCCACTGTCCAGTCATAGGCTGGGGCAGGTCCAAGACAACTTGAGCTCAGAGGAAGCAAGTTGAATGATCCCGCCCATTAGACTGAGGATATCTAGCAGAAGAAAAAAAATATTGCAGGGCAAATCTGATGCCGCGTACACACGACCGTTTTTCGGGTTCTAAAAAATTTTTTTTTTTTTAAATGTCATTAAAAACGATCGTGTGTGGGCTCCAGAGCATTTTTCACGATCTAAAAAATGGCCATTAAAAATTTCAAACATGCTCTATTTTTTCACGAAGTTTTTAAGGTTGTAAAAAATGGTCGTGTGTGGGCTTTAACGACATGAAAAAAACGTGCATGCTCAGAAGTAAGTTATGAGACAGGAGCGCTCGTTCTGGTAAAACTAGCGTTCGTAATGGAGTAAGCACATTCATCATGCTGTAACAGACTGAAAAGCGCAAATCGTCTTTTACTAACATGAAATCAGCAAAAGCAGCCCCAAGGGTGGTGCCATCCGAATGGAACTTCCCCTTTATAGTGCCGTCGTACGTGTTGTACGTCACAGCGCTTCGCTAGAGCATTTTTTTTCACGATCGTGTGTAGGCAAGGCCGTTTTAATGATCGGGTTGAAAAAAAACTTCGGGCCAGATTCACAGAAAAAGTACGCCGGAGTATCTGCTGATACTCCGGCGTACTTTCAAATTTGCTGCGTCGTATCTTTATTTTGAATTCACAAACAAAGATACGACAGCATTTGGCTAAGATCCGACAGGCGTACGGCTTTGTACGCCTTCGGATCTTAGGATGCAATACTTCGGTGCCCGCTAGGTGGAGTTCGCGTTGTTTTCTGCGTCGGGTATGCTAATTAGCCGTTTACAGCAATCCACGAAGGTACGCGCGTTTGTCGCATTCTCTTACGCCATCGCTAGTCGGCTTTTCCCGTCGTAAAGTTGCGATTGCTATTTAGGTGGTGTAAAATTAGACAGCCCATGTTAAAGTATAGCCGTCGTTCCCGCGTCGAATTTCAATTTTTTTTTTTTTGCGTAAGTCGTCCGGGAATACGAAAGTACGTAACGCACGTCGCCGTTCAAAACATTACCTCGGGGCGACGTCATTTCGCGCAAAGCACGGCGGGAAATTTCAAAACGGAGCATGCGCAGTACGTTCGGTGTGGGAACGCGCCTAATTTAAATGGTACACGCCCCATTTGAATTAGGCGGGCCTGCGCCGGACGGCTTTATGCTACGCCGCCGCAAGTTTACAGGCAAGTGCTTTGTGAATCAAGCACTTACGCTGAAAACTTGCGGCGGTGTAACGTAAACGGGATACGTTACGCCGCCGTAAAAGTACATGAATCTGGCCCTTCGTTTTTTCTAGACCCTTAAAACATCATTTTTTAGAACCTGAAAAACGGTCGTGTGTACGCGGCATATGGGTTGAAGGTGAATATTGCAGCAAAAGCTGATTTGTTTTATTCTGTCTTCAATTCATTTTTATCTTTTGTGTTTTACATTTTATTGTACATTCTCGCTGGAAAAATACACACGTTTTCAATGGTGGCAGTGGCCATGAATGCATTTCATCTAATTGCATTAAGAAAAGTGTTGTATGTTGATTTTTTTTTTTTTTTTTGTGTTGCCTTGTAATCCACGATTCAAGTCAGTCGAAAAGAGATCTTTGAAAAATGCAGAGCATTTAAAGTGCACGTCAATGCACATTAGCACAACGTGTGTTTTGGTTTGAACAGCCACTTAAACAGTGCACTGATCACAAATAAAAAAGTAACAAAACATTAAAAGCACAGATTCAGGCAACCCACTAAATTGACCCTTTTCACCTTTTGTGTAAAAAATAGTAAACTGATTATGCACACTGCTTTTCAGTATACTGTAGTTCCTAGACTATTGAAAAGCCATATATGTTACATTACTCACCCAGCTGTCAGTAACCCTAATCAGCATTTCAGTAGAAAAACAGAAGTTGAAACAAGGAAAACAGCTGCTCTTTGTAACGGGACCAAAGATACATTTGTTTCATGAAAAGACCTTTTTTCCTTCCCTAAAGCAGAATTAGACATAGTTCCATACCAGAAAAAGTCTGCTATGCCTCCAAAAGTCCTGTTATAGCTTTTAAATGCTTAATAGTAATCAAAGCCCAATTTAGGTTTACATTTTTTTTTAAATATCGACCCATAACTTAATTAAAAAAAAAAAAAGATGTAGCTCACCTCACCTCCTGTCTTCTCACTGCCCTGTGATTCAGTAGGGGTCCTCTTCTAGGCTGAATGACACTGATCAACATTCAACCTATTTCATTTGTTTCTAGGGTGCTTCCTGGAGCCTGGATCCACCATCACTGCAGGGAGAAGGTGAAGGAGACCCCTGAAAGTCACATGACTGGCTAAAAAATGATATGGTAGTTGCTCCAGGAGAAGGGTGCTACAGTTGGGGGATTTAAAGAGCAACTTTATTTTAAAAAATGTGTCTATAGGGCCCCCGTTCACACCATTGTGTTGCAGGAACAAGTATTTCCGCTACGCAATTTTGACATTAAGATTTTGCATGCCGTATAGGGCAGCCCATTCACTGTCAGTCATGACTGTTGGTCATCAGCACTCTGCATTGCCCCTCCAGCGCTCACTGGAGTGCTGGGCTGTGGAGAGGGCAGGAGGGGCTAGATCAGAATCTCAGCAGATCTCTGAGAGCTGACAGAAATGCTAATGGCCGCTGTAAGCTGAAAACAGGTCACAGAAGTGCAGAACTGAGCGCACTCCTGTGACCTAAAGGAGAAGTAGAGCCAAAATAGCTTTGGCTCTACTTCTCCTTTAATAAAATGACCTTTGAAATTCACATTGTATCTAGTGTAAGGGGTTAGCTCGGTAGCGGGGTGTGTGACCCCCTGGATGGGTTCACTACACACTGAATTTATACAGACAGGCAGTCGAAGATGGTTGAAAACAAAGATTTGGGTTTATTCTTCCATCTTTCTGGAAACAAGTGCAAGCATCCAAACAGCATAAACAAAATCAAACATAAAATAAGCCCTGGCCACTTGGCCACACAGGAACCTATCTATGAAGTCTGGCACAGCCTAGTGCTGAGCAGACACTGCTGGTCATACAGCAGAAAAACAATAGTCTTTTACGGATTACGGCAATGGATTTTTGGGGGGGATTTTTTATAAAAGGACTTGTCCCAAGCTGTGTGTGTGTTTTTTTTCTTAATTTTTTTTGTGAAATGGTAGGGGTTCAATGTACCCCTTACCTATTCACATAGGGGGGCCGGGATGTGGGGGTCTTCCAGATTCCAATAAGCCCCCCACCCGCAGATCTCCACAACCACCGGGCAAGGGTTATGGGAATGAGCCCCTTGTCCCCATCAACCTGGAGACATCCTCCCCATGTGGCCTGGTACGGTTCAGGAGGGGGGTCTCTCACCCCCCCTTTTCCAGCCGCTTGCCAGGTTGCATGCTCGGATAAGGGTCAGGTATGGATTATTGGGGGGATCCCCATGCCATTTTTTAAAATTTTGGTGCAGGGTTCCCCTTAAAATCCATACCAGACCTGAAGGGTCTGGTATGGATTTTATTTTAATTTTTTTAAATTTGGAGCAGGGTTCCTCTTAATATCCATACCAGAACTGAAGGGCCTGGTAATAGACTAAGGGGGGAACCCATGCCGTTTTTTTCCATGACTTTTATATGTATTGCCGGGACCCGACAATTCATTATAGCCGCGAGTAGTTTTAAATGTTTTTTTTCCTTTAAAAATGTCATTTTGTGGAGGGACTTTTCTAAGCACGGGAAACATGCGCTACTTTACAGACATACTATAGACAACCCCAGGTACGAAATTTTAAGGAATATTTCACTTTTATTGTTTCACTTTAAGCATTATTTTAATCACTGCTCCCAAAAAAACTGCAGTTTTTAAAACTTTTTTTGCATTGATACATGTCCCCTGGGGCAGGACCCAGGTCCCCAAACACTTTTTATGACAATAACTTGCATTTTAGCTTTTAAAATTAGCACTTGATTTTTCATGTTCGTGTCCCATAGACTTTAACGCTGTTCGCGTGTTCGAACAAATTTTTTGCCTGTTCACATTTTCTGCTGAAAACTGAACCCGGGGGGGGGGGGCGGTTTGGCTCATCCCTAATGCCCGTACACACTATAGGGAAATCGATGGGAAAATTTGTCCAAAGTTTTTTTATACGATTTTCGTATAGTGAGTACACAACTTTCGACAGCCGATTCTGAATTTTCGGACGAAGAAGAAACAAACTCCCAAATTTTTCTTGTACAGGAACAGAACGAACGATTTTTGTTTAATGTGTACTCATACAAGAAAAATCAGAAAAGAAAGACTGCACATGATCAGAAACAATAAAGAAGAGATCCAAGGTGGAGATGCATAGCAATGGGCCTCACGATGGAGAGAGAAAGGGAGAGATTGCTGGACTTTCTGAGTTCAAGGGTATTTGCACTGAAATGGAATATACTGATGGCCTGATATGTGAACTTAAAGAAGTAGCTGTACAGAGTGTACAGAGTCCTATTACTTTACATAAAGTGTTGAAAGGCTTTCCATTTGAGCATTCTTTATTGAGGTGGACTTCAGACCTGGAGTATGTAAGACACAATATGCCAGAGTTTCTCCCATATACAGGCATGTGTGTACCCTATTCTGAGAAGACGCAGGGAGCTGCCCTTTGCCAGCATGACGGAAGCTGGTGCCAAACCTAGGGTCAATTACATTTAGTAAGAGCTGGTTCACACTGGGGCGGCACAACTTCGGGGGCGACTCGGCAAGGCGTCCTGAAAACGACTTCAGAGGCGACTTGCAAAATGACTTCTGTATAGAAGCCAATGCAAGTCGTCCCGAGTCGCCCCCGAAGTCGTACAAGAAGCTTTTTCTAAGTCGGAGCAACTTGTGTCGCTCCTTTTAGAACGGTTCTATTGACTGCAATGGGAGGCGACTTGTCAGGCGGCTGAGTCGCCTGACGAGTCGCCCCAGTGTGAACCGGCTCTTAATGTTTTATTATAACTTTTCATGTGACAACACTGAAGAAATGACACTTTGCTACAAGTAGTGAGTGTACAGCTTGTATTACAGTGTAAATTTGCTGTCCCCTCAAAATAACTTAACACATAGCCATTAATGTCTAAACCGCTGGCAACAAAAGTGAGTACACCCCTAAGTGAAAATGTTTAAATTGGGCCCAAAGAGTCAACATTTTGTGTGGCCATGATAAATTTCCAGCACTGCCTTAACCCTCTTCGGCATGGAGTTTACCAGAGCTTCACAGGTTGCCACTGGAGTCCTCTTCCACTCCTTCATGATGACATCACGGAGCTGGTGGATGTTAGAGACTTCGCGCACCTCCACCTTCCATTTCAGGGTGTCCCACAGATGCTGAATAGGGTTTAGGTCTGGAGACATGCTTGGCCAGTGTTTGACCTTTACCCTCAGCTTATTAAGCAAGGCAGTGGTCATCTTGGAGGTGTGTTTGGGGTCGTTATCATGTTGGAATACTGCCCTGCAGCCCAGTCTCTGATAGGGAGAGGATCATGCTCTGCTTCAGTATGTCACAGTACATGTTGGCATTCATGGTTCCCTCAATGAACTGTAGCTCCCCGGTGCCGGCAGCACTCATACAGCCCCAGACCATGACACTCCCACCACCATGCTTGACTATAGGCAAGACACACTTGTCTTTGTATTCCTCACCTGGTTGCCGCCACACACGCTTGACACCATCTGAACCAAATATGTTTTTCTTGGTCTCATCGGACCACAGGACATGGTTCCAGTAATCCATGTCCTTGGTCTGCTTGTCTTCAGCAAACTGTTTGCGGGGTTTCTTGTGCATTATCTTTAGAAGAGGCTTCCTTCTGGGACGACAGCCATGCAGACCAATTTGATGCAGTGTGCGGCGTATGATCTGAGCACTGACAGGCTGACCCCCCACCCCTTCAAGCTCTGCAGTAATGCTGGCAGCACTATTTTCCAAAGGCGAGCTCTGGATATGATTTTGAGCACATGCAGTCAACTTCTTTGGTCGACCATGGCAAGACCTGTTCTGAGTGGAACCTGTTCTGTTAAACCGCTGTATGGTCTTGGCCACCGTGCTGCAGCTTAGTATCAAGGTCTTGGCAAACTTCTTATAGCCTAGGCCATCTTTATGTAGAACAACAATTATTTTTTTCAGATCCTCAGAGAGTTCTTTGCCATGTTGAGCTTCCAGTGACCAGTATGAGAGAGATAACACAAAATTTAACACACCTGCTCCCCATTCACACCTCAAACCTTGTAACACTAATGAGTCACATGACACCGGGGAGGGAAAATGGCTAATTGGGCTCAATTTGGACATTTTCACTTAGGGGTGTACTTGCTGCCAGCGGTTTGCACATTAATGGCTGTGTGTTGAGTTATTTTGAGGGGACAGCAAATGTACACTGTTATACAAGCTACTACTTTACATTATAGCAAAGTGTCATGTCCTCAGTGTGGGCACATGAAAAGATATAATAAAATATTTACAAAAATGTGAGGGGTGTACTAACTTTTGTGAGATACTGTATGCAAAATGATTCCTAAAAAAAGAGGATTACAAGAAAGGAAAAATAAATGAATTCAGTGCAAGAAGAACCTACAAAATGTTTACATAGACCCCCCCAGTCTTTAGTGTTTTACTGTAAATTTACACCAATTACAGCAAACAATATGGAATTGTTTGCTACCAGTCACCATAAACACAAGGGCAAACATTGATTTTGCCACTGCTCTGAATCTGTTGTTGAAACCCATTTTGTAGGTCCTAAAATCCAAGACATAAATAGAAAGCAATTACTTCTGTTTAATGAAAAAGCCACAGCTTATTGTGAATGTGTGGTTTCCTCTACAGTAAATGTGTGGCATGTTACTACATGTTGTAAATAGAAAGGATATTTCAGGGGATTTTTGTTTATAACCAAAGGTCCCTGTTACAGGGAAAAAACATAGTAAAATAAAAAAAGATACAGTAAGTGTTGAGAAGTCCAATTTCTACCAAGAAATGTGCATACAGTAGGTACATTCCACATTAAAAATGAATCTGTTAATACTGGCCAATCACTGGTTGCAGAAAGAAAATCCCTTGATTCCCGATCAACACAGTCACTGCTCCTGCTGCAGAGCCATTCTGTTCTTTCAGAGGGTGGGGGGGGGGGGAGTGGTTGGGTGTTTGCTGTTCCCCCCAAACGCATGCAAAATCCATCAGGCTGTGTCATGGACATGCAATGATGTCTGGCAGCTTAACTTCTCCTGAAGTGTCCATTAGAGGCCTGACTCTCTTTCTGGCTGCCTTTTATCATCTCTCCTCCCTGTATGGCCACACCCCAGGTCATCCCAGGAAGTCTATGTTAACTGTTGCACTGCAGGTCTGCTTTGAATGAATGAATGAATGAATAACTTATAAAACGCGGCGCATGCGAACTGAATCGCTTCTGGGCGCTAGTTGTTCGTGTCTCATGACATCAAAAGAGCAGAGTTTTGATCCGTCTTCTGAAAGTCAGGTGGTTTTCCTCCAACCGAACGCTGGTTGGTAAAGCGTTCCATAGTCTAGGACCCTGAAAAGCAAACCTTCTTTCTCCTTTGGACTTGTATTTGGTTTTTGGTACCCTGACCAGATTTTGGTCGGTGGATCGCAGAACGCGATTCGAATTGTGAGGTTCTATCTTGTCGCAAAGATATTGCGGAGCCTTCCCATGGATGCACTTATGTGTCAGGCAGAGTGCTTTAAATGCAATTCTGTCTTTTACTGGCAGCCAGTGAAGGGTTCTCAACGAAGGTGAGATTGATTCCCATTTTTTTTTCCCAGTCACCAGTCTGGCGGCCGTATTCTGAACGACTTGCAGACGGGAGATTTGGTACTTTGGGAGTCCGAGGTACAGGGCGTTAGCATAGTCCAGTCTGGAATTCACGATTGTTCCCACCACGACTGCTACGTCTTCTTTGGGGATAAATGGAATAAGTCTGCGTAGTAGGCGCAACAGATGGTGCGCTCCGCTGACTACTGACCCTATTTGTGCGTCCATTGTCATGAAGGTGTCGAAGATGACCCCGAGACTTTTGACTTTGGAGCTAGGGGTGATGATTTGGCCCAGAATGGGCGGGGGTGTCCAGGTTGTTGCCAGTTGACTCTTTCGGCTGGCGTGAAACATAAGGAGTTCTGTTTTTGAACTGTTGAGTTTAAGATAACTCTTAGTCATCCAGTTTTCTATCAAAGAGAGACATTTCTCTAAACTGAGATGATGATCCTTTTTGTTGCAGATGCGAAAATACAGTTGCGTATCGTCTGCATAAGAGTGATAGAGTAGTTCTTGGCTACTGATAATATCAAAGAGAGGGCGAAGATAGATGTTGAAAAGCACCGGTGACAGGGGGGATCCTTGGGGGACTCCACATGACACCGTGCGCTTTTCCGACGTGAAACAACCCAATTTAACTGTTTGTGATCGGTTTTCAAGAAAGGAAGAAAACCATGGTAAATCACCTTCTGCGACTTCTGCTACCTTGGCTAGTCGCATCAGTAACAGTTTGTGGTCTACCGTGTCAAAGGCTGCGCTTAGGTCCAGCAGAACCAGGAGACAAGATTCTCCTTCGTCTGCGGCCTCGAGGGCATCGTCCCATATTTTGAGTAAGGCCGTTTCTGTCCCGTGTCCGGGACGGAAGCCTGATTGTAATGGATCCAGTAGATTGTGGGTATCTAGATGCTGTTGCAGCTGTTGTACCACTACTTTCTCCATTATCTTGGAGAGAACATTTAGGCCTGTTATGGGACGGCGGTGAGTTGGGTCCTTGGGATCCAGGTTAGGTTTTTTCAAGATGGGCTGGATTGTGCCCTCTTTCAACAGGGATGGCACTGTGCCTTCCTTAAATGACTGGTTTATAAGCTGTGTGATGGGTGGTGCCAGGATGTCGGCACATTCCTTCAGCAGTTTGGTGGGGATGATATCATTGGGCGATGTGCTGTTCCGCAAAGCACCAATGATATTTTTTGTGGTATCGATGGAGATCGGTTCCAGAGTGAACTTTGTTGATTGTAGAGCGTTTTTGTGGGTGTTTTGTGGTTGATTGACGGTGGGGTTGAGGGGGGTATTGTTTTGCATGATGCTTTCCCGGATTCTTTCAATTTTGTTGATGAAGAAATCCGATAGTTCATTGCAGAACTCTTGGGTGTCTGAGTTGGGGACTTCAAGACATCCTGGATTCATGGTCTGGGTGACCATCTTGAAGAGTTCGCGGGGGCGGTTTAGGGCGCTGTTAATCGCCATAGAAAAATGATGTTTCTTGGCTTTGAAGATTTCTTTATGATATCGTGTTGTTATTGCCTTGTAGATGATGAGGTTATCCTCTGCAGGACTTCTTTTCCAGGCGGCTTCCGCCCTTCTGCGCTCTTGCTTCAGAAGCGACAGCTGGTTGTTGAACCAGCCGGACTTTCTTTTTCGGATGCAGGCTTTGCGTTTCGGTGCTACTAAATCGGCTGACTGTAGCAGGGCTGCGTTTATGGCATCCAGTGTATCTGCGGCTGTTTGATGTGGATGGATTGTTTTGATTCTGTTTCCCAAGGTAGATTTGAAGAGTTCCGAATGGAGCTTCTTCTGAGATCTAGCCCAGTGTATTGTCACCGGCTTGGGTGCTTTTATCACTGGGGGAATTTTGGAGATTATGAAATTAATTGCATGGTGGTCTGTCCATGGCAATGGTTCATTTTCTAAAATGCTTATTTTCAGAATTTGTCTGAAAATTAGGTCGAGTGTGTGACCTGAAGCATGTGTTGGCCCGCATATAAGTTGCTGTAGCCCTAATCCCTCCAGGTGATCAATGCAGGCGTCCGCAATGGGATCCTGTGCGGAGTTGGCCCACAGATTAAAGTCCCCGAGCAGCAAAAGGTGTTTGCTTTTAAGGGTATAAGTGGATATAAACTCCGTTAATGATGGCAAAAACTGCGATTTTGGCCCAGGTGGCCTATAGCAGAGGAGAATGTGAACAGTCTCCTGGGGGGAAGTTTGAAGTTGAAGAGTAAGGGTTTCCATGAATGGAAGAGGATTTTGAAGGGCTGGCTTAGTGATTGTAATGCGATTCTTGTGGATCACCGCCGGGCCTCCTCCTCTTTGCCCTATTCTGTTTTCCGTTATAATGCGATAGTTTTCTGGCACCAATTCTCCGAGAATGGTGTTGCAGTCGTCTGAGAGCCAGCTTTCTGTAATAAAGAGGCAGTCTAGATCGTTTTGTAGTAAGAAATCGTGGATTTCTAATCGGTGTTTTACTGCCGATCTTGTGTTGATCAAAGCACATGATATGTGCTCGAGCTGGGTTAAATAGTTAAAATTTTTGATGGTCGATCGTCGATCGAATCTCAAAAGTTGCTCTATTTTTAAGGCCTTTTTGGTGACGGCTGGTAATGCTGTTGCGAATTGTCTCAGACCCCGAATAGAGTCCGCAGAGTATCGCAGATTAGCCATTGTCGCCAGTCACATTGTCGTCAGTCTTTCCTAATTGTGGCGGCCGCGAATGAGGCCTGGTCTGGCGCGGATGCGGGAAGAGCCTCGAGACGCCGGACGTGATGGGTGGAAGACTGTCCAAGTGAGCCGTCACTCGTTGAGTCTTCTCTCCCCGATTGGTCCAGAGGAAGGCGAAAAACCCCAGGCGTGCTGTGCCAATCTGCAGCGATCGGGGGAAAAAATTCCTTCCTGACCCCTTAACGGCGATCGGTGCAACCCTGGATCAATTGGCTAGGGGGGTGTGGTGGACCCTGCCTGGCTGCACTATCCCTGGGGAGAGCCGACTCGTTTGAGAGCGTCCTGCTCTCACTATCCCTGGGGTGAGCAGACTAAGATGAGAGCGTCTGCTGCACCGCTGAATCAATATAGCAAGAGTTCCAACTTTATTAGCTGCAAGCTTGTTCTGGATCAGTGATTGAAAAAAATAATGAAGACTCCTGTCTTACCTCCTGTTTCAAACTCCTGGTTTTTAACTCGCACTTTTGATCAAAGAATGCACTTCTGATCAGAGAGTCCACATGTGAAGCCACCATCAACTGGGAGCCAGCTCCTCTGGGAGCTTGTACAGCCACTTTATACTCACCTGTGAAGACCTGTGAACAAACACACACCTGTGAACAATTAAACCCTCCCCTTAATTAGCAGAAAGGAAAAAGAAAAAAAAGCTGTTTAAAAAGTGTCAGAGAAAAAGAGGGGGGAAAAAATCTGCAAGCAGAAGCAAATGATAGCCAAATCCTGGTTTTTAACTCGCACTTTTGATCAAAGAATGCACTTCTGATCAGAGAGTCCACATGTGAAGCCACCATCAACTGGGAGCCAGCTTTACTGTTCAACTTTGTTTGTTAGCTTGAGGTCCTGTCTGCCGCGTGTTACGGTTACCTTTCTGTGTACCGAATTTGGCTTGTCTCTGAATATTCCTGTTTGCCTGTGACCCTGACCTTTGGCCTGTTCCTTTGTTACCCTCGTCTGCCTGTTGCCCTGACCTCGGCTTACCCATCACTATCCCTTGTGTCCTCTGTGGCTGCTTCCCCTCTCTCCCTACGGAGCGTGACCTGGGGGACCCCAGGGGCCGCGACCTGGGTTCAGTTGCAGCGAAAGCCATTCTCACCACTAGAAGCTCTGGTGAACACCTGCTGGACCTTAGACTTTTGGGCTCACGTTTGCTGTCCATCTGCAGCAGTCGGCTATTAGGTTCACTACCTTGCGGTGCACCCCTGTCTCCAACAGGGTGCATATGTCACCTGGCAGCAGGTGACCTGACAGGCTGGTTCTACCTAAGTTGAGCAATAAATCAACTTGGATGGATTCAGCCTGCCCATACATGGTTTGAATCTCAGCCTGAATTTCCAAGGTGGAATTTTTCTTATTTAATCTCTATTTCCAGTCATGAGAATAAATGGCAATGAGGTTCAGTGAGTCGTTTAATGAAGGGAGTGGGACCCATACTTTCACAATTTTTTTGGCACTTTTATGGACTTTTTTTGAAGGACTCTTTTATTTATAATTATTTTTTTCTTTTTCTTTTTTGTCACATTTTGTTTATAAAGAAGTAGCATAATGTGGGCACAATGCCTTTGTCATATGTGTGCAGTGTATACAGGTAGTAGATCCAAGTTTTTTTTTAACCATGCCCATTTAAGACTCTCCCGCTGTCCGCTTAATTTATCTAAACCAACCAGTTGCCATGGTGCATTATTGCTTGTTGACCCAGGTCTTTCATAATTCTACTAGCCTGCACCCTCACCTCCATTCCTGGAGCTTCCAAAAGCTAAGGTGGGCTGTATCACATCCTCCATTCTCCTCTTGGATGTAAGGGCCAGACTGAACTTTTCCTCATCCTCCTGCTAGCACAGAAAGGTTTTTGCTGATGCAAAACAAGATGGAGAGGGTTTACTGACTTGCTCTTACAGGATAGTGGAGAACGATAAGGCTTCAGAAAGATGGTATATCTGGGGGTTCCAGAATATTATCAGTTTCTGTGCTGACCTTTTTAAAGTGACATTCACTAAAGCAGATAGCATACATTATTTAGGTGATCTGACACATTTTTCCCAAATATCGCATCTGATGCTGAAAATAGCACTTAGGCTGGGTTCACACTACGGTTTTCCCTTCCGTCAGCCGCATACGATTTCAGTATTGAAAACGTACGGGCACGGACGGGAAAACGTATAGATAGACAATGCATTGCAAATCGTATGCACTCAGATGCATCCGGGTGCGTACGATTTGCTGGCAAAACGTTTTTTAAACGTACGCAAAACCGTGTTCAACCACGGTTTTGCGGTCGTTTTTAAAACAGTATGGCAACCGCATACGTTTTCCTTTAACATTAATGTCAATGGAAAACGCACATATGTGCGGTTCCATACGTTCCCGTCAGTTTCAGCCGCATACGGTTTTTCATATAAATCGTATGCGGCTGACGGACGGGAAAACCGTAGTGTGAACCCAGCCTTACTTTCCCCTTTGAAGTTATTTACCTCAAAAACCAAAAACGTTTGGTAAATACAGCAGGAAACAGCATTAAAGTCAATTCATCAAATGAAATAAATGAATAAATGCATGTGTTAAATAGGTAGTAGTCCAGGCATGCGATAGTTAAGGAATCTGTTTCATTTTAGCTGGTTGTTAAAGCGGGGGTTCACCCTTAGAGGGCACTTTTCCCCCTTAGATTCCTGCTCGTTATTACTAGGGGAATCGGCTATTTATTTTAAAATATGTGCAGTACTTACCCGTTTACGAGACGCATCCTCTCCGTCGCTTCCGGGTATGGGCTTCGGGAATGGGCGTTCCTTCTTGATTGACAGGTTTCCGAGAGGCTTCCGACGGTCGCATCCATCGCGTCACGATTTTCCGAAAGAAGCCGAACGTCGGTGCGCAGGCGCAGTATAGAGCCGCACCGACGTTCGGCTTCTTTCGGCTACGAGTGACGCGATGGATGCGACCGTCGGAAGCCTCTCGGAAGAATGTCAATCAAGAAGGAACGCCCGCTCCCGAAGACCCATACCCGGAAGCGACGGAAGAAGATGCAGCTCGAAAACGGGTAAGTACTGCACATATTTTAATATAAATAGCCGATTCCCCTAGACCGAACGAGCAGGAAGCTAAGGGGAGATTTTTTTTTTTTTTTTAAATGGGTGAACTCCCGCTTTAAGGAGCCGGCAGCCGCTGGTGTCCTTAAAGAGGTTGTAAACCTCCATGTAGTATTTGTACCTATATGTAAGCCTATAATAAGGCTTACCTATAGGTACTGTAAATATCTCCTAAATGTGCGTAGTTTAGGAGATATTTACTGTATACTAAGCCGATGATGTCATCGGCGCATGCACTCTGAAGGAACAGCCGCCCATGCCGTTTCTTCAGGAGCAAGTGCCTGACTGGTGAGTGACGTCACGTGGCTTCGGCCAGTCACACAGCCGGAGTTCCCAGGCCCCAGAAGGAAGACCAGAGAAGGATGGATGAGGCTTGAAGTGGGGACAGCGCAGGCTTCATTTGCAGGTAAGTGCTCATCATGTGCAAGTATGCATGTAAACTATCACATTATGCCTTTACTTTGCAGGGTAGGGGTAAACAATAATTTTTTGGAAGAGTTTACTTCCTCTTTAACAACTAGTAAAAATCTGTGGTGTTGCCATGGGCACAAAGTTCACCCCTAGTATGCCAAACTTGTTCATGGCGAAATGGCAGGAGGACATCATCTATGCCAACAGAAGACCGAAGTTTGTCTTCCGGGGTAGGTATATTGATGATGTCCTCCTCTTATGGGATAGCGATCAGCCTATGTTACTTTTTAGAGCAGCTGAATAGTAACTCTTTGGGGATTCGGTTGCAATATGAGGTCAATCCTTCTCAGATTCATTTTCTGGACCTTAATATTGAGGTGAAGGGGGGGTTTATCATGACCTTTACCTATTTCAAGTCTACGGACTCGAATAGTTATATTGGCCAAGGAAGCTATGTCAGATGGAAAATTTCTAAGGTAGAGCCACGCTGGATCCATGAAATTAAAAATGATGTGCCCTATGGACTCAATGTGGACTGGGACAATAACTCTTTTATCAATAATAGTTGATGTGCATTTTTTCTGGTCATCTTTCTGTATATGTGTTTGAACATTAGTTTTTTTTAAGGTTGTTAATTTGAGCACTTGACCACTAGATGGAGACATTCCTTTGAGTTTGTCTGATGCTGATGACTACCATCTATTATGAACAGCCGTGTTCTAAGTTTATATTAGATAATTAATATAGGTATGTGTGTATGCTATTTTTTAACTATAGGAGCCCTTGATGATTGGCCCATGTAATTTTGGGTGTCACATGATCGGCCTGTGGAATGTAGGAATTTTTCCTCCTTCCTGTTTGGCTGTCTACCTATTGGCCCATATGATTTTGGGCATCATATGATCAGCCTGTGGAATGTAGGAACTTTTCCTCCTTCCTGTTTGGCCGTCTACCTATTGGCCCATATGATTTTGGGCATCACATGATCGGCCTGTGGAATGTAGGAATTTTTCCTCCTTCCTGTTTTGCCGTCTACCTATTGGGCCATATGATTTTGTGTGTCACATGATCGGCCTGTGGAATGTAGAAATTCTTGCTTCTTCCTGTTTGGCCGTCTATCTATTGGCCCATGTGATTTTGGGCATTACATGATTGGCTTGTGGAATGTAGAATTCTTCCTGTTTTGCCGTCTATTGGCCCATGTGATTTTGGGCGTTACATGATCGGCCTGTGGAATGTAGGAAATTTTCCTTCTTCCTGTTTGGCTGTCGATGTATTGGCCCATGTGATTTTGGGCGTAACATGATTAGCCTGTGGAATGTAGGAATTCTTCCTCCTTCCTGTTTGGCCGTCTACCTATTGGCCCATATGATTTTGGGCATCACATGATTGGCCTGTTGAATGTAGGAATTCTTCCTTCTTCCTGTTTGTCCGTCTATCTATTGGCCCATGTGATTTTGGGTGTTACATGTTTGGCCTGTGGAATGTAGGAAATTTTCCTTCTTCCTGTTTGGCCGTCGATGTATTGGCCCGTGTGATTTTGGGCGTAACATGATCAGCCTGTGTAGGAATTCTTCCTCCTTCCTGTTTGGCCGTCTATCTATTGGCTCATGTGATTTTGGGCGTGACATGGTCGGCCTGTGGAATGTAGGAATTCTTCCTTCTTCCTGTTTGGCCGTCTATCGGCCCATGTGATTTTGGGCGTTATATAATCGGCCTTTGGAATGCAGGAATTCTTCATTCTTCCTGTTTGGCTGTCTATCTATTGGCCCATGTGATTTTGAACGTCACGTGTCCAGTAATGAGAGTTCGGACCTATGTATATTTAACAGTGTGCTTGTACCAGCTGATCACTAGTGTTGCTCACGAATATTCGTATTGCGAATATTCGGCTCGAATATGGCATATTCGAGTATTCGCGATATATTTCGAATTTCGCGGTGAATATTCGCTGTTTCGAATATTCGCATTTTTTCAATTTTATTTTTAAAACAGATCACATCCTATCGACGTCTAAAAGCATTGCTGGTATGATTAGAGACCCTGGGCCGAGTAGCTAAGCTGAGGCGATCCTTTTATGTTGCCGAATTTAAAAAAAAAAAAATTGCGAATTTTCGCTAATGCGAATGCGAAAATGATTGCGAATTTTCGATAACTGTGGTAGGAGAACTCTGATTGTCTCTGATGCAAAAGGGGGGGGCTTTGTGTATGTTTCTGTTATGAATATTTGTATGTTTGATATTATTTTTTTTTGTAAGAAGGAAAAAATTGCGCTTACCTTAAAAAAAAGGGGAGAATACAGCAGCAACTCAAAAATGTTATACAACATAAATTAATACAAGACAGAAAATGGAGTCGCTCTACAAGAATAAAAAATATGTCTAGTGACAAGACATGTGGGCAAATTATAAAATAAGCAAGGGCAAATAACTTGTGAAATACACAGTGAAACAAATATATAAAGAAATATAGTCCCAATAATAGAAAAATAATCTTTCATAAAAATGTCTTTGATATGTGAAGGGAAAAAAAGTCCAAAGCATGCAGCATGAACGTGTTCAATCTTCAAGGTGTTTGATTGACAAACGGCTGTGACAGATGGATAGAGTAAAGAATCACCACCAATGCAAAACACTTTTTATTTTCTATTGTAAAATATCAAGAATATTCTGAGCCAATCAGAGTGCTCCTTCCGCATTTGCCGAATATTCGCAATTATTTTGTATTGTAAAATATCAAGAATATTCTGAGCCAATCAGAGTGCTCCTTCCGCATTTGCCAAATATTCGCAATTATTTTGTATTGTAAAATATCACGAATATTCTGAGCCAATCAGAGTGCTCCTACAGCATTTGTCGAAATTGCGCAGTAAATATCGCATTCGCATTTTGCGAAATTTCGAAAAAATATCAAGAATATTCTGAGCCAATCAGAGTGCTCCTACCGCAGTTATCGAAATTTCGCAATTATTTTCGCATTCGCAATAGCGAAAATTCGCAATCATTTCATTTCGATAAAATATCACGAATATTCGAATTTAGCGAATATATCTCGAATATTCGACTATATATTCGAGATATATCGCGAAATCGAATATGGCGTATTCTGCTCAACACTACTGATCACACCTCTGAAGACGGCCTATTTGCTGAAATGCATAAGGTGGTCTGCTGATGCCATAAGCATGCTACGAACCATGGTATTTTTGGATTTTTATCTGTGATTTTTATGAATTGCATTGGATTTATTTTTATGGGCCGAAAAGAGGAGGAATCCTGATGTCCATCCTGTGACTGTTTTATCTGCTCTGCATTGGAGGGATACCTGTCATGGTCTTACCTCTCTCCTGTCTCCTTCGTTTGACAGGTGCTGGCGGCCATCTTGGTTTCTAGGTCTCTTGTAGCCTCCCACCCTGCGGCTCCTCCTTCCCACTGGGAGGAGCTGGAGGCCTGGCTCACATATAGAGGAGGTCTGTGGCTTCAGTTCCTTGCTTGGTCCTCCTGTGTTCACATGCTTCTAAGACTGCTGCTGCTTCTGGTTCTGATCCTGGCTTTGTCTGACTTCCCTGCTGGTTCCTGATCCTGGCTTCGTCTGACTTCCCTGCTGGTTCCTGATCCTGGCTTCGTCTGACTTCCCTGCTGGTTCCTGATCCTGGCTTCGTCTGACTACCCTTCTGGTTCCTGACCTCTGGTTCCACCATCCGTTTGGACTTTTGCTTTACAGCTTGATTTTCAATAAAGCCTTCTTATTTTCACTTATCTCTTGTTGTACGTCTGGTTCATGGTTCCGTAACATTAGGACCAAGCCATGAATTTTGACGGTACAGAGCCATCCTCGCTACCCACGCTGGTTGCCAGACTTGATCAGCTGGAGTCCCTGTTGGGTCAGTTCGCCGTGGCGTTGCAAACCCTGCTTGAACGCACGGTTCATTTCGCTCCCGTTGCCGATGGGTCGGTTGTCGCTCCTGGGCCCGCTCCTACTGCCGCTCCGGTTGTTACGCCAGAGTCTACCCCGACACCTGTTGCGCCTGCGGTGTTTCGGGGTATGAGCGGTTCTGCCCCCCTTCCACAGCGATTTGGGGGAGAGCCAACTCAGTGCCGAGGTTTCCTTAACCAAGTGGGCATTTATTTCGAGTTGCTGCCACATGCCTTTCCCACTGAGAGATCAAAGGTGGGCTTCTTGATCTCGCTGCTCTCGGACAAGGCCTTGGCCTGGGCCAGCCCTTTATGGGAGAACAACAATCCGGTGGTTGCCGAGTTTTCCGGTTTTGTTGCTTCTCTTCGGAAGGTATTCGATGTGCCGGCTCGCGCCGCCTCTGCTGCGAAGCTCCTTATGTCCGTCAGACAGGGTTCACGATCCGTAGCCGAATACGCCATTGAGTTTCGTACCCTGGCAGCAGAGGTAGGTTGGAATAATGAGGCTCTGGTCGCTGCTTTCTCTCATGGTCTCTCGGATGTCTTGAAGGATGAGGTTGCAGCTAAGGACCTACCAGTGGAGCTCGAGGCTCTTATTTCTTTCCTGATTTTGATTGACACCAGACTCAGGGAGAGACCTTCCTTTAAGGAGCGCCTGCGGAGGCCTCCTAACAGTTTGGCGCCTACGTTTGCTGTCCCACCCGTGCCTCCCTCTCCTCCCACGCCTCCTGGTGTTGACTTGTCTGGGGGTGAACCCATGCAGCTGGGGTTTGCTCGCCTGTCCGAGGGGGAGAGGGTACTCCGGAGACGCGAGGGCCGATGCATGTACTGTGGTCTCGGTGGGCATTTTCGGTTGGCATGTCCGAACCGTCCGGGAAACGCTCGCACCTGAGATCCTGTCGGGGGCAGATCTTGGGTGGAGTCTCCTCGTCCCCGGTTTCCCGTGTTGATAAACCACTGATCACTGTTGTCCTCTCCTGGGTCGGGGGCTCGGTGACGACCCAGGCGTTGGTGGACTCTGGTGCTGGTGGCTTTTTCATTGATAGTGAGTTCGCTGCCGCCAATTCCATTCCTCTACAGGCTCGAGGTTCCCCGCTGGCTCTAGAGGCGATAGACGGCAGACCCCTCCAGCCGTCACACGTGACTCATGAGACCCTTCCAGTGGGGATAGCCATTGGTGTCGCTCACAGAGAGTCGGTCTGCTTCCAAGTTATTTCGTCTCCACACTACTCGGTGGTCTTGGGGTACCCCTGGCTCCAGAAGCATAATCCGACTTTCGACTGGAGATCGGCCGAGATCCTCTCATGGTCACCACAGTGTGGGGCTAAGTGCATCCATGGGCCTGTCAAGTTGCTGTGTACTTCCTCGGACTCTCTGTTGCCTCCTGAATACGAGGAGTACCGGGATGTATTCGATAAGGTACGCGCAGTTGCCCTACCTCCGCACCGCCCATATGATTGTGCCATAGAGTTACAACCTGGTGCCGTTCCTCCTCGCGGCAGGGTCTATCCACTGTTGGTTGCGGAGAATGAGGCCATGGAGGAGTACGTGATGGAGGCGCTGTCCCGTGGTCACATTCGCAAATCCTCGTCCCCGGCAGGGGCTGGATTTTTCTTTGTGAAAAAGAAGGGCGGTGAGTTGAGGCCTTGCATCGATTACAGGGGTCTTAATCGCATCACGATCAAGAACGCTTACCCGATACCCTTGATTTCCGAGCTGTTCGATCGCCTGAAAGGGGCCACGGTCTTTACCAAACTCGACCTGAGGGCAGCATATAACCTGGTAAGGATCAAGGCGGGCGATGAGTGGAAGACCGCGTTTAACACCAGGACCGGTCATTATGAATCCTTGGTTATGCCCTTTGGGTTGTGCAATGCGCCCGCAGTCTTTCAGGAATTCATCAACGATGTTTTCCGTGACCTGTTGCAGCAGTGTGTGGTGGTCTATTTGGATGACATCTTGGTATATTCTGAATCCATGGAGGCCCACATTCTGGATGTCAAACGAGTGTTGCAACGGTTACGAGAGAACAAGCTGTTCGGTAAGCTTGAGAAATGCGAATTTCACCGATCCCAGGTAACCTTCCTAGGTTACATCATTTCCGCTGAGGGGTTCTCCATGGATCCTGAGAAGGTTTCGGCTGTCTTACAGTGGCCCCAGCCCAGTGGTCTTCGTTCCCTGCAGCGCTTTTTGGGCTTCGCCAATTATTATCGGAAGTTCATCAGCGACTTTTCCATGCTGGCCAAGCCTCTCACGGATCTGACCAGGAAGGGCAGTAATTCCCAGGTCTGGCCGCTCGAGGCCATCCGAGCTTTTGAGGCCCTAAAGTCCGCCTTTGTGTCGGCTCCGATTCTGTCGCATCCCAACCCTGGGTTGCCCTTTGTCCTCGAGGTGGACGCGTCTGAGACGGGAGTAGGCGCTCTTCTGTCTCAGCGTAGAACACCAGAGGGTCCTCTGCTTCCTTGTGGGTTTTACTCCCGGAAACTGTCTCCCGCGGAATGCAACTATCAGATTGGTGACAGGGAGTTATTGGCCATCGTGCAGGCCCTTAAAGAATGGAGGCACTTGCTCGAGGGCTCGGTGGTTCCGGTTCTCATCCTGACGGACCACAAGAATCTGACCTACCTTTCTGAGGCCAAGAGATTGACACCACGTCAGGCCAGATGGGCTCTGTTCTTGTCACGTTTTAATTACGTGGTCTCCTACCTACCCGGTTCCAAGAACATCAGGGCGGATGCCTTATCACGGCAGTACTCCGAGCTGTCCAGGGAGGAATCGATTCCGACTTCGGTCATACCTCCGAATCAGATCCTGGCCGCCATTCGCACCAGCCTGACCTCTCCCCTGGGTGAGCAGATTTTGGCGGCTCAATCTGGTGCTCCCCCTGGGAGACCCAACGGCAGATGTTTTGTGCCTGAGGAGTTGCGCACTCGGTTGTTGCGAACCTACCATAACTCCAAGACCGCGGGGCATCCTGGAAAGAATCAGCTGTCCTGGGCTGTTTCAAGTCTGTTCTGGTGGCCTTCCCTACGTTCCGACATCGCCGCATATGTAGCGGCATGCTCCGTTTGTGCCCAGAGTAAGTCCCCTCGGCACCTTCCGTTGGGCCTTCTGCAACCCATAGCCACCGGGGAGCGCCCATGGTCACACCTGGGGATGGATTTCATCGTGGACCTCCCTGCATCCCGAGGCCATACGGTCATTCTCATGATTGTGGATCGGTTTTCCAAAATGTGCCACTGTGTTCCTCTCAAGAAGTTACCCTCTGCACAAGAGTTGGCCACGATTTTTGCCAGGGAGGTCTTCCGGTTGCACGGTTTGCCCAAGGAGATTGTGTCGGATCGGGGGAGTCAGTTTGTGTCCAGGTTCTGGCGCGCCTTTTGCTCCCAGTTGGGGATTCCTCTCTCCTTCTCCTCGGCCTACCACCCTCAGTCCAATGGGGCCGCAGAACGATCCAATCAGGCCTTGGAGCAATTCCTTCATTGCTATGTCTCCGATCACCAAGACAATTGGGTTGACCTCCTGCCTTGGGCTGAGTTTGCCAGGAACACGGCGGTGAACTCTTCCTCTGGGACGTCTCCCTTCATGGCCAATTATGGGTTCCAACCTGCCGTGTTACCGGAGGCATTCTCTCCCCAGGATATTCCGGCTGTGGAGAATCACCTTTCCGTCCTACGTGCTTCTTGGGTACAGATCCAGAAGTCCCTTGAGGTCTCTGCGCAACGCCAGAAACTCCAGGCTGATCGCAGACGAGCGCCTGCTCCTTCCTACCAGGTCGGAGACCGTGTATGGTTGTCCACCCGCAACCTCAACCTTCGAGTGCCCACTCCCAAGCTGGCTCCTCGCTTTGTTGGCCCCTTCCGAGTGCTTCGCAGGGTAAACCCGGTAGCCTATGCCCTTGCGCTTCCACCTGGCATGCGGATCTCCAACGTGTTTCATGTCTCCCTGTTGAAGCCACTGGTGTGCAATCGCTTCACTTCCTCGGTTCCTCGGTCTCGTCCGGTCCAAGTGGGCAATCATGAGGAGTATGAGGTGAGCAATATCCTGGACTCACGCCTGGTCCGCGGTCGGGTGCAGTTTTTGGTCCACTGGCGTGGTTATGGTCCAGAGGAGCGTTCCTGGGTTCCCTCCGCAGATGTCCATGCTCCTGCCTTGCTCCGAGCCTTCCACGCACGCTTCCCTCAGAAACCGTTTTTTGCACCGCGGAGGAGGGGCCCTTGAGGGGGAGGTACTGTCATGGTCTTACCTCTCTCCTGTCTCCTTTGTTTGACAGGTGCTGGCGGCCATCTTGGTTTCTAGGTCTCTTGTAGCCTCCCACCCTGCGGCTCCTCCTTCCCACTGGGAGGAGCTGGAGGCCTGGCTCACATATAGAGGAGGTCTGTGGCTTCAGTTCCTTGCTTGGTCCTCCTGTGTTCACATGCTTCTAAGACTACTGCTGCTTCTGGTTTTGATCCTGGCTTCGTCTGACTTCCCTGCTGGTTCCTGATCCTGGCTTCGTCTGACTTCCCTGCTGGTTCCTGATCCTGGCTTCGTCTGACTTCCCTGCTGGTTCCTGATCCTGGCTTCGTCTGACTACCCTTCTGGTTCCTGACCTCTGGTTCCACCATCCGTTTGGACTTTTGCTTTACAGCTTGATTTTCAATAAAGCCTTCTTATTTTCACTTATCTCTTGTTGTACGTCTGGTTCATGGTTCCGTAACAATACCTTGATGCCTGGCCTTGCAGTTGGATCATTATGGTGGATTACTGGAGAAGGATTGAACTACCTGTGAGGCCTGACTTAATCAACTTTCTGGTAAGGACATTTGATATCAGCACGTTGGTGTGGTGTGCGGGCTCACACGCTGAAGTCGGTGCAGGGGGCCCTCCTTATTTCTTCTTTTTCACTTGTCCTTTTGGGTCTATACATCCATTTAAGTGCTGCATATGAACTTTCTATTATTTTGTTTATTTACTGATACTCTGCAGTAAGGTTTATCAGTGCTGTAAGTATCCACATATTTTAAACCATGATATTATATTCAACTTGTTTGTAACTACTGGTGTGTCTGTCTGTTTTTGGTAACAATCAGACAGCCAGGCTAACAGTATTTTCTATAACGAATTTTGACAAATTAGTTAATCCAGAAATATCCAAATTAACGAAAACCAGTTTAACTAATTTCTCAGAGTATTCGTAATTGCGAAAAAATTCTAAATTCGAAAACCCATAAATTCTAAAATCTGAAATAATAACTAATAATAACTTAACTATTACTAACTATTAAATTATGGGTATTGGAATTTCCTTTCAAATTTGGCTGTTAATGAACGAATACAAATTTATCCAAAGTTACAAATTATCTGTATCTAAACGAATGGAACGTAACAAATTAATAATAATAAATAACAATAATAATAAACTTTTTATTTTCATTATTATTATTTTTTAATGTTAATTTATTCCTTCCCTTTTGGTTAAATGCGGGATTCCTTATTTCGGATAATTCGTAACTTCAGATAAATTTGTATTTGTTATGTTTACTAACAGCCACATTTGAAAGGAAATTCCAATACATATCATTTAATAGTTATTATTAGTAAGTTAGTTATTCTTTAGAATTTTCAGATTGTCTTTCTTATTTTCATATTTTTGAATTTACACATTTACAAATTGCGATCATCACAAATAACCCGCAAAATGAAAAATAAAACAAAAACAAATGAAATGAAAACAAAGAAATTTTTTGGCAGTGCACATGTCTTATTTAAGGCTGCATTCACACCTAGGCGTACAAAATCGCGGCGTTTTGTCCCGCGAATTGCGGCGACAAATTGCGGCGTTTTGTACCGCGATTTGCCGCGATTGTGAATGCAGCCTCACCCCCTCTATGGAGATGGTTCACATCTCCTATGCCGAACGCCGAAAGCCGCCTGAAAAAAAGGTCCGGGACAATTTTTCAGGCGGCAGGCGTACGGCGTTCGGCGTTCGGCGTGGAGATGTGAACCATCTCCATAGAGGGCAATGTGTTTTCATCCCTCCAGCGTCTCGGGGCTGCTGCGGCGTCACACTACAGGCGACAAAACGCCTAGGTGTGAATGGGGACTTAGCTAACCAGGTGTGCCAGAGGGGTTGAGGTCATTCTTGGATTTGAGGCAAGAACAGAGGACCCAAAAATCACTAGCAGCTCCTCCGATGGTGGCGCTACACGAGTATAATAAATTAAAACAAATATCTACATTTAACACAGTAAAAATATGAACAAGCACTTATATAAAATTGTTACTTTAAAATGACTATCACTTAAAAAGATTAAGCTGCTCTCCCCAAAACAGTCTGACCATCTTTTCCATCTGATTATTTTGCACAGAACCTACTCAACCCCTGTTCGCCAGTCTAGATACCAGACACATTACAGTTCTCTATGTCCTGGATGTGGCGAGACCAGCGGTTTCTTCTGTAGCACTACCCCAGAAGGAGCTGCTGGTTTAAATTTGGGCCTGCACTTTGCCTGTCAACCCCCCTTAATTTGGCTCGATCCTCCCCTTGGCACAAATGGACAATAATGTAATTGTGGGCCCCGAATGGTTATAGGGATCCACAATGATACCACACAACAATGAATGCAGTCAAATATTGTTACCTTGGTGTTGTTCACCTGCCACACAGCTGTGACAGACAGAGTCCCACACAAGATATGGCTTAACCAGTGATAAGGTGTTTACTTGGCAAAAAAAAATAGAACAATGGTTATGCAAGGAACATTAATTACGTACAGCTCTCTGTAAACAATCAATGGAATACAGCTGGTTCAGAAGATCCCTGCAGTCAGACCCAAATGACTTGATCCGAGTGAGAGTATGGTGGAGAAATCTCTCAATGCAATGATGTCAGCACTGGGACACCTCTCTACCTGGTGTCGCATAAAACAGCAAAAATCACAATGCGGTGTAAGCAGTTACATAAAAAACACATAAGCTCCCAACTATATGGCTCCCCTAGTTGACAGTTCAACTGGTGTGTGTCCAGTAGTAACAACTTGCGGGAATAGAGAAACGGGTGGCTGTTCCTTTAAGAGTCAGTTAATCTTCTCCTTGCTTCATTGGTGCACTTATTTATTTGTATTCCAATAACAGAGTGGAAGGAAAAATAAACACTTGATGCCCACAATGTAGCAGTAAAGCTGAATGCTAGACAGTCTTTAACAGTTCCTAACACAAAGCGTAACAGTCATTTCACTTCCACTACAACTACTCCTTGTAGTTCTACAGCCCACTAAGCTCTCGGTCTCTCACTAGACCCTCTGATTCACTGCCACTAAATCCCTTCAGCTCCAATCTTCACGGTGGTATCTCCCTCAAGGTATCTTCCTATTGAAGTCTCAGAGTCTGACAATTAATCTTACAACTACCTAAGGGTGTTCTGGCTCTAACCCTCTCTGACGCCCAATAACGTTAATTACTTTGCACCCACCATGCCCCACAACCCACCATATACAGAAGGATGTCAGCCATCTTTGGCTCTGGAGGTTCCCATTAGATTCATTCAGTCAATTCATTGAAAGTACTTTTTGTATGTCCGTCTGTTCAAAATTCTACTATGGCCAGCTTAGGTTAACAACGCAAAATATACAGACACAGTGCATTATGTCTGTAAATACTTTTGGACAGGAAGAATATTCCTGGTTAAATGTATGTTTTAATATCATTGATATAGTCTTTGTAGATCACTGCTATTGAAGATGTTAATATCAGCAATAATTGGTATTGTTTGGAGTTTAGTAAACTACAAATACAGAAATGCAAACGTGAGAATTGCTCAGTGTGATGGAATGTCGATTGGTACGCTACAGTCTGTTTATTCAAAAGTATTTATTCACGGGAAGAGAAGCCCCAGGGGCAGTGTCCCAGCTCATCTAACATATTACTTATGTGAAGACAGACAGGTGTTTTGCACTTCAAGAGAAAGTCACTGGTTTCGCAACGTATATCACAAGAACACACATTAATGTTTCCATTACACAATATGTAACTCCAAATAGAAAGCAGCATATAAATAGGGTTCCGAATTTTAATAGGTATACATTCCATCTACATGATGTGCTCTCACGTGAATAATGCATTGTCAATACAATTTGACACATATATTAATAAATGTTTTTGCTTATATTTTTAAATATTTTTGGGGACAACTACCGTATTTATCGGCGTATAACACGCACAGGCATATAACACGCGCCCTAACTTTAAGAGGGAAGTTTCAGGAAAAAAACTTTCCACAGCCCCCTGCGTATAACACGCAGGCACAGTTTACCCTCTATTTTCAGGGTAAAAAAGTGAGTGTTATACGCCAATAAATACAGTACTTAATTTCGCTATGAAACACTGTAGTAAGGTGCCACATTTTTGCACAATGGCTCCTAGGACTAAAATGATAAGCATATGTTTTGTTTACTTCAAGGATAAGTATACCTTCAGATAATCTTTATCAAGCTTTCTCAACCAGGGTTTCCAAGAAGTTTCAATGGGTTCCTTGAGATGTGGCTGATTGACCTGATGGTGTCTGCCTAGTTCCAAGTTCCTAGGCCAAAACCACTGGGCAAAGGCAACATCATGGTTCAATTATATTTTTAGCCATCTGTAAGGGTTGCATTCTTTCTACTGACCACCAATGTAAGGGGCATTTTTCCAAATAACTCCTTGAGGAGCAACCATGGAGAAAAGAGGTAAAGGAGAATTTGCTTCAAAACTAGAGAATGTTCCTTTAACCACTTAAGCTCCGGACCATTTTGCTGGCCAAAGACCAGGCCACTTTTTGCGATTCAGCACTGCGTCGCTTTAACTGACAATTGCGCGGCCGTGCCACGTGGCTCCCAAACAAAATTTAAGTCCCTTTTCTCCCCACAAATAGAGCTTTCCTTTGGTGGTATTTGATCACCTCTGCGGTTTTTATTTTTTTGCGCTATAAACAAAAATAGAACGACAATTTTTAAAAAAATGCATAATTTTTAACTTTTTGCTATAATAAATATCCCCAAAAATATATATACATTTTTTTTTCCTCAGTTTAGGCCGATACGTATTCTTCTACATATTTGTGGTAAAAAAAAATTGCAATAAGCGTATATTGATTGGTTTGCGCAAAAGTTATAGCGGCTACAAAATAGGGGATAGTTTTATGGCATTTTTATTATTATTATTTTTTTACTAGTAATGGCGGCAATCTGCGATTTTTATCATGACTGCGACTTTATGGACACTTTTGAATTTTTTGGGGGACCATTGTCATTTTTACAGTGATCAGTGCTATAAAAATGCACTGATGACTGTGAAAATGACACTGGCAGTGAAGGGCTTAACCACTAGGTGGCGCTGAAGGGCTTAAGTGTGCCCTAGGGAGTGCTTCTAACTGTAGGGGGTGGGCTGTGTGTGACAGGACAGTGATCACCGCTTCCAATTACAGGAATCTTTGGTCACTGTCCTATAACTAGGAAGACTGGGTAAATGCTTATTTACATAAGTATTTCCCCCTTCTTCCTGACACGATTGCGGGTATGCCCGCGGACATCGAGTCCGCGGGACCTGCGGTCGGAGTCACGGAGCTTGCGGTGGGCGCGCGCGTCCAGAATGCCACTTCTTAAAGGGGACGTATATATACGTCCTTCTGCCTGTCCGTGCCATGCTGTCGACGTATATCGGCGTGTGCTGGTCGGCAAGCAGTTAAAAGAGAAATGTTTGGGAAATATTTATGCTTTTGAAAAAATTGCCCAGTATACAGAGATCTCAACTAGAGAAGGAGACTGCACACTATGCATGCACATAGTTTAACCTGCTTGTAAATCCAGCTGGAGCCAATAGAGCATGCACTGTGCTTGCACATTGTTTAAAAGGCACCAGAAAAGCCAGTAGGGGGCACATTATTGTGACAATGCCAATGCTTTTTTGAAGAGCCCCCCCAACACCTGTATCTGTAATGGGAGGATGTGCACCATTTACAACAGGAGGAGCTCTGGTATGTACTATTCATTACATATCAATTGCATACAAGGGGCTAGATTTACATACCTTTAGGCGGGCGTAGCATATCTCCTATACGCTACGGCGCCGTAACTTTGAGAGGCGAGTATGGTATTCTCAAAGATTTTGCGGCTGATGTTACGGTGGCGTAGCGTATTAGGTCCGGCGTAAGCCCGCCTAATTCAAATGTTGAAGCTGTGGGTGTGTTTTATGTATATTAAGTGTGACCCCATGTAAATGACGTTTCGATCGAACGGCGCCGTCCGTGGACGTATCCCAGTGGGCATGCTCCAAATCACGTCGGCAAATCGTCAATGCTTTCGACGTGAACGTAACTTACAGCCAGCCCTATTCACGGACGAGTTACGCAAACGACGTAAAACTTGAAAAATTCAACGCGGTTCCGACGTCCATACTTAACATTGGCTGCGCCATCTTTTTGGTGGTTTATCTTTACGCCTGAAAACCCCTTACGTAAACGGCGTATCTTTACTGCGACGACCGGGCGTACGTTCGTGAATAGGCGTATCTAGCTGATTTACATATTCTAGGCGTAAATCAGCGTACACACCCCTAGCGGCCAGCGTAAATATGCAGTTAAGATACGACGGCATAGGAGACTTGCGCCAGTCGTATCTTAGCAATATTAAAGCGTATCTCAGTTTGAGAATACGCTTAAATATACGACGGCGGGGATTCGGACTTACGACGGCGTATCTACTGTAAGTCTACCTGAATCTGGTCCAGGGTCTTTTAGAAAATCTTCCCTTTAGATGAACTTACAGCTTAAAGCCGAACTCCAGGCAAACAGCCACATTCACAGATGAATGCCATATTTGAAAGCTGTTTTTACCTGCCAACGAATTTGTATTTTTGTCTATATGTTCTCAGATTCACAACGCTCTGTCACACAGCACAGTTATGGTCTTTTCTGTTGACACTTGTAGGTCTCCTCCGGCTCCTTACCCCAACCCCACGACTAGACAGTGAAAGAAAACTCCGCTCTAAGCACATCTATCTCACCCTGACTTCTTCAGTCAGAATGAGCAAGGGGGCATTATTAGTGCCCACAGCATGGGATTGTGGCCATCCCAATAGTAAATACAGAAGGGTAATAGCTGAGGTAATTATGAGGCATATGCAGTGGATGTGGTTTTGGGCGGGAAGATCACGTGTATTTGAGCGGGAAGCAGGTGTTTTTTTGAGCGGGAATATCACGTGTACTGCATGCCTCATACACGTGCAGGGAGGGGTATATAAACCCCCCTGCAAGGGCAGGTATCAGGTCACCTTACCTTATAGGTTGAAGAGCTCCTGACGCTGCCGGAAGATGAGCCTGCTTACCTCTGAGGCGATGAGGTCCTTAGTGCAGAGGGTCTTGGAGAGAGCGGAATCCGAAGGAGGAGAGGAGTGGCTGGAAAGATGCCTGTCCGGTATCGAGGCGACGGCTGCAGAGGACCATGGCGACGATGTCCCTGAGGAGACCAATGCCGGTCTGGAAGAGGGTGAGGTAGTGTCGCCGCGTGAGCTGCCTCCGCCCGCTGTTCTCTCTGTTTCAGCCCGCAGGTCGCAGCGCAATTGTCCACCGGAGCGTCCGTCCACTTCCGAGCCATCTCGCGAGATGTTCGAGCACCGCCCGGAGGAGAATGTCGGTCGTGACGTCGGAGCTGGGGAGCAAGGCGCTCGGAAAGCCACGAAGAAGCGGAAGAAAGCTTCGCCTTCCCTGGGGCGTAGCAGAGGAGGACAGGGCAAGGCTCAATTGTCCCCGCCTAGGGGGAGAAACGTCTCCTTTTCTTCACAGGTTTCCGGATCGAATGCAGCCGGACCATCAGCGTCGCATGTTTCCAGGCTTGACCAGCTGGGGGCGGCGATGGCAGACAGAAGTCAGGACGCAAGGTCGAATCCAGCTACAGCTGCTCAGAGTGCTCCCGCAGCGCCTGCTGGTGAGTACACAGAAAGCAGCTTAATTGCAAAGCTATTATTAAAAATTGACAAACTGACTGAGACTTTACAACCTGTTAAAGTACCTGTTACACATGCAAGTGTTTGGTTAGGCAATAATACATTGCCTGCAAACACTTTTGAGGTTAGGGAACAAATTCCAACTGATATTCCAGAAAATTGTTTTAAAGAGGCTTTACCATGCAAAGTTTCTCCTTTAGGTTTTCACCTTGCCACCACAGTTAAGGAAAAAATATGGAACAATGATTTCATTGACCTGATGTCATTGCTTCCAAATGCTAAAGAATTTTTTAAAAGCGAGAAGAAGTTTGATGAGGATAGGCGTCGCTCGGCGCCTAGATCTTTTCACAACTGGTTACACGTCTTTTGTATATTTTCAGCAGTTTTAGGGGAAAAATACCCAGAAAAGTGTAGTGGGCTCTTCCAACATTTAGAACATATATAGGAAGCGTATAAAAATTTTGGAGGTTTTGGCTGGTTTAATTACGAAGAGTCATTCCGACAAAAGTTGGCAGTGTACAAAAACCTAAAATGGGGAATGAAGGATGTTGGGTTGTGGTTACATTTGATAGTTCCTCAAAAGCCAGTTTTTAGCAAACAACCTACTGTTGGTCAGAGCAGTTCTTCTTCAATGTATAAAAAGGGAATATGCTATGCTTTTAACGAATCGCAATGCCGCTGGGCCGCATCGTGCAGGTACAAGCATGAATGTTCCTTTTGCTTTGGGTCGCACCCAGTGGTAAAGTGTTTTAAAAGGAGTTCTCAGTAGAAAGACAATCCCAAAGGCACGCACCCCGGTGAGGTTGGAAAAAATGTTACCATGGCTTCTGCTGTACCCCGACAAGGGGAGAGCGGAGGTTTTGCTTAATGGTTTTTCCAAAGGTTTCAAACTCCCTAAATTTTCAGGAACGGGTTGTGAGGCGGTGAACAATTTAAAATCGTTTTTTTCTGAATAGTCAGGTAGTGAGAAACAAATTGTTGAAAGAAATAGCGGCTGGGCGTATCGCCGGCCCTTTTGTTTCCCCTCCTTTTGAAGATTTTCGGATATCCCCTTTGGGTCTCGTGCCTAAAAAGGAACCAAATTCGTTTAGATTAATCCATCACCTCTCTTACCCTAAGGGAAAATCTTTGAATGATGAGATTGATCCGGCGTCAGCCTCTGTGTCTTATGCTACCTTTGATGACGCGGTGATTCTTATCAAACAGTTTGGTATTGGTGCGATGCTAGCAAAGTCAGATATTCAATCAGCTTTTAGGTTGTTACCCATTGCCCCCGAAGCTTTCAGTTCATTAGGTTTTTGTTTTGAAAGATATTTTTTCTATGACATGTGCCTTCCAATGGGATGTTCGCTGTCATGCCATTATTTTGAGTTATTTGCAACATTTCTGCAGTGGGTAATCATTTTTGAATCAGGTAGCAAAGGAATTATCCACTATCTTGATGATTTCCTCTTTATAGGTCCCCCGGATTCGCCCATTTGTGAGTTATTATTGAAGCTTTTCCTGGTAATTGCCGAATACTTTGGTATTCCGATTGCAAAGGATAAGACTGTCTTTCCAGTGACGGAGTTAGAATTTCTGGGTATCAGCATCAATACCAATTTGTTTCAGTTCAAGCTTCCTGAAGCTAAGATCATCCGTATACAGGTTACTATATGTTGTCTGTTGCGAAAAAGGAAGGTGATTTTAAAAGAACTGCAATCACTTCTGGGCCAATTGGCTTTTGCGTCTAGGGTCATGCCTGTTGGCAGGGTATTCTCTAGGAGATTGGCTTTGGCAATAGCGGGTTTGAAATCACCTTTTTCTCATTTACGTCTCACTACTGATTTAAAAGATGACCTTTTAGTTTGGGCGCAGTTTTTGGAGGACTATAATGGTCGTACGATGTTTCAGGAAGAATTTATTTTTTCGGCGGACATGCATTTATACACGGATGCGGCGGGATCTTTGGGTTTCGCCGCTATATGGAAAACTCATTGGTGTTGTGGATCTTGGCCTCCTTTTTGGGTCCTTAGTAAGGCAACCAAAAATATTGTTTTGTTAGAACTCTTCCCTATAATAGTGGCTTTTGAATTACGGGGGAGTTTTTTCGCTAACAAAAGAATATTAATACATTCAGATAATAAAGGCGTGTTATTTGCAATAAACTGTCTATCTTCCAAATCTGAAAGGGTGATAAGGCTGCTACGGTATTTTGTTTTGTTGTGTTTGAAATTCAATATTTGGGTGAAAGTACAACATGTACCTGGGAAACAAAATACAGTGGCTGATTCGTTGTCTCGTTTTCAGATGACACGGTTCAGGCTGCTCTTTCCGGAAGCGGATTTGGTAGGTTTACAATGCCCAAGCCACTTATGGGAGTTGATTTAACGCCAGTGTTAGAATCTATTAAACAGTCGGTACGTCCTAGAACATGGATCGATTATTCGATTGCATGGAAAAAGTGGTTACTGTTTAATGATACTCTAGGTTTTTCAGGTTTGTTACCTACGGAGAACACGGTTTTAGCTTTCCTCAGTTCGCTAATGGAGAGAGGTCTTTCCTTTACTCATATTAATAAAATGGTGGGAATTTCTTTTTTCTTCAAAATGAATAGATTGCCGGGTTGTAATAGTTTTTTCTCGGTGCGTCAGGCGTTGAAGGGATACAAACAAATGACTTACAGGCCGGACACTCGCAGGCCTATTTCTATTGACATTTTAAAAAGAATTTGCGCGGCTACGCTTTCTACGTGTAGATCGGAATATGAAGCGTTGTTGTTTCAAACTGCGTTTGTTTTGATTTTCTTTGCGGCTTCGCGAATATCGGAATTAGTCCCTAACAATAAGCAAGGTATCACGGGTCTGATGTGGGAAGAGGTGATATTGGATAATGATAAGGTGCAAGTTTTCATTAATAAATCAAAAACTGACGTTCAGGGTAGAGGTCATTGGCTCACTCTAAATGCCTGCGGTGATCCTTTTATTTGCCCCTTGTTGCTGTTGTCCAAGTATCAGAGTGCTAGGCCTCAGTGTACCGGAAATTTTTTAGTACACCTGGATCACTCACCTCTAACAAAATTTAAATTTTCAGTGATTCTGCATAAATGCATATCCTCCATTGGTCTTTCACATTTGAAATTCTCTTCGCACTCCTTTAGAATTGGTGCGGCAACGGAGGCAGCTAGAATGGGCCTTGACAATGCTGTAATAAAAAATTTGGGTAGGTGGGAATCTAGTAGATTTAATTTGTATGTTCGCCCTAATTTATCTGTTTAATTTCTCAGGTCACAAGAGAGTTGTTTGGATATTTGGACACTCGTTTGTGCATTGGGCTCATGAAAGAGCCTGTCAGATGTTATACTGCTAACTTATCTTTTTCTTCTGAATGGTGTCAAATTTGGTGGAAAGGTATCCGGGGATTACAATGGAGCAATCTTTCGTTACACATATTTAAGTTGGCTGAATGCTGGCCTTCTCCTGACGTTATCATAATACACGGGGGTGGTAATGATGTTGGCAAATAATCCACATTAGAGCTGATGTTTATGGTTAAAAGGGATTTTCAACTGTTACAAAGGTTTTTCCAAAGGCGAAATTTATTTTTTCGGAAATAATCCCTAGGCTAGTTTGGTTATCCTCTGGTAAGTTGAGGAATTTGGAAAAAATAAGGCGGAGATTCAATCATTCCATGGAGAAATTCATGCCCAGTCTCGGGGGGTTTTCATTTAGACATGTGGATTTGGAGGGAGGCTTTCCAGGTTTATATAGACAAGACGGTGTCCACTTGTCTGATGTAGGCCTGGACATTTTTAACTCTGGTATCAAAACCATAATTGAGAAGGCCGCGGTGTTGGGGTAGCCTTTTTTGTTTTTTCAAAACAAAATAGGCTATGTGGGGACTTTGTTTAAATATTTTATTTATGGTACTCGCTCGAGTCCTAAGACTGAGTGAGATTTGGAAAGATTTGAAATAATTTAAGTTTTAAATATTTATTTATTTATGGAATTTAATAAAGATAAGATTTTAATTTATATTACAATGTTTGTATTATATAGATATTTATACCAATAAAGGTGCCGCGGCCAATTTATCACCATCTTTGATTTGGTCTTATTATTTATTAGGTAAGAATTGTTATGGCCTACATTCCCATGAGCAAGGGGGCATTATTAGTGCCCACAGCATGGGATTGTGGCCATCCCAATAGTAAATACAGAAGGGTAATAGCTGAGGTAATTATGAGGCATATGCAGTGGGTGTGGTTTTGGGCGGGAAGATCACGTGTATTTGAGCGGGAAGCAGGTGTTTTTTTGAGCGGGAATATCACGTGTACTGCTAGCCTCATACACGTGCAGGGAGGGGTATATAAACCCCCCTGCAAGGGCAGGTATCAGGTCACTTTACCTTATAGGTTGAAGAGCTCCCCATCCCTCCCACCCTGTCACAGCACTGTGTATGTGGTTTGTCACCCTTGAATCAAGCGGGGACTTTGTTTAAATATTTTATTTATGGTACTCGCTCGAGTCCTAAGACTGAGTAAGATTTGGAAAGATTTGAAATAATTTAAGTTTTAAATATTTATTTATTTATGGAATTTAATAAAGATAAGATTTTAATTTATATTACAATGTTTGTATTATATAGATATTTATACCAATAAAGGTGCCGCGGCCAATTTATCACCATCATTAGCAGTTTGTCAGGAGGCCTAAATCACATATCAGACTGCCGGAACTATTAAACTTAAAAGAACTTGTCCTTGAAGCTGAGACAGTAAAAACACATCGTAGGAACGGACCCATTTTTCTTTCAGAAAGTCCTCCCTGAATACACAAGGGAAAAAAATGCAACATTAAGCACTAAAGTTAATTCCTGTACTGATGTAACATTCTGTTCCTGAAACATACAATAAAAACAGATTGAAAAAAATCAAGCTAGTTTGTACATAGATGAGTCACTTGCTGCATGCTGATAACTTGTGAAAGAAATGGTTCTATTTACCAATTTCTGTACTTCCCTGAATAGAAAGATAGGTGTCATTTACAGAGATTGTTATAGAGTAGAATAGTATCACAGCAGGAGTACAGACAGTAAATGACAACGTTATCTACAAAGTGGTTGTAAACCCTTAAAAAAAAAAAAAAAAAGCCCTGCAAGACAAAGGCATAATGCATAGCATACTAGCTTATTATGTATTACTAACCTCACATTGAAGCCCCCGCAGTAGTACTCGACCCCCCCCTCTGGCCGCGGACATCTCTCCAGGAGCTTACTTCCAGGTATCGTGGCTTTGCCTCTTTAATTTGCCGTAGCGTGACGTCACTCCCGACGGTAACGGCACGTCTAACTGAAGCAACGGTATGACGTGCCATTGCTTCAGTGCACATTTGCCGATGACTTCGGCACATGCAGACACAGGGGGATATCTCCTAAACCGTGCAGGTTTCGGAGATATCCAGGGTAGCTACAGGAAAGCCAAAGGATCACTAAAGGAATTTTTTTTTTTAGCTAAATAGCTTCCTTTACCTTACTGCAGTCCTGGTTTCATGTCCTCATTGTTCGTTTTTGCTTTGAAGTTGCTGTAATTCTGCTGTGATCTCCACACTTCCTGCTTGTCTGGCTCCTTATGAAAAAACTCATGGGAGCTTCTCACTGTGGTCTAAGCTGTGTGTCTAAAACTCCTCAGAACCAATCAGATTCATTTTAAAAACAAAACCCTGCCCTGGATTTGTTTGTTTTTGTTCTGTGGGTCTCTTTACTTCACATAAACATGAAACCAGTTTAAAACCGAAAGTGAAACTAGAGGCACATTATATGATAGAATTTAATCTATTTTTAATAATTTTTAAAAGGAATCAGTTAACTTTTATGTCTCTATACCCTGTAAACAGTCATTTCAGCAAAAAAAAATAATCCCTTTAGTGACCCTTTAAGTGTGTTGTAAGGGTTTACAAACACTTTAACCAATCAAAAATTGTATACATTTGAGAATATTGAACTCTTTTCCAATACATGATATCAGAAGGAAAAAAAATAAACCTTAAAGTGATATTAACCCCTTCCCGACCGCCGCATGTATATATACGTCGGCAGAATGGCACGTACAGGCACATTGGCGTACCTGTACGTCCCTGCCTTCTAGCGAGTGGGGGGGTCAGATCGGGACCCCCCGCTACATGCGGCGGTCGGATTCCCTCGGGGAGCGATCCGGGACGACGGCGCGGCTATTCGTTTATAGCCGCTCCGTCGCGATCGCTCCCCGGAGCTGAAGAACAGGGAGAGCTGTATGTAAACACGGCTTCCCCGTGCTTCACTATGGCGCTGCATCGATCGAGTGATCCCTTATATAGGGAGACTCGATCGATGATGTCATTCCTACAGCCACACCCCCCTACAGTTGTAAACACACATGTGAACACATGTGAACACATGTGAACACTAAATCCTACAGCGCCCCCTGTGGTTAACTCCCAAAATGCAACTGTCATTTTCACAATAAACAATGCAATTTAAATGCATTTTTTGCTGTGAAAATGACAATGGTCCCAAAAATGTGTAAAAATTGTCCGAAGTGTCCGCCATAATGTCGCAGTCACGAAAATAATCGCTGATCGCCGCCATTAGTAGTAAAAAAAAAAAAATTAATAAAAATGCAATAAAACTATCCCCTATTTTGTAAACGCTATGAATTTTGCGCAAACCAATCGATAAACGCTTATTGCGATTTTTTTTACCAAAAATAGGTAGAAGAATACGTATCGGCCTAAACTGAGGAAAAAAAAAATTATATATGTTTTTGGGGGATATTTATTATAGCAAAAAGTAAAAAATATTGTTTTTTTTTTCAAAATTGTCGCTCTATTTTTGTTTATAGCGCAAAAAATAAAAACCGCAGAGGTGATCAAATACCACCAAAAGAAAGCTCTATTTGTTGGGAAAAAAGGACGCCAATTTTGTGTGGGAGCCACGTCGCACGACCGCGCAATTGTCTGTCAAAGCGACGCAGTGCCGAATTGTAAAAACCCCTTGGGTCATGTAGCAGCATATTGGTCCGGTCCTTAAGTGGTTAAAGGCTTGTTGTTTTTTTAATAAACATGTTATTGGTTTTGCACAGAGCAGCCCTGATCCTCCTCTTCTCGGATCCCCCGGCAGCTTTCCTGGCCCCTTGCTGTGGGAGTACCCAAGCAGGCTTTCTCCCGAGCTGCTGCTCTGTGTGTCCATTCATACACAGAGCATAGCTCGGCCTCGTCCCCACTCTCTCCCCATTGGCTCCCTGGCTGTGATTGACAGTAGTGGGAGCCACTGGCTACCGCTGCTGTCTCATCCAATGAGGAGGGAGAGACCCATGAGAGCTGAGGCTCTCGTGCGCATCGCTGGATTGGGATTAACCTCAGGTAAGTTTTAGAGGGCCTGGGGGTACTCCTGAACATAGGAGGTTTTTTACCTTCATGCAAAAAATGCATGAAGGTAAAAAACCATGAATCTTTACACCCACTTTAATTATCACTTACATATTTAGAACGACCTTTGTCCACTGTCCCCAAATTTGGCACTGCCTCTGTTTTTACAACCTGTCACTAGAATGTCTTGTACCCAGATTAACATACCACAGTGTAACTCTTTAAGAACTACTGTATATAGTCAAACCTCAATTAGTAATGATTACACAGCCCAACCCAAAAAAATATTGGGATTATTTGGGGCACTGATTCAGAAAATTGCATTGCTAGACTACATCAGCTCTAGTTTCTTAGATATGGTCAAATTTATATAATCTTTGTAAATTTTTGAAAAGATCTTGCTGATCGACTTTTTCTTCTGTTACCTAGTTCATGTTTTTATATTCAAGTTAGCTGATATAATGAGGGTGTTGAGTGTTACGTACTTCCAACTGTAATTTTACATTGGAAACATTGGATTCCAAAGGGTAAGTTATTAACTGTATTATAGTTGTAGTGCACCCCCACATAGGAGCCGCTGGTGAAAAGGGATCTACCACCCTGCACAGCTAGGCACATCGAATTTTCACAGGCTCCCAGAGTCTTGTATTTTTATTGAGGGTATAAAACTTGGATAGGGAGTAGGGGTATTATGGGATGCCCACTTGACTTTAAAGAACTAAACTTCAGGGACAACTTTCCTATATTCAGTCTATATATACACACCTCTGCTCCTCCAGCACACTTGCTTGCAGAACTTCACTGCCACACTTGACAAAAATGATCCTGACACAGCATTTAGATCTTGAAGCAACAGCCTGTTATAGGCAGGCCCCTTTAAAGAGGAAGTAAACCTTTACATATTAAAAAAAAAAAAAAAACACCTGCAAGAGAAAGGCATAATGAGCTAGTATGCACAGCATACTAGCTCATTATGTGGCACTTACCTGCATTTTCGAACCCCCCGAAGTCCTCCTCGGTCCCGTCCACCGCCGCCGCCATGTCCCGTCGTAGTTCCTTCCTGTTATCGCCGCTCCGGCGCTGTGATTGGCCGGAGCGGTGGTGACGTCACTCCTGCGCATGCACGTGGGACGGCAGATCCCGGCACATGCATGGGAATACGGCATTAACATTGTAATGCCATTCACAAAAAACGGCACGCTCAGTGCGCCCGCGCCGGTGTCTACGGCGCGCATGCACCGTTGACATCAGTGCTTTCCTTATTGCAAATATCTCCTTCATGTTTTATAAAGGACCCCTCCAGCACCAGAGTCCCAGGTCCGAAGTCACCCCCATCACACTAGGGGGGAACCCTCAAGGGCCACCAACACCTAAGCACTCTTTCTTAATATTCCACCTGACTGCCCCTGCTGGCATGATCCAAGAGTATTTAAGAGGTGCCCGCCCTTTGCCAGCCCACTTGCTAGGGATTGGCTGGGGCTCTCCTCAACACTCCAAGCAGCACCTCCTAGACTCCACCCTCTACCTCTGGAAGCTTCTCCAAGGCTCCAGAAATCAGGGGGAGTTACTAGAGGTGCTGCTTGATACGATATCCAGGCTCCGGAGTCACTTATCCCTGATTCAACCCAGGCCTGGCTCACAGCCAGCACAAATTTACCTACACTACAGCTTACAAAAAACGACATCTACATCTAGCACAATAAGCTAGAGGGTGCTACATATTTATGATCGTATAGGAGGTGTGATTATATTGCCATTCCTATACTTACATTTTTGTAGATCGAGCTGTGTACAGGTTATGGCTACTTCACACTGGTGCTGCCTGAATCATCCTGGCATATTTTGCTATATTTATATCCTGATTGTTGATGGGCAACCAGAGTGAGGAGTGGTATATAGCATTTATGCTGTATGTGAAAAACTAGAGCTGATAGGGAAAAATCTGTGCCATTTTTTTAATCAGCAGATCAAATATACTCAAGAACAGGTCTAACATTTAAGGCAACAAAATGCGCACAGGCCTGTGTCTGGGATTATGATTTAACAGTTTTAAAAAAATGTATTTGTCTGACTTAAAGCAGAGCTCCAGGAATTTATGCCTTATCTCTTTAGTTTCCAATTTTTATTTTTTATTGAGCTTTGAAAGCATAACTATCACTATTCTTCCAGTGCTTCAACACTGGACCTCTCCAGCTCCTGCAGCTGAAGAGCATCTATGTTTGCCCCTTCCATCCTCCTGCCTAATAACAGAGAGCTTTGTATTATACGAACCCATTCATAAAATAAAAAACCTTCTGTAAATAGACAGCAGAGGGGTAGGCAGAGATGCCATTGTATGAAAAGGCAGTGTCTCGCTTGTAAAAGTGCTGGGAATGTAGCAATAACTGTACTCCCAGGGCTCAGTAAAACTGTCAGATGCGCTGAAATGCTAAGACGGCCGCTCCCCGCCCCTCCACAGCTCAGCGCTCCAGTGAGCGTGGAGAAGCAGAGAGGAGAGACGCTGACTAACAGGCAACAGCTCTCCTTTCAGGGATCTGTGAGAACCGAGCCATCAGCGGTTCTCAGTGCAGAGACATCGGGGGACAGCTGTAACATCAGCCTGATGCTCCATCCACATAGATAAGTATGAATCAAAAAGAAAGAAGAAAGCCATACTTCTTTTTAACCACTTAAGCCCCGGACCATTTGGCTGGCCAAGGACCAGAGCACTTTTTGCGATTCAGCACTGTGTTGCTTTAACTGACAATTGTGCGAATTGGCTCCCAAACAAAACTGACATCCTTTTTTCCCACAAATAGAGCTTTCTTTTGGTAGTATTTGATCACCTCTGCGGTTTTTATTTTTTGCGCTATAAACAAAAAACAGTGACAATTTTGAAAAAAATGCAATATGTTTTACTTGTTGCTATAATAAATATCCCTAAAAATATATCAAAAAAATGTTTTTCCTCAGTTTAGGCCGATACGTATTCTTCTACATATTTTTGGTAAAAAAGTTATAGCGTCTACAAAATAGGGGATAGTTTTACGGCATTTTTATTATTTTTTTATTTTTTAACTAGTAATGGCAGCGATCAGCGATTTTTATCGTGATTGCGACATTATGGCGGACACATCGGACACTTTTGGCGTTATTTTGGGACCATTCACATGAAATGAAATAGAAATATGCACTTATTACTGTGTAAATGTGACTGGCGGTGAAGGGGTTAACCAGAAGGGGCACTGAAGGGGTTAACCAGAAGGGGCACTGAAGGGGTTAAGTGTGTCCTAGGGATGTGTTCTAACTGTAGGGGGGCTGGGCTATGTGTGACATGACACTGATCCCTGCTCCCGATTACAGGGAGCTGTGATCAGTGTCCTGTCACTAGGAAGAATGGGGAAATGCTTGTTTAAATAAGCATTTCCCCGTTCTTCCTCTCCGTGAGACGATCGCGGGTATCCCCATGGACATCGAGTCCGCAGGACCCACGATCACACTCACAGAGCTAGCGGCAGGCATGCGCGCCCACAATGCCGCGTCTTAACCACTTAAGGACCCGCTCATGTACATATACGACGGTACTTTAAAGATGGATATCTCGGTAACGGCAGCAGCTGCTGCCACAAACGAGATATCCATCTTTACTGTGAGCGGTCCTGTAAACGATAACGGTGGTCTCCGCTGCGGATTTGCCGCAAGATCACCGTTATCGGCGGCGGGAGAGGGGCCCCCCCCTCCCGCCGCTCTCCCGCACCCTACGCCGCTTACCGGAGCCGTCAGTAGCGGCGGAGGCGATCGGGTCCTGTCCCCTGGTTGGCTGGGATACGAGTGAGGGCAAGATGGTCCCCACCCGTCCCCATAGCATAGCAGGGCGGAAGTGCCGTACGGCCGCTTCAGAGGTGAACTGATGAAAACGGTTCGACGGGCCAGTCTCATCGGTTTGGTCCGACCGTGTGTACGGGGCTTCACATGCCACATTTGGCATGTCATTTTTTTTGGGGGGGAACGGGGGCTTCAGGAGGAGTGGGACTTCCTGTCCCACTTCCTCCTTCCGCCCAGGGACCGTCATATCGCCTTTTGGCGGCCCTTCCCTGTAGGCTATCGCCTGGGACACGTGACAGGTCCCAGGCTATTGCCTGTCCAATCAGGTCGCGCAGCGCCGCTCGCGCATGTGCAGTGAGTGCCCACCCGTGAACCCGAAAGCTGTCACGACCGGGTGCCCACAGTTAGGATAGAGGCGCCGGTGGAAAGGGGGGGGAGGAGCGGATCTCCGTGCGTCGCGTCGCTGGACGGTGGAGCAGGTAAGTGTATGTTTATTAAAAGCCAGCAGCTATGCTTTTTGTAGCTGCTGACTTTTAATAAACATCAAAAAAGGCTGGACCTCCGCTTTAATGTGTATGGCCAGATTTATTTACACCTGTATAGGAGGTGACAACCGTGCGAGATAATAATCACTGTACATTACTGTGTAAATGTGACTGGCGGTGAAGGGGTTAACCAGAAGGGGCACTGAAGGGGTTAACCAGAAGGGGCACTGAAGGGGTTAAGTGTGTCCTAGGGATGTGTTCTAACTGTAGGGGGGCTGGGCTATGTGTGACATGACACTGATCCCTGCTCCCGATTACAGGGAGCTGTGATCAGTGTCCTGTCACTAGGAAGAATGGGGAAATGCTTGTTTAAATAAGCATTTCCCCGTTCTTCCTCTCCGTGAGACGATCGCGGGTATCCCCATGGACATCGAGTCCGCAGGACCCACGATCACACTCACAGAGCTAGCGGCAGGCATGCGCGCCCACAATGCCGCGTCTTAACCACTTAAGGACCCGCTCATGTACATATACGACGGTACTTTAAAGATGGATATCTCGGTAACGGCAGCAGCTGCTGCCACAAACGAGATATCCATCTTTACTGTGAGCGGTCCTGTAAACGATAACGGTGGTCTCCGCTGCGGATTTGCCGCAAGATCACCGTTATCGGCGGCGGGAGAGGGGCCCCCCCTCCCGCCGCTCTCCCGCACCCTACGCCGCTTACCGGAGCCGTCAGTAGCGGCGGAGGCGATCGGGTCCTGTCCCCTGGTTGGCTGGGATACGAGTGAGGGCAAGATGGTCCCCACCCGTCCCCATAGCATAGCAGGGCGGAAGTGACTTCAAAACATCACTTCCGCCCATGCTTCTTAAAGCAAATGACAATTTTTTTTTCTTACTTTTTGCAGATTGCTACAAACCTGAGAGTTTCTGTATAGGGCTCTGGGTTGGAAGACTGTCTGCTACTAAACTGCATTGTAGGAGGAAAGCTGCAAGAGGAATTTGTTACCTAAAGGTCAGTCAGGGTGAGGGGCTGGCCACTGTGAGTACTGTTGTATTGTGTACAAAGTTGGCTGCTCTTTTCATTGGTGGAGGAGTGAGCCTGAGAGATGTGTGTTGCCGCAGGGGGCAGTGTGTAGAGAGGGGACCACATACTTTATGTGCTACACTGTTTTTCCAGAGTGTTCCAGACGTTTCCTGTGTTTCATTGTTCCAATTACCCAGAGTGACACATGTTCCAACTACAACTGCCTGCTACAGCTGCAAAGAACTGGCTTGAGAGGGAGGAGCCTTTGACCATCCACTGAGAGGACTAGAACAGAGTCATCGTTTGTGAGAGGCCTCCAGCCACCATCTTGTTTATCTATTTGAGTGCTTCAACATAAGGGCCCCATCGCCGGCAGACTCTTTAAAACGTCCCACTAGCCAGTAGTTAAATAGGACATCTCTGCAGTAGGTAGGCTGCATTGCTATTGCAAAAGTATGTTGTACTGCTCTACGGTTGTACTGTCCCCCAGGTGGACGTATTGAATGATCTTTGACAACCTGTGAAATGTGTTGCTTACCAAGTTTTCTTAATTGCTGTGATATTGTAAACTGGTGTCTAACCCATTTCTTTTTAGGACTTTGCCTTTAAATAAATCCCAGGGTGTGTCATCCCAGGTGCAAGGCAGAAGAAACTCAATACAGTTCAGCTGCTCTTTTGGGGTGAGTGATAAACCTTTACTTACAAGGATGTAGCAGCTTCCTAGGTAGGCTGCTAGGTGTTAGGTCATTTTTTTTATTTTTCTTGCCTTACTCTTATCAGGGAATTCACCTTTAATTGCTTTGAGCTGTTCTAGATTCTAGAGTTCAAAGGCTGCAGATTTGATTGCTCTATCCTGCTTTCTGGATGTTTCTAGAACATAGGATGGGGAGAGACAAACAAGTAGCCTTAATGTGCTCCAGCCAATCCCTGGGAGGTATGCTCAGCAGGTGGCTGGGGAGATAATAAATAGAGTGAGCTCTAGGACATCTTCCTGCTTCAGGGATTCCACCAGCATGAGGGGGGGAGTTGACACCCCCCCCTTCCCCCCATCAGGAATTTCTACTAATTCAAGATAATAAATAATTATCTAGTTTACAGCTGTGGCAGACCTGGGGAGCCTATACCTGAATCATCGCAGACACTCCGAGATTTCACCTGATGGATCTAGTTTGAACAATCTTACTAAATGGCACCTGGAGGAAGCTAAGAGTATGCAGCTGTTCAATGGACTTGTGAGTACCATCTGTAATACAAGATTTTGGTGGTTGTGTAATATAGGGGTATTACTGCTAGTGTAAATCTCTCAAGGGGACTGCTCACACAGGATCTCTGTTTCTGGCCTTCCCGTAGTCTCTTGAGGGGAACTGTATACTGAAGCTCAGCAGAGAAATCATCCCGGAGAAGCTTTGTTCAGAGAAGAGTGTCCTCTTGCTTTTGACACTCTAAGCTTGGAGTATCCCATACCTTGCACCCTCTCCCACTGTTCAAGTTATCAGCAATAAATCACAAAAATAGGATTCCCCTAGACTGCTTTTTTGTGTGATTGTGCTTAGATTTGGTGATCTGGCATGTTGGCAGTCTATGTGCCAGTGGAAAAGATCCCTGGTCCTAATCATTATTGGTGTTATTATCATCATCAAACATCGGCCCAATCAGAGGTTGTACTACAAGTCAAAAAAAAATAAAAAAGTGTTGGTAAAGCCAAAACTTTTTTCAAGTACTGGATAGCATAGTGCAGGGTTATATCCCCTGTCAGTTTTTTTTTCTTTTTTTCTATCTGTTATTAAGGAGCTTCCCCTTTACCCATCCTCAATGAGATTCAACCAGTGCCGATCCTGACCTCCCTGGGGCCCTAAGCAAAATGACATGTCACATTAAGGTTTAGAAGCGGGGGGGCGGGCTGCCGAAAATGACATGTCACATTAAAGTTGAGAAGTGTGTGGGGGGGGGGCTGCCGACAGTGACATGTCACATTAAAGTTGAATAGCGGGTGGAAGAGGGTGTTCTGCTGTTGGAAATGACATCTTACATTAAAGTTAGAAGCAAGGGGGGGGGGTGCTGACTTCTTACCTCTTCTCCCATGCCGCCTATAGGGCGGATCGGCCCTGGATTCAACAGGAAGTGAGAGGAAATCTCTAGAAAAGTCTCCTCTTAGACCCTTATTACTGGAACAGGTGGTAACACGTGGATATTTACATCCACCTCTTGTTTTGGTTCCAGATGTTACATTTTGATTTCCAATCACTTTTAGTTTCAGTCACAATGTGTACCACCTAGGGCCATCTAGTGTGGACTAAAACAGCAACAAAATCTTAACAGGGGATCCAACCCATTCCTATTATATCCAAAACGAAATAAAACATTTTGGCTATACACTTTAAATGTGTCTTTCCTTTTTTAACATGAAGTAATCCAGTAGTTTACATAAAGCTGCTAACCTAAAGCTGGCCATACAGGCATTAAATTCCTGCTGACTTGGCTGAAATTTGTTTTGCTGGTGGCCTTGTTGGCACTACCAGGCTTGACAAAGGTCAAGTATTCAATCCACTTTTGTCAAAGGAGCCAGACAGAAAAGTCATTTTCATCCAATCAGATGCAGGCACTGTTTGGGTATACTGACAGCCACGGGTGCACTTTAGATTTGTCCATTCATCTATATTGGCATTGCAGGTACCTCTATCCACACTGTTTAGCGTGGAAGGGGGGAATAAAGTACTTTCTTTTATTAAGCCCCCGGGACTGAATGGAAGAAATCTTAAAGTGGACTTCCACCCAAAAGTGGAACTTCCGCTTAATCCACTCCCCACCCCCTTGGGCCCTGTACACACGGTCGGTTTGGTCCGATGAGAATGAACCGAAGTTCATTTTCATCTGACCAAACCGACCGTGTGTATAGGCTATCGGTCTGGTTTCCTTCGGTCCAAAATTTCTAAACATGCTTCAAAACCGAACCGATAGACCGCTGCCCCATCGGACCAAACCGATGGTTAGTACAGAAAAGCATCGGTTCAAAACCCGCGCATGCTCAGAATCAAGTCGACGCATGCTTAGAAGCATTCAACTTCGTTTTATTCAGCACGTCGTGTGTTTGACGTCACCGCGTTCTGACCCGATCGGATTTTGGACTGATGGTGTGTACACATATCAGGCCGTACGGCCGCTTCAGAGGTGAACTGATGAAAACGGTTCGACGGGCCAGTCTCATCGGTTTGGTCCGACCGTGTGTACGGGGCTTCACATGCCACATTTGGCATGTCATTTTTTTTGGGGGGGAACGGGGGCTTCAGGAGGAGTGGGACTTCCTGTCCCACTTCCTCCTTCCGCCCAGGGACCGTCATATCGCCTTTTGGCGGCCCTTCCCTGTAGGCTATCGCCTGGGACACGTGACAGGTCCCAGGCTATTGCCTGTCCAATCAGGTCGCGCAGCGCCGCTCGCGCATGTGCAGTGAGTGCCCACCCGTGAACCCGAAAGCTGTCACGACCGGGTGCCCACAGTTAGGAAAGAGGCGCCGGTGGAAAGGGGGGGGGGGAGCGGATCTCCGTGCGTCGCGTCGCTGGACGGTGGAGCAGGTAAGTGTATGTTTATTAAAAGCCAGCAGCTATGCTTTTTGTAGCTGCTGACTTTTAATAAACATCAAAAAAGGCTGGACCTCCGCTTTAATGTGTATGGCCAGATTTATTTACACCTGTATAGGAGGTGACAACCGTGCGAGATAATAATCACTGTACCCTTTAGAAATAAACATAAAAGTGTAAAATTCCTAATGACAGAGCTGAATTGATTTGTAAGTGTAACCTTAATAAATCATTTGTCTAATATGTAAAGGTAACAAACCACCTAAGCCAGTCAGCCAGAGATATTTTTATATCTGTACTTGCTTGCTTTAACACGATTGGCTATGGAAGGCATGCTGTGTCTGTGTTTGATCCAAACATGGACAACCTCCACTGGCTGAGAAGGAGGAATGGCTTCTAATTATTTGAATTCTTTCGCATATGTTTGTCTGTTAGAGGTATGCATTCACAGAAAACAGTTAAATGGTCAGTTTAGACACATGTACTAGCACATTTCCATTGCAAGTATGTATAATTCTTCGAACAGTCTATTGTACAGATATTAAAGTGGTTGTAAAGTCAAAATATTCACTTTCAATGTAATTGTGCATTTCATCCTTGTAAACCGATTGACATTTTATATTTTTTTCCTTACCTGCCTGCTTCTGAAGTTACAGCTAGATTGACGAGTGGGGACGCGTACCGCGCATGCGCCGGATCCCCGTTAAATTCGGCAAGCAGAGCCTCTGCCGGCTAAAAATCTGTTTATGTCGGGGCTGCGTCATTTCCTTATGGTGACGTCAGCCCCGACATCCCGCGATACTTCTATTAAGAAGCTGAGCCTTGACCCCATGTGACTCGCTACGTCGGAGGGGTTGTGGAGAGACGCGGCTCGGCTTCAGGAAATCATGCGCACGCGCGGGATTATAGCCACAGCTACATACTGAGGGCGGAAATATATCACTGTATAGGCATGGAAGACAGCAGTAGAAATGGCGGCGGGGAGGTACAAGCAGGAGTGTTCACAAAAACGTATATTGAAACAAGTAAGACGTTTTTTTTGGCATACTATATATGTAACTTTGATTGAAAATACCTAACTTAAGCTATATATGGCGATTTAGTAATTACATGTTTGAGTTTACTACCGCTTTAATGTAGAAATGAAGATAGTTAGCATTTTTTACCTTTATATAATGGCATTACAGAAAGAGTCACCCTAAATGTATTCTGAAATGAGAAAACATTATCATTAAACCGGAATGTTGGCATATTTAAGGATATTAGGATTAGAGGCTACTCCCAAATCGTATTACTCTAAATGAATGGTGACACAATCACTTATTACTGCACCGCACCTGTCAAAATACACAGATCAGGATCTGATCAATAAACATTTTACAACATTTCTCTTTGATAGAAGCCAATAAAACGATCAATATCCATTGAGCAATAACTGCCACACACTGATCGAAATGCATTTACTTCCTGCTAAACTGGATGAATTGTGATCCGTATATGGCCATTTTTAGTTTGTAATGACTTGCTTATGACTTTTAGGCTCTGTTTCCACTACTGCAAGTTTTTGTGTGACTTGACACATGTAAAGTCGCATTACAAGTCAAAATCCATGAATTTCAGTGGTCCCTGTTCTAATTTGTGCGACTCAAGTCGCAGTGACTCCAAAAAAAGATTTTTGCACTACTTTGTTCCGACTTCAGTACGACTTGTTCTCCATGGAAAGTAATTAAGTTGCAATGAAGTCGCATGTACATGTATATCACCGCAACTTTGTTGCGACTTTGACAGAAGTCTGCGCAAGCACATGATCTCTGCTCCTCCCAAAGACATAACTTCCTATATGTATGTGAGTGTGGAAGACAGCAGGAAGCATGCCCAGGCCTAGAAAGAACAAGCGACAAGTTCATGACAATGAAGAAATCATTCAGCGTGTCAGACAACGTCCGTCAATATATGACCTCAGGGATTCATGTTACAAAGATCATGTAAAGAAGGAGAGAGCATGGTTGAAAGTGTCTCGCATATATTATGAAACCTGGGACTCTTTATCAGCTACAAAACGGTTAGCAAAAAGTAAGTGGTTGATATATGCTGCTTAGCACTTTGCACCTATTTTTCCTATAGCGGGGGCAGGACCAAAGCAGCTTGCAGAGGAGGACACTGGGTGAGTGTCTGGCAACCGTTGAATAGTAATAATGTGCAGTAACCTCTGGCAACCAATGGGTGTGTGGTAATAATGTACAGTAACCTCTAGCAACCAATGGTTGTGTGGTAATAATGTGCAGTAACCTCTAGCAACCAATGGGTGTGTGGTAATAATATGCAGTAACCTCTAGCAACCAATGGGTATGTGGTAATAATGTATAGTAACCTCTAGCAACCAATGGGTGTGTGGTGATAATGTGCACTGTGTTCTCTTGTCTGTACTAGTACTGTAATAGTATTGGGGACCCATGGTTTGGGGACACATCAAGGCCCATGTGTAAGACTGCGTTTAAGCATTTTTTTATAATAATAGGTAAATTTGTTGAAGACAGCACAAGATGTGGATAGAGGGGACAACATTTTTTATTCAAAAGTATACTTTCCCGGTAAAACAGCATTTCAAATTTAACGTGAAGTAAATTCAATGTGAAAGAATATGAGTGTATAATACTCAATAGTTTGCATTTCATTATTCTATACCTCAGTTAAGTTTTTTGTGGCTAATATTCACTGTAAAGACATTTTATTATACAGATAAGGGAACTTGTTTATTTTGGAAACTGTTAATCTGTAGAGATTGTAGCACACTCAATTTTATTTTCTGTATTCGCTCATATAAAGTTGTCAAGATTTTGCTAGACAGAAAAATGTATGAACTGTTTTAAAGGTAGCACAGATTTTTTTGCAACACCTGACAGGCTTTGAATAGTCTTTACTGTAGCTTGTTCAATGCCTGTCAATCATCCTAAAACTAGAAACTAAATACACTGCTCAAAAAAATTAAAGGAACACTTTGAAAATATCAGATCTCAACGGGCAAAAATCTCATGCTGAATATCTATACTGATATGGACTGGGTAATGTGTTAGGAATGAAAGGATGGCACATGATTTGATAGAAATGCAAATTATCCACCTACAGAGGGCTGAATTCAAAGACACCCCGAATCTCGCCACATGAGGCCCAGGCATTGTCCTGCACCAGGAGGAACCCAGGACCCACTACACCAGCGTAGGGTCTGACAATGGGTCCAAGGATTTCATCCCGATACCTAATGGCAGTCGGGGTGCCATTGTGTAGCCTGTAGAGGTCTGTGCGTCCCTCCATAGATATGCTTCCCCAGACCACCACTGACCCACCACCAAACCGGTCATGCTGAACAATGTTACAGGCAGCATAAAGTTCTCTGTGGCTTCTCCAGACCCTTTCATGTCTGTCACATATGCTCAGGGTGAACCTGCTCGCATCTGTGAAAAGCATGGGGCACCAGTGGCAGACCTGCCAATTCTGGTGTTCAATGGAAAAATGCCAATCGAGCTCCACAGTGTCCGGCACAGAGCACACTAGAGGACGTAGGGCCCTTAGGCTACCCCGGTGAAGTCTGTTTCTAATTGTTTGGTCAGACATTCACATCAGTGGCCTGCTGGAGGTCATTTTGTAGGGCTCTGGCAGTGCTCATCCTGTTCCTCCTTGCACAAAGGAGCATATACCGGTCCTGCTGATGGGTTAAGGACCTTCTACGGCTCTGTCCAGCTCTCTTGGAGTAACTGCCTGTCTCCTGGAATCTCCTCCATGCTCTTGAGCCTGTGCTGGGAGACAAGGCAAACCTTTCTGGAAATGACACGTATTAATGTGCCATCCTGGAGGAGTTGGACTGCCTGTGCAACCTTTATAGGGTACAAGTATCGCCTCGTGCTACCAGTAGTGATACTGACCCTAGCCAAATGCTTAACGAGTGAAAAACATTCAGAAAAGATGAGTAGGGAAAAAAATGTTAGACACCTCCACCTGAAAAACATTCCTGTTTTGGAGGTCGTCTCATTGTTGCCCATCTAGTGCACCTGTTGTTAATCTCAATTAACAGCAAGGCAGCTGAAACTGATTAACAACCCCCTCTGTATACACCCCTCCCCCTCTGCTACTTAACTGACCAGATCAATATCCCAGGAGGTCTGATTCAAAAGTGTTACATTTTAATTTTTTTGAGTAGTTTATTTAATCCCAATAGTATTCAGATTGCAAAAAAAAAATCACTTTAAATCCACAGCCTATGCTGCTGCCTTTGAAAAATAGCAGTTAGACCACAAAAATACTTACCTGTCTTCCAAAGCAAGGTCCCCCAGAGTTCGGGTTGAGGCTTTGGATCACAGCTATTCATACATAATTTCCAATGCCGCAAACGAAATGTTTATTGTGAATTGGGTTATAGATAGGAGTATAGATGCATAATCAAAAATTAAGTAATCATAAAAACTACAAAGAGTTCAGAAACATACACTATATTGTCAAAAGTATTGGGACCCCTGTTTTTACATGAACGTGAACTTTAATGGCATCCAGTTCACAAAGCAAGGTCCATAAAGACATGAATGAACGAGGTTGGGGTGGAGGAGCTTGACTGGTCTGCATACAGTCCTGACCTCAACCTGATAGAACACCTTTGGGATGAATTAGAGCGGAGACTGAGAGCCAGGCCTTCTCGTCCAACATCAGTGCCTGATCTTATAAATGCGCTTCTGGAAGAATGGTCAAAAATTGCCATAGACACACTCCTAAACCTTGTGGACAGCCTTCCCGGAAGAGTTGAAGCTTTTATAGCTGCAAAGGGTGGGCCAACTCAACATTGAACCCTACGGACTACGACTTGGATGCCATTAAAGTTCATGTGCATGTAAAGGCAGGTGTCACAATACTTTTGATAATAACGTGTATACCTAATTTTGGAGTTTCTAAATTCTTCATTCCAATTCTTCATCATCATCCTGGCTCACTGTTTGACAAAATTTGGTCCTGGTCATGTCATATCAGCTCAAGAAGCTCAGGGAAGTGATCTAAACTCTGATGCCGCGTACACATGATCATTTTTCTGGTTGTAAAAAACAAAGTTTTTCAGGCTCTATAAAAAATGAAGTTATTTCCAACTTCATCATTAAAACGGCCTTGCCTACACACGATCGTTAAAAAAAAAAAAATGCTCTAGCAAATCGCTGTGACGTACAACACATGCAACGGTACTATAAAGGGGAAGTTCCATTCGGATGACGCCACCCTTTGGGCTGCTTTAGCTGATTTCGTGTTAGTAAAAGGCGATTCACGCTTTTCTGTCTGTTACAGCGTGATGAATGTGCTTACTCCATTACGAACGGTAGTTTTACCAAAACGAGCGCTCCCGTCTCATAACTTGCTTCTGGGCATGCGCAGGTTTTTCACATCGTTAAAGCCCACACACTATCATTTTTTTACAACCCAAAAATGGCATTGTTTAAAACGTTGTGAAAAAATAAAGCATGTTCAAAAAAAATTTGGGCCATTTTTCAGAACCCGAAAAATGCTCTGAGGCCCACACACAATCATTTTAAATGATATTTTTAAAAAGCGTCGTTTTTTACAATCCGAAAAATGATCATGTGTACGCGGCATGAGCCTCCCTTTCTTTCCTGTAGGATCACCAGACTGATAACAAAGTTCAACAGTTCAATGATCCTAGTAAAACTGCATACCTCCCAACTTTCTAAGATGGGAACAAGGGACACCTATTAAGTAATAAAGAGATATTCCCACGCTGGCCAAGTCTACAAGGTGGGGTACTCCAGCAAGCACTGAAGGTAGTATCAAGACCCAGGTAAGTATAAATGTAGAAGTAGTGCTGCGATGTGCATAAATAGGTGATAAAGTGCAAATGTGCTTACGTGACAGGTACACTTGAAAGGCAATAAGTGAATGGTCAAAATAGAAACAATAAAATATAAATATTCAGCTGCGACAGTATAAACGATGGACTAAAAAAAAGTCCAAATACTGTGAAAAGTGTGCCACAAAATAGATGTGGGAATAAACTCATAAAATCCTTAAAATTGGAACATCATGTGACATATGCTACCATAAATAGATAAATTCACTCTTAAATTCCATAGACATAAAAATAAAAATGAATTTCAAAGAAAAAAAAACGCAGTGCAGATAATGTCCATAAGGTGCAAGCTGTATGGATGGCTGTGTGTGCAGAGTGATCAGGGTGAAGGTGCTGGTGCTAGTAGTTAATCTCTGGTATGGAGTACTTCTGATAGGTGGTCGCTGGTTCTCCATGCAACTTAGGGTATAGGTGTCCCCTTACATTAACGTTGTAAGGTAACAGTGTTTGAGTGTGTCTTTCAATCTCCTGGTGGCTCCTGACGTCTCAGGCTCCGCTGGTATGTATCTTTACTTTGGCATCAAAGTCCCCTTTAAGTGTCCCTGGTGTATCTGTATCAGATAGCCTCACATTGGGGCATGGGGGGATGTAAAGAGGGATGCTTGATAGTGTAGTATTTAAAACATTTATTGGAATCAGCAGCAATAATAAAAACAGGTACTCACAATGTGAAGTATCAAACAGGCATATCAAAAACGAGTTGCAAACTCGTCCAATATCACTTCCGGTGCCCTGCGTTCCCAAGGGACACCTATTAGTAAAAGTTTGTATGTATAGGACACAGCCCTGCCACACACCATTATAGGAGAATTATACAAAAAAAAAATTGTTAAACCCACAAGTGTTTTATTTTACAACTACTATTCCTTTATATTGGCTTTTTAAATGTACAAATGCAGCAATTTATTATTGGATGAAAGGTTTAGCACTGGGAAATGCTTTTTGAGAGATAAAAAGTGCATTTTATATACAACTATATACTGTAGATCGGACCAAAATGAGGGACAAATGAGGAGGAAAGAGGGACAGAGGGACTTTTTTTTTTAATCAGGGACAGTCCCTCGAAATCAGGGACAGCTGGGAGCTATGAAACTGTATGAACAAAAAGTATATGTTTTTGGTCTGACTCTGTCTGCACCCTTTATTTTTACTTTGAGCATCTTTTTACGCGTTTCATAACAGTATACACCAAGAGCGTGCAACACGTGGCCTGTGGGCACCATTCCTGCAAGCAGCTGAGAATATCCCTGCTTATACCTTTAGAAGGATGCAGGGGGTGCCCCTTGGTGTAAAAAGCCGGTGGTGTTATAATGGAGTATAAAACCCACCCACCACCTACTCCGTCCACCCATCACTTATCACTATTCAATGAGGCAGACTGCAGGTGGTGGGCAGATAGGATCTTCACTGTGGTCCTGGCATGCACAGTGACACTAGTTACAATCACCCCAATGTACATATACAGGTACTCTTCACTTAATGACCAGGTTCCATTCAAACGACCAGGTCGTTAAACGAATTGGTTGTTCAACGAGGAGTCACAAGTAACCAATATTTTAAGCATTCTTGACTACTGTACTGTATTGTGAAAAAAAGGTCCAAAACACAAAGGTGCTATGGCTGAAGCAGGTCAATACAAAGGCTCTCTGTATAGACTAATAATTCTATCTGTGAATTTTAATTGCGTTTACCCAGGGACGGCACGTGAATTTGTGCTCAAGAAGCTGCAGCTGAGCAGTGATATTGCCCAGTAATATTTGAGTTCAATTCTAGCTATACATGGCAAGAGTTCTCTCATTCAGCCTGCATAATCAATTTCCCCATCCATGCTAAACACTAAACTGGCTTTTGCATTCAAGCAGTCATGACACCCAAACAGTCACTGAATCTGATAGGACAGAGTTGCAGTTTGCCCGATAATTTTCTACCTGGATCAGTTATTTTTATTAATCAACTTTTTCGAAGTAGCTGACAGGGACACCCACAACTCAAACTTCAGCCAATTCTGTAGGAATCATTGGAAATTTGAGCTAGCCTAAAGAAGTGGTAAACTTAGTTTTACAACTTTTACCTACAGGTAAGCCTATAATAAGGCTTACCTGTAGGTACTGTGAATATCATCTAAACATGCACCATTTAGGAGATATCTACACTGCCATCACCGACACATGCGCTCTGAGGGTCTGGCATACAGTGCCTGACCTTAAAAGCCTGTGCCATAGTCGAGGAACGTCATTGTGGCACCAGCCACTCATGTAGTCAGAGGCGGTTAACCTGGGAGGAAGACGGGGAAGATGGAAGCCATGTCTGCTGTGACAGCGCGCTGCTGGAGGGCTTTGTTATAAGTCTCTGATTATGTGCTAGTATGCGATGCATACTAGCACATTATGACATTGCCTTGCAGTTGACAGTTTTTTCTTTGATTTATTTTTTAAGCTGCGGTTTACTGTCGCTTTAAGAGGGTGCTTTGCAGTGAAATTGAGCTTAAAAAGATGCAACTGGGCTGTGAATCTGAGTAGATAAAAGTTTGTATTTTAAAATTCCTAATTACTATTCATATCTGTCAAAGTGTAGTCCATAAATGAAGGTGCAACTGCCTTTGAAGCCCAACCTCGGACTTTGATGTGCCTGGTATACAGGGCAGGACTTAGGGTGGTGGGGGCCCCTGGGCTTGAGTGTTGAAGGGGCCCCCTGGAGCCGAGAATTGGGGGGGATCGAAGTTGTTGAGCGGGGGGGGGGGGGCCAATTGAAGTTGTTGAGCGGGGGAGCGCATTAGAGTTGTTGAGCGGGGGGGATTTTGCAGTTGTTGAGGGGGGGAGTGCCTCTCACCTGTGCCAACAGCCGGGGCCACAGACTGTCATTAGCCCGGCTGTCGGCTTTCTTCCCTTCAGCAGCCACAGTCCTCCACACACCACTCCGGTTCCTCCTGCTTCCGTGCTGCCTCCTCCTCTTGCAGTGCGGGAAAATTAACCCTTTTGCGGGACTGCGGGAAGAAGCTGTCTGTGCGGGAAAGTCCCACAGAATCCGTGCGTGTTGGGAGGTATGCGCAGGGCCGCCATCAGGAATTTTGGGGCCCCTTGCACAGCTTAAGGCATGGGCCCCCTGAAGCAGAGAACCTAGGGGGGGTGGGGGTGCTGCCGCCTGAAATTGAGAAGCGTGGGGGCTGCCGCAAATTGAGAAGCGGGGGGGCCTTTACGAAATAAAGAAGAAAACAAATATATATAAATATATGTAGCCATCCGGGGCCCTGGGGACCTCTGGGCCTTTTAATAAAAAGAAAAAATAAACCTCTGGGCCCTTTAATAATAAAAAAAAAAAAACATTTATAAAAAAATACATAAAAAAAGGGAGGTTGCCAAACCCGGGGGCCCTGGGGACCTCTGGGCCCCTGGGAACCTCTGGGCCTTTTAATAAAAAATAAAAAAATAAACAAAAATAAAAAAATAAACATTTATAAAAAAAATAAAAAAATAAACATTTATAAAAAAAATAAAAAAATAAACATTTATAAAAAAAATAAAAAAAGGGGGGGTTGCCACATGGGGCCCTGGGGACCTCTGAGCCCTTTAATAAAAAAAAATATATATATATATATATATATATATATATATATATATATATATATATATATATATATATATATATATATATATATATATATATATATATATATATAAAAAAATGTATTTTTTTTTATTAAAAAATAAAAAAGGTGGGTTGCCATCCGGGGGCCTTGGAGACCCCTGGGCCCTTTAATAATAATAATAATAAAATATATATATATATATATATATATATATATATATATATATATATATATATATATATATATATATATATAAATATATAAAAAAAATTTTTTTTACAAAAAATAAATAAAAAAAAGGGGGGTTGCCGTCGGAGGCCCTGGAGACCCCTGGGCCCTTTAATAATAATAATAAAAAACATATATATATATATATATATATATATATATATATATATATATATATATATATATATATATATATATATATATATATATTATATTATATATATAAAAATAAAAAATATATAAAAAAAACATTTTTTTACAAAAAATAAATAAAAAAAAGGGGGGTTGCCGTCCGGGGCCCTGGGGGCCTCCGGGCCCCTGGGGACCTCCGGACCCCTAAAAAAAAATAAAAAAAATAAAAAAAAATGTTTTTTTTTTTTTTTTAAAGGGGGCCCCCTATTGGGTGGGGCCCCTGGGCTTGAGCCCAGTCAAGGCCAATGGTAAGTCCGGCCCTGCTGGTATACACTATATTATAATGAATGAAGTATGCCCCAAGTATATAAAATGAGAGGCCAAAGAATAGCCATTTAGAAAAGTACCATGTACCTGTACAATATCAAATCTTTAGTGCAGTAGTGTGCATACAAGAAAAATCTTTATTAAAACACGTTTAATAAAATAGTATTGGAAAGTGCACAGGCAAACCTGACATGCATTATTTCTCTCTTTTAAATCAGCGTCCAATTTAAAATCATGATGCACATATTATTCTCAAGTCAAGGATGTTATATGACCTTATCAACTGTGTCATTTTATCACTTCTTCTTGCCTGGGAAGCTGATGATTCATTCAGATGGCACAAATACAATCTGTTTTGTAAGCTTTTTTACCTGACTATTTGTCACGGTCATCTAAGAAATGTATGCCTTTAACAGGAACATTGCATAATCTACAATATCTTTAAACTATGGTAAATTATATATACTGCATAGACGTATATTGGTATAGTATACTTATTTACATATTTGACTGGGTAAAAGTATCAAAAGTTTACTAAATGTGACCTTCCATTATTGTATCAGTGTGCTTTTAAAGCTTTTAACTAAACTGTATCCAAGCACTACCAACTAAAACTAAATGTATTTTTAAATAAAAAGAAAAGAGAACAATTTGGGAGAGAAAAGGCACTCCCCCAAATTTGGGGATTTTAATGTGAGAGGTGTCAATTGCTGTAAAACGGCAAACACACTAAACACAGATAGTTTTATGAAAAAATATCAAAATTTTAGAATTGTTAAAAACAATTTCCAACGGTTAATATGGACCACAGTAGTTACAAAAGCAGAGTGTATGACAGTATGCAGGTAGCCAACAAGTTTCGCACAGAGGTGCTTCGTCAGGGCCTTGCAACTTTTCTTTTGAATAGTGTAGTTTGTGTAAAAATGTATTTTTAATATTTCAAAGCAAACTCACCCTTCCATCCATGTCTCAATGCTTTTTTTTATTTTTTTTAAGAAATCCTTTTTAAAAACACTCCTTAGCATTTCTATCTAGGGACCTCTTGAGTAATGGTAGATGAATCATGTTAAATTTACTTCCTGGAATCCATCTGGCCTTAGCTCAGGCATGCAGGCAAGAGAGTGTGCACACTGGCGTTTTGGCAGGGTTGTTTCTAAATTTCCCTGCCAGCTGTAGTTACCATGACTCATTGTTGGGGATCAATTGAGTTCACCCAAAGTCTGGAATTGCTGCACTTCTCTCTTCTGTTGCTAGGTGGTCGGGTACCTGGTGGAATTAGATATGTGAAGGGCAAAGCAAGGACATATTAGGAGTATATGGGGTATCTCAGCCAATGGGCAAAGGTTTTCTTGAATCTCTTGGCCTGCTTGGAGAACCTATATATTTGGGTGGAGTCAGGTGATCAGTGTTCTGTGCCACCTGGACGCCTGTCTAGGTGGATGTGTGTTGTATTGCCTGGGCTGCTAGGCCGGAGTTTGGGCCTATCCCGGGCACATCTGGCTGCTAGGCTGTCTGAGGGCCTATCCAGAAGCCTTGTGTGTCAATAAAAAAAGGAAAAATACTGTGCTTATCTAAACCAAAAAGTGAGCTGCTACACAGCAATGTGACAAAATTAAACAAAGTGGTAAATATAAATGTAGCGCTGGTGGTAATAGGAAGCACTCAAAATCAACTGAGTGACTAAAACAAATCCGACAAAAAGTCCATATACGTGAATATATAAACGTAATGTGAAAAAATGTCCATCAATATAACATGTGGATAAATGCTGCGTAAATAATCATGGAACCGACATTCCTTCCAGCTGTATGAAGTAGATGGAATACGCTTACCGGATCCAGAGGATCTAACCGTCAGCGACCGCAGATCATAAGGGCATGAGAGCGGCCAAATGAATCAACTCGACTAGTCTGACGATTTTGAAGGACCACACGCTTGGCCTCAATGGAACCCGACAATCCTTTACTGGTAACCTCTCGATGGAGGGATGACAATCTGAATAACAGGAATGGACCCAAAGGAACGTAGAAACGCTTTACTTCCGGCAGGTGTTAAATAGTGAAAGGAAACGACACCCACAAGGTGAAAAACGAAGATGAACTACAGTGCTCCAAATGGTGCAGGTCAAAAATAATATGGGCCAGATTCTCAAAGGCGTTACGACGGCGCAACACCATTAGCGCCGTCGTAACACCTCATCTGGCCCCGGGTATCTATGCGACTGATTCTCAGAATCAGTTGCGCATAGGTACCCATTAGATCTGACAAGCGTAAGGCTGTTACGCTGTCAGATCTTAAAAGTAATTTTTTTTTCCCGCCGCTAGGTGTCGCATCGTCGCTTTTCCCCGTCGTCTATGCAAATGAGGTAAGTACGGCGATTCCCGAACATACGCGAGGTCGACGCAGCGAATTAACGTAGTTTGCGTAGCGTACCCGACGCGTAAGGTTGCCCCTGCTAATTAGCAGGCGCAACCAATGTTAACTATGGCCGTCGTTCCCGCATCGAATTCAATAAAAATTACGTCGTTTGCGTAAGACGTCCGTGAATGGCGCTGGACGCCATTTACGTATACATCTAGGCAAATGACGTCGGGGCGACGTCATTTAGCGCAATGCACGTCGGGTAATTTACCCGACGGAGCATGCGCAGTACGCTCGGCGCGGGAGCGCGCCTAATTTAAATGGTGCCCGCCCCATTTGAATTGGGCGGGCTTGCGCCGAGCAATCTAACGCTACACCGCCGCAAGTTTACAGGTAAGTGTTCTGAGAATCAGGATGTAAACCTGTAGACCTGCGGCGGTGTAACGTAGAGCTCATATATTACGCTGCCCAGGAGCAGCGCGAATGTATGAGAATCTGGGCCTCTGTGTTTTATTGTAAAAAAAACAACAAAAAAGTGATCACAAAATCAGATAAAATGAATAAAAGCAATATAGGGAGTAGGCGTACCAAGCGCTACGCGTTTCGTCCAAAGGGACTTCAACTGGGGCATCTTGTGTGTCAAGCCAGGGACCAAGCAGGCCAGTGGGGTGAAGCTTCAGAAGTATCTGGAAGTGTCAAACTAGGGACCCAGCAGCAGGCCTCTCTTAAGGAGAGGGCACACGTGGGCACTGCCCAGGGGCCCCAGCTGCATGGGGGGCCCCTGCACTTTCCCCAAAGCAGCTGGTCCTTGAGCCCACACTGCCCCAAAATTGGGGGCCCCATGATGGCACTGAGAGTGATAGATACACACTCTGCCTCCTACCTACTTGATTTCTGTTTACCTTCACTGTCATCATTGTAGGGGCCCCAGAGCATTACTTTGCCCAGGGGCCCATGATGCTATTAAGACGGCCCTGCCCAGCAGAGAAGCAGGGGTGACACTTGAGGAAGATACTACAGTGAAGATTGGAGGAGCTCAAGAGATTCAGTGGCAGTGAATCATATAGTCTAGTGAGAGACTGGGAGATCAGTGGGTTGAAAAACTATAAGAAGTGATTGTAGAGGAAGAGAAGGAATGGTTACACTTTGTGTTAGAAACTGTTAAAGACCATTGCCATAGGAGACAGCATTCCTACAAATGCAAATGGCATTTTGCTGGATGCTTTTCCCTGCATGGCTGTCCTCCTGTAGTTACATAGTTACATAGTAGGTGAGGTTGAAAAAAGACACAAGTCAATCAAGTCCAACCTACGTGTGTGATTATATGTCAGTATTACCTTGTATATCCCTGTATGTTGTGGTCGTTCAGGTGCTTATCTAATAGTTTCTTGAAACCATCAATGCCCCCGCTGAGACCACTGCCTGTGGAAGGGAATTCCACATTCTTGCCGCTCTTACAGTAAAGAACCCTCTACGCAGTTTAAGGTTAAACCTCTTTTCTTCTGATTTTAATGAGTGGCCACGTGTCTTGTTAAAATCCCTTCCGCGAAAAAGTTTTATCCCTATTGTGGGGTCACCAGCAGGGGCGTGGTTAGGCCCGGGCTTGGGGGGCTGGAGCCCCGAATGGGACCCCGAAAAGCCCCGAGTCTATTGAACGATGCTTTGTATTGTTGGCCCCGAGCGCCGAGGCCCGGGACCAATCTGATCGCAGCTGTGGCCAAGTGCGGCCTGAGTGCGGCCAAGTGCGGCTGGGGCCGAGTGTGGCCGAGTTTGGCCGAGTGCGGCTGGGGCCGAGTGTGGCCGAGTGCCATAGGTCCCGCCTTCTGGAGCCTGCAGCGCCAATGCCAGGAGGACCATGGGACGTGTGACGTGCGTCCATCATAGCCTGCAGAGTCTCCAGAAGGCGGCAATTTCAAATGCAGCCACCGAATAATATCCCTGCTCGGGCGGGCGGCTCTCCTCCCTCTCCTCCTAGGAATGGCAGCTCCTCTCCTCCTCCTCGGCATGGCAGCTCCTCTCCTCTCTGAGAGTGACAAGTGACTGACTGCCTGCTCCCTGCTGTGACCGCACACCACGGCTGAGCTCAGGTAAGTCAGTGGGCCAGATTCAGGAACATCAGCGGATCTTTGGTCCGGCGCAGTGCATCTTTTTTACACTGCGCCGGAGCAGCGCAGAGAGGCATGCTAGTGATTCAGGAAACTTTTTTCCTGTCTCTTGCCCCGGCGTGGCGGATTTTACACGGCGTAAGGCGGCGTAGCGCGGCGTAAGGCGGGGTAGAATAAAATGGGTGGCTCCCTATGCTAATGAAGCGGGGAGCGTGGCGCAGGGGTCACGGCGGGGCGCAGAGTCGGCCGCGCATGCGCAGTGTGCTCCCTGGGGCAAATGCCCCAATCTGCCCATGCTCAGAACTGCCCCCCGGCGTGACACCTGCGCTACGCCGGCCCACTGCCTACGCCCAGGCCATAAATCAGACCAGAGTTCCGCCCTACAGGTGCAAATGTTCCCAAGCAATTTTATCAACTGCTAGGTAATTTGCTATTGCTCTTGCTATTGTCTGTGCATTATTATGTCTGCTGAAGAAGCAACAGGTGGCCGGATGACCAACTTTAGCCCTGAGGAGAGGGCAGTAATTATTGAGGGGCTCTCCCAACATGGGGACCGCCTCTATGGGCCACAGAGTGGGCACACTGGCAAATCTGATAAAGAGCGAATTTTTGCCATCATTACTAACCAGGTCAATGCTTTGGGGGTTGCGGAGAGGCAGCCCAAACATATCATAAAAAAAATTAATGATTTGCGCAAACTGGTTAAAGACAAGTTGGTGGCAATGCGTAAACATGCCAGGGGAACAGGTGGTGGGCCAGCCAAAAAAATTACATTGACATCAGAGGACCTTGTGGTGGCCAGGTTCCTAGATCGTTCGGTGGTGGAGGGCCTGGATGGGTTTGATTCTGGAGAGCAGCCCTTGAGGACAGGTAAGTGTGTTTTCTCTTCTTTCTGGTGTGTTGCATGTGTGTGTGGGGGGGAGGGAACAAGTGACAATTGTGTGGGTCCACCAACATCTGAATGTTTTGTGTCCTCCACAGATGTGCAGGATGGAGCTGGGCCATCATCGGCTGCCGACCGACCCACCACATCCAGGGTGGAGACTGCCCCTACCTCTGTGGTGGAGGAAGTGGTGGAGGAGCAGCCCGTAGAAGAGGAGGAGGAAACGTTTATTTTATTTTTGGAGACCCCCATTCCTGACCCCTCCCCCACCTCCCCCCTCATGACATTTACCCCCTCAGGGCTCTCTAGCCCTATCAGGGATTCCCCACCTAGGGACCCAAGCCCCTCCCAGGCCGGGCCCTCACAGGACCCAAGCCCCTCCAGCCGTCCTCAATCTACTCCTGCCTCAAGGATGGCTCGTCAAAAAAGGAGGAGAGTCCATGACGAGCTGGAGGTGTCTCTGGCAAGGGACCAAACTAAACAGACCCGCTATATGGGGTCTCTTGCGGGGGATCTCTCACGGGTGGCTGCTAGCCTGGAGTCCTCTGCAGAGAGCCAGGCTGCCTGCACTCTGGCAATGAAGGAGGCCATTACTCAGCAGGCTGGCCAGAGTTTACTAATAAACGACAGCCTCCAGGACGTGGTGGGTAACGGGGCAGCCCTTCTCACGTCTCTGGGTGAGCTTCAGGCCACCACAAGCGAGCTGGTGGCAGAGGTCCGCAGCCTGGCAGGTGCAGTAAGAGAGGAGGGGAGGCTGACACAGCGCCAGCAGCGCAGCAATGTGACCCGCCGGCTGCGGATGCAGGCTGCAACTAATATCTACCTTAATAGGTTAGCCGTGGCAATGGAGGGCAGGGATGCAGCTAGGGAGAGACTGGGGGAGGTACCACCACCACCACCCCCTGCCCCACCAGCCCCGGCTCCACCAGCCCCGGCCCCACCAGCCCCGGCCCCACCAGCCCCGGCTCGCCGCAGGCAACTGCGCCCCAGGAGCCGAGGGCCAAGAAAGAGCCCACGACAGGGCCGTTGATTTTGGTTAAATTTAATTATACTCAGGTTTTTTTTTTTTATAGTCATGTTATTTAAAAAATTTTATTTTTCTACTCAGGTTATGAGAATATTTTTTCCATTTTACTCATGTATTGCAAAAATTTATTTTTATTTTCTCAAGTTATGAGAATTATTTATTATTTTATATGCACACGGGAGTTAGTGCATGATTTATTCATAAAGATGTATGAATGGACAGCAACATAATTGGAGCCTTGGCGCGGCGTTGCTGCTCCCTAGTACCATGGGTGGTACTTCGGTCTAATCCAATTCTGTGTGAATGTGGGGTGTATGTGTTAGGGACCACAGTGATGTGCATGCATCCATTAACATTAATTTAATCGTGAAAAATAACGTTCGACGAGGCGACTCCTGACTGCTCTTCCTTCAGCAGACGGGTTAGCCTCTGGCAGGGGGGGATTATGTGGTTGGGGGGTCAGGTCCTCACGTAGCTCAATCTCGAGGCCCCTTCTCACTGCAAAGTTATGGAGAATGCAACAAGCCCCGATAATTTTGCAAACAAATTCAGGGGAATATAACAGGGTCCCCCCAGACTTATCCAGGCAGCGAAAACGAGATTTCAGCAGACCAAATGTTCGCTCCACAACTCCACGGGTCCGTGCATGGGCTAGGTTGTATCTCTTCTCTCCTGGGGTTTGGGGGTTCCGGAATGGGGTCATCATATGTGGTCCAAGTGCATATGCTGCATCACCTGTAAGGGAAAAGACAGGAGGATGTTACTCATGCATGTGCCCCTCGTGATGTCTATATCATGGGGGGGGACAGTCATACCTGACACCCATGTCACTCACCAACCAGCCAGCTGTCCCCGTAGACGTTCTGGTCAAATTCATCTGGGATGTTGCTATGACGATAAATAAAGCTATCATGGCACGAGCCGGGGTGTTTGGCACGGACGTGCCATATTAGTCCTTGGGCATCTACTATAATCTGCACATTAATCGAATGCCAGTGCTTTCGATTACAATAAATGTGCTCGATGTCACGGGGGGGCTGAAGTGCCACATGTGTACAATCAATTGCACCCACGGTGCCAGGAAATCTATCAATTGCATAAAAATCTTGCATTGTCTTCATCCGCTGGACCTCCTGGGAGGGTTTTATGAAGAGGTGGGACATGTGTCTCAATATTGCTGGTATCACCTGGTGAACACACCTGCTCACGGTGGGTTGTGACATCCCAGCCGACAGTGCACTTGTCCTTTGAAAAGAACCAGTGGCCAAGAAATGAAGTGTGGCTAATACCTTCACCAGTGGCTGCACTGCATGTGTGCGGAGTGTGGGGCTTGTGAGGTCATCCTGCAGGAATCTGGTGATTTCCAGTATGGCTTCACGGCTGAACCTGTAGGTGCGATACACCTCTGCGTCCCCCATGCCAAAAACATTAATGCGTGTGCAGAAGATTATCTCCTGTTCCCTCCTACGTGCCCGTCGACGCAGAAGTGCAAGGACCACGGCTGCCCCTGGCATGATGGCACACAGGTGTTGTCCAGCAAGTGTACTTGCAGCTCAGTTAGTCTGTAGCGATGTGGTTTTATCTGCTCTCCAAATGACCTGTGCAAGTGTGGTGTAAAGTTACCCCTGCTTTATAAAGGGTAACTTTCCGCTGCAAACCAGAGTTACACGCACCGGGAGTAGCCTGCACCGGCAATTCGTAATTTGCTGAATCGGACCAACTCCCTCATTTGCATATTTAAAATAGAAAAACCAGGGACGCGCTAGTTCAGACCAGCGTAAATGGGCGGCCACGCCGCACCGGCGTGGAAAGGTCCAAACGAAAAAAAAAATCTACGTTACGGCGTAATATTGTTTGCTGAATACGGCGCGGAGATACGCCGGCGCAAATTGGCATTTACGCCGCGCATCTCAGTCTACACCGGCGGAAATTGTTCCTGAATCTACCCCACTACTGTGTGTATCTATGCCATTGTCAGTAGGTCAGTGTGTGTTAAGGTCATGCAGGTCACTGGTCAGTGTATGTAGGTCAGAAAGGTCAGTGCAGGTAGGTCAGTGCAGGCAGGTCAGTGGTCAGCATTGATGGGCACTGGTAAGTCACACAACCCCACTGCCCAGCCCCAAAAAAATGCTACGCTACGCCACATACAACACCACTAACCACCCCCCCCCCCGGTTGGTTCCGGTCTTGGACTTTGGGCTGAAGCCCCTGGTCTTTTTGCCACCTAGCAATGCCCCTGGTCACCAGTATAGTATTTGTAAATTGAAATCATATCCCCTCTCAAGCGTCTCTTCTCCAGAGAGAATAAGTTCAGTGCTCGCAACCTTTCTTCATAACTAATATCCTCCAGACCCTTTATTAGCTTTGTTGCCCTTCTTTGTACTCTCTCCATTTCCAGTACATCCTTCCTGAGGACTGGTGCCCAGAACTGGACAGCATATTCAAGGTGCGGTCAGACCAGAGTTTTGTAGAGCGGAAGAAATAGGATTTTATGCTCACCGTAAAATCTCTTTCTCTGAGTTCATGGACGGACACAGTTCGGAAAGTCACACCACTGGGAAAAGTGGGAAGCCACAGTCTGCCATTCCTGTGGCGTGGAGGGAAACTGTGGGGACAAACCAAAAATGTATTTCATGCCAAAAAAAAAAGCCCACGTATCAGACTCCTCACCCCTCTGATGGGCCATTAAAACTTTTTAGGGGGGGGGGGGTTCTAGCTAAGTTTAGGCCCTGAAAAAAAACATTGGAACACATTTTAAAAGGGGGAGGCAAAACTACAATGGAGCAGACAAAAATCAGGTTGTAAACAGACTAGGCTAGGTGTGTTTGGGCCTAGGATAGTATGCTGGACAGGATAGTGAAGGGAAAGATGCATGTAGGCCAAAAAAGGAGCATTGAAAGCTGACAACATGCATGGGGACAAATGAGACATTCACAGCATATTACAATCATGGTAATTAGGGAAAAATTGTAGAAATACAAGACATTAGCATACATTAAAGACATAGATTGTGATGTTAAAGGAGGAAACTTACCTTAATATACTCCTCCTGCATGACTTGTATGATGGCAGAACACGTCTCCGGTATGATGATCCCAAGGGCCTGGGGAGAGATGCCTGTCGAGAACTTGAGGTCCTGCAGGCTCCTCCCAGTCGCCAGGTACCGCAACATGGCAATAAGCCTCTGCTCGGCCGTGATGGCTTGGCGCATCAGTGTCCTGCCTCGTTATAGGCAGGGGGACAGAAGATCCAATAGACGGTGGAAAATGGGGTCCGTCATACGTAGAAAGTTCCTGAAGTCATCAGGACTATTCTCCTGGATTTCCCTAAGCAGAGGCATATGAGAGCATTGGTCACGCTGGCGCAATCCAATTCTTGGCCCATAATGTCCTCCTCCTCCTGTTCCCAGCCAAAGATCGAGCAACATTATTAACTCCAGAAGACAGCCCATATGCAGCACGAACTCGAGCATGAGAACGCGCCTCCAACATGGCTTCAAACCGGTCGGCTGGTCAGAACGCACTTGAAACAGAAAGCAAGCCAAATCCAGCAAGACCTGTAAAGAATGCACTTGAAAAACAGATACGAGCGGACAGGAAGGCTCTGCAAAACAGAAACGACCCGACCGCAAGCACTGAATGCCAAATACGAACCCACAAGAACAAACTGAACACGAGAATACGATCTGCAAAGCACGGAGACTGAAAAGCGCGAACCAGCTCTAACCAAACTTTCACTAACACGCGGTAACACGGAATTAGCAAAAGCAGAGGCAAGGGTGGCGCCCAAGGCTTTGGCCTTCCCCTTTATAGTGACGTCATACGTGGTTTACGTGTCCGCGTTCTGACCCGATCGTTTAGTTAGGCACATCAGACCATCAGTCAGCTTCATCGGTTAACCGATGAGACCGCTCCTTCGGACCGTTCTCATCGGATGGACTGATCGCGTGTACAGGGCTTTAGACTCCGTGCCCTGGGGAATCTTATGCTCTAGCTCCCAGTGGGATCCGTGTTGGTGCTCCAGTGGACCTGCTTTCCTCAACCACCCAAAGTTCCATCTGCAACACTCAGCCATAGGGCCCACTACCTTAGCGGTGCACTCCTGACCCCAACGGTGTGCATCTGTCACCTGGCCTTAGATGACCTGACAGGAATCTATGCGTCCGGGAACCCTGCATGCAGATTAGGGGCCGGGTGCATGGATTAGGGGGCGGTCGCCACTGGGACTCAAGAACAGAAACACTAAATACATAGTCATTTATGTGTGTTATCTATCTCAAAAACATCCTCTCCAGCAGCTTCAGAAAAAAACTCATTGCCCTCTCCTTACATAAATCACATAAAGTCATGGTCTTACTCGTGCTGTGTCGTATTTATGTACAGAAACAAGAACACAAAAATCAGGACACGAAAGTTAATATCAAACTGAATACACACCCATGTGCTAACTACCATTAAATGGAGGAGATTCCTAAAATATTATCGTAGCCTAATGGGGCAAGGTTATGTGTAGAGGAGGAGATGGTGTAAACATGCACCAGACCAACAGTAAAACACAGAAGAGTATCATCCATGCTAACCTCTTAAAGGGGTTGTAAAGGTAAAAAAAAAAAAAATCCCCTAAATAGCTTCCTTTACCTTAGTGCAGTCCTCCTTCACTTACCTCATCCTTCCATTTTGCTTTTACATGTCCTTATTTCTTCTGAGAAATCATCACTTCCTGTTCTTCTGTCTGTAACTACATACAGTAATGCAAGGCTTTCTCCCTGGTGTGGAGTGTCGTGCTCGCCACTTCCCTTGAGGGGGGAGGGGGCGAGCAGGAGAGTGAGGATGCTCTCTAAAATGCAGATAGAGAAAAGGAGCTGTGTGTTTGCTCCAACATCAAAACAGGATGCTTTTAGGCTTCATAATTCAAATGTTCCAAAGTGAAAGGTTTTGCTCTTAGCATCTGACTATCTTTGTCTATTATTTTGTACCTAAAGCTATTGTGACAGGAAGTCAGATAAATCTGTGGGTGTTGTCACAGACGGGACATACATTTCTGCCTTGTTTAGACAATACACCAATTGTTATTAGGCGTCGGCTGCAAAAGTAGCCAGAAAAGGTCTAAGGGTGTTGGAAAACTTCAGCTGTTCAGAATGAGGCAATTAGGGCCTCTATAAGTAATCCAGAGGATTACCACTGAATTGCTGCATCCTGAGGCTTTCTGAGTGAAAGAGAGCAGTAGCTGAAAGTCTTCTGAGGAGGTGATTGATTTTTCTGTGTGATAAAAATCAAAAGACTATTGTTTTTCTGCTGTATTACCAGCAGTGTCTTCCCAGCACTAGGCTGTGCCAGACTCCATAGATAGGTTCCTGTGTGGTGAAGATAGACGCCCCAAGGGTTTATTTTATGTTTGATTTTGTTTATGCTGTTTGGATGCTTGCACTGGTTTCCAGCAAGATGGAAGAATAAACCCAAATTTTGATTTCAACCGCCTTCGACTGCCTGTCTGTATAAATTCAGTGTGTAGTGAACCCATCCAAGGGGTCACACACCCCGCTACCGAGCTAACCCCTTACACTATAAAAATGGCAATCAGAAGATCATTGGTTGCTATGAGTGATACAGACATCACTATTATCCGTCATTTTTCATAATGCCATTTTTTTATTTCCCAGGCACCCCAGGAAAGTTTGTAGGTGTTGCTCACCTGGTGCACCAAGGAGGAAACCAAGCAGCATGTGTGCCCCAAATGCCCAGGTCAACAATGCTCCTGGTTTCATCTGATGCATGTATACTGTGTGAATTTTTATTGTATGCATAATTCCCATTACCTGCGAGTCCCCTGTGATGCAGTGATTAATCTCATAAGATGTTGGGAATGCATTGTGGCTGTTTATTAACAATGTCTGCATGCAGTAACATCTAAAAGAGCATGAAATTCGCTATGATTATGATAGTTAATGTGTAGCAAAGCATGACAGGTTTTGCATAGTTTTAATGTGTGGTAAACCATTTGTACATATAATTTATAATCTACTATAACTATAGTATTACCATTACACCCACCTCTCTGGATATTAAAAGTGCACTTGTCCATACCGGTGTTAGGGACACAGTTGTGGCTGTTCTCTTACTACCTATTTCTCTACCAACACTGTCCCCACTCTGCAAAAGAGCATTAACAAGAGGATAAGTACATGACTTTGTGGTTTACTTATCCTCCTAAAACTGCCTATTATTCCACCGACATTGTCCACACTCCGCAGAACTGCTGTAGCAAGAGGATAAGTACATGCCTTTAATATTGTAAAGTGAAGAGGTAGGGTTTGGTTGGTGCCGCATCCTGCTTGTGGTTTACTTATGTAGCGCTACCCCTGTAAGGACCAATGTTTTTTTGGGTTCCCCTTTGCAAACAGAGCCAGGCAACAGGAATTTTCAGGTATTCACTCAGTAGTCAAAAACCAGTCCAGGGTGTTTTGTTTGGTTTTTAGTTTATTGGGGCATAAACCTGGATGGGGATGGGAAGATATGGGTTGCCCAGAACGGAAGATGAATGTAACTTGAGGATTTGAAACATTCTCTGCTATCAAAAAATCACACGGCTGTCCTCCCGTAGGATATATGGATTAGCTTGACTGGTAAAGAACTTGGAATACAGGTGCTTAACTCCTGTAGAATTTGCCAAGGCACCTGGCTTCTCCTTGGAATCCCCAAGCAAGAACTGTAGGGTAGCTCCAAGCTGTCCCCCTGTGGATAGCTAGCTGGGTATTGCCTGGCTGCTTCTCCTTTATAAGCTATAGATGTGTGGTACTTGAACCTACTCACTCGTTTGAAAGATTCTGTAGCTCATGTGGTGACTGCTCAATAGGCCTTCTCCTGGAGAGGTCTCCCAGGGTGGAAAGGGTGTAAGGCTTCCTTTGCTGCTCTCCCGCTTCCTCTATGGCTCCTTCCTTCTAGCTCCCAGCACAGGGGTTCCCTCCAGGCCACTGGACCCTGGACTCTGCTACCACATGACTAGGCTCCACAATACTTATGGGCTATCTCCCCACCTTCTGGGCCGTCCTCACCCACGGATTGGCGGAGACTCCACAAATATTCAGATCTCATTTCTGCCCCTCTGCTCTCTATGTTCTAGAACTCCAGGATCTTCTAGAAGCCAGGGGGAGGTGACAGAGACTGAGCCTTTGGAGCTCTGCCAAACTAAACAAATTAACCCTGGCTCCTCTGGCTACAACGGAGCCCAACTAAATGCATCTACTGTACACAGGGAGTGCTACACTTTGGCTCTTGAAACTCCTTATTTTTCCACTGATATTGTCCACACTCTGCTGTAACAGCAGTACAACAGCTTTGGGGTATGTGGCTTTAAAAGAAAAGCATGTTGTTGTTTTTTTTGCATAATCATATTTACCTAGGTGGATGTAACATCAGACTGATGCTGCATCTGTCCCCTGCCGCCAATTCACTGAGAACCGAGCCACCTAACACTACCGATGACTCCGTTCTCTCAGCTCACGAGAGAATCAGCGCTAAGGCCGCTCCGTACGGTGCCATGAAGGACCCTCTAGCCGCTCCCCCGCTTGAGGACGATGGAACTGACATCCTGCCGACTACGCCAAAATGTAAGCGGGGTGAGGGGTGCGGCGATTCCCTGAGGGAGACACACGTAAAGTTCTTTGAACAAGGTAACGTTTATTACCGAGAGGCGGTAGTAGTAGCAGTCTTTACAATCAAACGGCAAATGGTTCCTCCCCAGGCATGGAGGCACAGATATGCAGTACAGATACTGTTGTTCTAAGTGATGTGGATTTCTGAGTATCACAGGCACTTCCCACTTAATGGTACATTATATACCCCAGCACACAATGCTTATTGGAAGAGGCTGGAAACACATTACCCGTAGCAGCTGGGAGTCTTTCATCCGACCAAGGTTACCCTGCAGGACTCCGTAGGACCCCTGAACTATCCCTCACAGGCCGGAACACTCTCCCTGACTTCTCCTCTCTCTCCCTCACAAGCAGGGTCTCTGTCCCTATCTACATCCACACATGTTCTGCCTAAAAACTTGCCTGACCTTTACTATATAAAGAAATCACCCAAAGATGGTCGCCCAAATCTCTCGAGATCTTGTGCGGCCTATCAGAACACAGGGCTCCTCCAAAATGGTGTTGGAGACACTCTAGAGGCAGAAGTGTTAAACATAAATACATACAAAAACATAACAATTTGACTGCAGTATGAACACATATGAATACTTTACCACTTGCTCTTGCAGCACTAGACTGCCCTATCACTGACAGCTGCTTACAAGCATCTCTCCTGCTCTGCTCCTCCACTCTCATTGGGGCACTGAGCTGTGGAGGGGAGCGACCATCTGAGCGGCTCGCTGAGGCTGCCATCAGTCAAGGCAGCTGGCAGATCCAGGCTGCCTAAGTCGGGATGACGCGCTGCCTTGACTGCTCCTGGTGACGTTAGCAGAGCGGACTTCAGACCGTTCTCTGCTGAAAACGGGTCACAGGAGTGCAAAACAAATTGCAGTCCTGTGACCCTTACGAGAAGCCCAGCCTAAAAAGCTAGACTGGACTTCTCCTCTTGTCTTGCTTTCCCCATGACTCAGAATCCAGAAACGTTAGTGCAGCACTGAATGAAAGATGCAAGGGTCTGTCAGGAGTCCAGAAACTCATTGACTTTTATACACACACACTAATTACAAGCAAACAGATCACAGGTGAAAATGGTTACCTTTTAATAGCCATTCAAACACCTTTGTGTCAACTTGTGTGCATGTTATCAGGCCAAAATCACCAGGGTATGTAAAATTTTGATCAGGGTCATTTGGGTAGTTTCTGTTGTGATTACTCCTTTTAAATCATAAACACAGTTGATTGATAATAAATGGCTTCGGCCAAATACTAAGCATGAGTGTAAGAAAAGTTTTTGTGCTATCATTCATATATATTCTCTGAGAAATGGCCATCGGTTGGCTTGCGCAGGATCACCAATATACACAATCCTGTATTTCTGGGTTATCGGAGCTAATCAGCGGGTCCGGGAGACTCAATTACCACTGGTACCCACTGATCGTTATGTACACAGGCAGAACAGTGGCCTGTCTATGTAAACAAGGCAGTTTGCCATTCTGTCAGTATGGAAGACATTGGTCCTGTGTTCCTGCAAAGCAGAGACAGGGATCTATGCCTTCTCTTAGTAAAAGCACCTCCCCCACAGTGATAAAACACTTGTTAGGCACACATTTAACCCTTTGATTGCCATAGATGTTATCCCCTTCCCAGCCAGTACAGTGACAGTGAGCACTGATCACTGTATTAGTGTCACTGGTTCCCACAGTGTCAAAAGTGTCACTTAGTTTACGAATTGTCCACCGCAATATCGCAGTTTCACTTTGAGTCCCTGATTGCTGTCATTACTACTAAAAAAATAATATGTCCCTGGATTTAATAAAACAAATCTGGTCACCTTACTGTAGGGGGAGATAGAGAGCCTGCATTGAGACTGAGTATTCAACTCAGTCTCAGCACAGCTCTGCTGAAGAGTGAGGGCAGACTGCCCTCTTCCTCTCATCCTTTGTTATGTGACATTTCACCTGACTGGAGAGGGGAAAGAAGAAGCTGCCTGTGTGTTAACTGCGAGTACAAGGGGAAAGTGGGGGACAACTAGGCCTAAGACCTCCCCTCTTCTCACCCCCTCAGAACCCCCCCACAGCCCCTCTCAGACCCCCCCCCCCCCCAACACCGACCTTCTCCTCCTCAGACTCCCCAACACTCCCACTCTCCTCCGAGTTCCCCTCTCCTCCTCAGACTCCCCAACACTCCCACTCTCCTCCGAGTTCCCCTCTCCTCCTCAGACTCCCCAACACTCCCACTCTCCTCCGAGTTCCCCTCTCCTCCTCAGACTCCCTTCTACACCTCAGAGCCCCCCCCCCCCCCCCATTCCTCAACCTCCCCTCTTTTCCTCAGCCTCTCCTAGTCTCCTCTCTCTTATAATAGGTGACATTTGTGCATTGCAGGAATGTGTACAAAATCACATGCATTCCTGCAATATTAAAATTTTAATGGCACCCTCACACACCTTGCTTTTGCACTCATTTGCCCATACAAAATAGCATGGTAACAAAGTAGCATGCGTTTTGGCATGGCACAATTTTTAAAAAGCCTTTTTTTGCATTTTCAGTGCATAGAGCAGCACATTGAAATGAATGGGCTGCCCTGTATGTGTTGTACAAAAAAACACACAGACTTCATCAAAACTGCAAAGGTTTGAATGCAGCCTAAAGCCAAACATGGTCAGAATGTTGATAGACATTTGCCGGTACAAAAAATTCCAGCCGACATTCTGCCCTAGTTTGTCGGACGTGTATGCTGGAAAACCAACAGCCGACTCCCTGGCCGTCCCCCTGTCAGAACCCAACAGCTCAATGGGGGAGATTGCTGGACTAACCGTGCATGGTTAGTACAGCAGCTCCCGACCAGGGCTGTCAGGGGTTGCACGAAAAAAACTGTAGCGTGTACCTGGCTTTGGGGTTCATTTACACTTGCAATAGCCTTCACATTTCAGAGGGTATTTGGCAGGCAGCTAGGACACATTGGGGTTGATTTATTAAAGGCAAATAGAGTGCAACTGCACTTTGCAAAGTGCACAGTCTATTTGCCTTTAGTAAATCAACCCCCTTATGTCTCCTCCTCACTGCCTGTTTTAACCCCTAAAATCTGGCACCATTGCACCAAAACACATGCGTTGGATGCTGTTGCAGCTCAGACCCTTTCACTTACATGGGTCGTGTTCAGTGGACAGTACTGCCTGTCAAACATGATGGGGGGGATAAGTTTTGCCACGCATGTATATCCAGTTGTGCTCATAAGTTTACATACCCTGGCAGAGTTTTAGATTTCTTGGCCATTTCTCAGAGAATATATATGAATGATAGCACAAAAACTTTTCTTACACTCATGCTTAGTATTTGGCCGAAGCCATTTATTATAAATCAACTGTGTTTATGATTTAAAAGGAGTAATCACAACAGAAACTACCCAAATGACCCTGATCAAAATTTTACATACCCTGGTGATTTTGGCCCGATAACATGCACACAAGTTGACACAAAGGTGTTTGAATGGCTATTAAAAGGTAACCATTCTCACCTGTGATCTGTTTGCTTGTAATTAGTGTGTGTGTATAAAAGTTCAATGAGTTTCTGGACTCCTGACAGACCCTTGCATCTTTCATCCAGTGCTGCACTAACGTTTCTGGATTCTGAGTCATGGGGAAAGCTAAAGAATTGTCAAAGGATCTGTGGGAAAAGGTAGTTGAACTGTATAAAACGGGAAAGGGATATAAAAAGATATCCAAGGAAATGAGAATTCCAATCGGCAGTGTTCAAACTCTAATCATGAAGTAGAAAATGAGGGGTTCTGTTGAAACCAAACCAAGTTTAGGTAGAACAACTAAAATTTCAGCCACAATTGCCAGGAAAATGGTTCGGGATGCAAAGAAAAACCCACAAAATACTTCAGGTGAAATACAGGACTCTGAAAACATGTGGTGTGGCTGTTTCAAGATGCACAATAAGGAGGCACTTGAAGAAAGATGGGCTGCATGGTCAAGTCGCCAGAAGAAAGCTATTACTACGCAAATGCCACAAAGTATCACGCTTACAATACGCCAAACAGCACAGAGACAAGTCTCAAACCTTCTGCCACAAAGTAATTTAGAGTGATGAGTCCAACAAGACCTATGATGAAAGGTACCCCATTTATACTGTGAAACACGGAGGTGGATCGCCAATGTTTTGGGGATGTGTGAGCTACAAAGGCACAGGAAATTTGGAAAACATTTATGGCAAGATGAATGCAGTATGTGATCAAAAAATACTGGAGGAACATTTGCATTTATCAGCCAGGAAGCTGCTCATGGGACGTACTTGGACATTCCAACATGACAATGATCCAAAACACAAGGCCAAGTCGACATGTCATTGGCTACAACAGAATAAAGTGAAGACTCTGGAGTGGCCATCTCAGTCTCCTGACCTCAATATCATTGAGCCGCTCTGGGGAGATCTCGAACATGCAGTTCATGCAAGACAACCCAAGAAGTTACAGGAACTGGAGGCTTTTTGCCAAGAGAAATGGGCTTTACCATCTGAGAAGATAAAGAGCCTCATCCACAAATGCCACAAAAGACTTCAAGCTGTCATTGATGTTAAAGGGGGCAATATATGGTATTAAGAACTGAGGTATGTAAACTTTTGCAACTGCCGACACTAATAATACCCAAAAACACTCATGCCCAGCAGCCCATGTTTGGAGAAACCTGACCTAAACTAACAGAAATACAGTAAAACCTTGGATTGCGAGCATAAGTCGTTCCGGAAACATGCTTGTAATCCAAAGCACTTGTACATCAAAGCAAATTTCCCCATAAGAAATAATGGAATCTCATATGATTCGTTCCACAACCATTTATTCATAAGTCCTTCAGTTTACAGTCCATATAAAAAGATTAGTAAAACGAAGAATTCGCCCCAGGACTTTAAATGAAGTGGGTACTGTTTCCGCCAGTACAAGTAACAGTAGTTATTACAGTATATAGTTTATTCAAGTAAAATTGTTTACATGCATAGATAACACCAACAGTTACTTTTACTGGCGGAAACGGTACCCACTTAATTTAAAGTCCCGGGGCAAATCCTTAGTTTTACTATATGTTACAGGGATGGAAGTATGTTACTGGGGACACCAGACCTTTCCTCGTTCTTTATAAAAAAAAAAAAAGATTATAGCAATGTGATAGTTTGTGTAACCATAAAATGTCCATCCACAAATGGAAGCCTCCACAAGGGGATTAGAAGCAAAATCCAGCAGGAGCTACAGAGTATAAAAGAGAAGAGAGGTGCCTCTAATAAGAAATATGGTTACATTTAATGAAGGTACAATATTTAGCAACTCACATGATTGATGATTAACCACTACACTACCGGCCGCCGTCAATTAACGGCGGCACGATAGTCCTATTGTTCTGACAGGAAGTCATTTGACGTCCTTGTCTTTCACAGCTGCTGGGGGGCGCGAACACGATGCGCGTGCCCGATGGCCGCCGCGCACCCGCGATTGCCCAGTAAACACAGAGCTCCACGTCCTGTCAGGGAGAGGAGACCGATGCTGTGTCCCTTGTACATAGGGACACAGATCGGTCACCTCCCCCAGTCACCCCCTCCACACAGTAAGAATCACTCCCAGGTTACACATTTAACCCCTTCCTCGCCCCCTAGTGTTAACCCCTTCACTGCCAGTCACATTTATACAGTAATCAATGCATTTTTATAGCAGTGTTCGCTGTATAAATGTGAATGGTCCCAAAAATGTGTCAAAAGTGTCCGATATGTCCGTCGTAATGTCGCAGTCCCAATAAAAATCGCAGATCGCCGCCATTACTAGTAAAAAAATAATAATAAAAAAGAAAAAAAACATAATTCTGTCCCCTATTTTGTAGGCGCTATAACTTTTGCGCAAACCAGTCGCTTTTTTTTTATATAAAAATACGTAGAAGAATACTAAACTGAGAAAAATAAAAGTTTTTAAAAAAAAAATTGGCATATTTATTATAGAAAAAGGTAAAAAATATTGTGTTTTTATTTTCAAAATTGTCGCTCTTTTTTGTTTATATCGCAAAAAATAAAAACCGCAGAAGTGATCAAATACCACTAAAAGAAAGCTCTATTTTTGGGAAAAAAAAGGACGTCAATTTTGTTTGGGAGCCACGTTGCACGACCGCGCAATTGTCAGTTAAAGCGACGCAGTGCCGGAAGCTGAAATTTCGCCTGGGCACGAAGGGGGTTTATGTGCCCAGTAAGCAAGTGGTTAAGCTAATTTTGGTCTAACATTAAAATTGTGCTAAAGAAACACTTCTTGCCTATAGCAAGTAATCAGTCATTTCTGCCACGTTAAAAAAAAACAAAGGTTCTAAATGGTTTCTATTATCAACAAATTTGCTTCTACATCGTTCAGCATACATTGTTTTACCACCTACATTTTCAAACAGCATTCAACACATTTTCAAGGACAACTCCACTTTCATTAAATAGTTAAAACATAAAAACTGCATGTTAACTATTACCTTTGGCTAAGAAAAGATAGCTCAAACCTACGCAGCAAGTGGTTGTAAAGCTTCGTGTTTTTTTTTTCTTTTTTAAATAAGAAATATGTTATACTTATCTCCACTGTGCAGCTTGTTTTGCGCAGAGTGACCCAGATGGCCTCGGCGACTCCTCTCCACATCAGATAACCCCCAAGGAGAAGCGCTCTTCCGGGGGGTTACCTTGCAGGCACGCTCTCGAGTCATTCATTCGTGTCCATAGTCGCCGAATGTATGACTCTGCCCCGCCCCCGCATTATTGGAACACATTTTCCCACTATCACACACCCCAAAATGAGCAGGTTAGGAATTTATAGTGCATCTAGATAGATAGATAGATAGATAGATAATATGTGTGTGTGTGTTTATTTTTATATATATATATGTATATATATTATTCTACCTGCATTAAAATGCTATTATTAAAATCATTTTTATATAATTTCTAATTTATTAGTAACAAAAAAATTGTAAACCCTAAAATATGGTTTTACCCATGGACTGTTCTATTACAGTTATACAGGGTTTATATTTGTATACTTTATTAAAAAAAATGTTTTAATGATTATAAATGTATTTTTCATTTATATGAATGGTGTATAGCTGCATTAGATATGTGGATTCCATTAATTTACTATACACCATTCACATTTAAATAGGCACATGTATGATCTTTAAATATTGATAAAAACAATGTTTTTTAATAATTAGGTTAATGTAGATTGTGTAGGGGGGATTTAACTTTATTATTTTATTAAAATGTTGAGGAATAATGTGTGCTGAATCATGTTCAACTTTTGTATTTTACACTTCCTCGTACTGTATTCCCGCTACATCACGCGAGATTACAGTGAGAGGAGCTGTTTTTAGGAGTTCCCTTCATTTGTAGATCGCTCCTCATCTCAACATGAGAAGCGAGCTACGAAGTTTCATAAACAGGCACTCAGAGGAGAGCGATCTCTCCAGAGAATGCCTGAGAACTGAATAGCGGTATTTTACCGCACTTTCATAAAAGGACATCTTAGGCCTCGTACAAACGATAGGTTAACCAGAGGACAGCGGTCTGAAGGACCGTTTTCATTGGTCAAAACCGATCGTGTGTGGGCCCCATAGGTTATTTAACCATTGGTTAAAAAAAAGCCAACTTGCTTTAAAATTAACCTATGGATTGGTAACCGATAGGTCAAAACCGATCGTTAGTAGGCACGACCATCGGTTAAAAATCCACGCATGCTCAGAATCAAGTCGACGCATGCTTGGAAGCATTGAACTTCGTTTTTTTCAGCACGTCGTTGTGTTTTACGTCACCGCGTTCTGACACGATCGGTTATTTAACCTATGGTGTGTAGGCGTGACGGACCATCAGTCAGCTTCATCGGTTAACCTATGACAACGGTCCTTCAGACCGTTGTCCTCTGGTTAACCTATCGTGTGTACAAGGCCTTAGGCCCCGTACACACGACCGGATCTATCCGCTGGGATTTATCCGCGGATCAGTTCCAGCGAATAGATCCAGTCGTGTGTAGGCCCGAGCGGACAATTTTCGGCGGATAAAAATCCAGCCGACGGATTCCCAGCGGATAAAAATTTTGTAGCATGCTACAAAATCTATCCGCTGGAATCCAGTCCAGCGGACTGATCCGGTCGTCTGTACAGACTCACCGGATCAGTCCGTCCGCTCCCATCCCTCGCATGCGTCGTAATGATTCGTGACACGTGACCGCGGATGTATTCCGCGCGGATTTTGATCTGATGGTGTGTACAAGCCATCGGATCAAAATCCGGAGGAGGAATGTCCGCTGGAAATGGTCCGGCGGACCGTTTCCAGCGGATAACCCCTCGTCTGTACGAGGCCTTAGAGTTCTTTTATGTCGTTACAGTTTGATTTTCTACCCCGATCTACCATATACCTACTTATTTATGCCATTATGTGTATTTGATATGAAATTATCTATCAATTTCATGTATGTCAGCTAAGGAATTTTTATTTTTTATTTTTTTAATCACATTATGTACTTTGAGAATATTTTTTACTTGTTTGTATAATAAAATCGACTTTTATTTTATATATTGTTTGTACCTTTACTTGATTCAGTGACTGGCCTCACTCAAAGTCCCATGACCACAGTTCTTTGTATACTTTGCCAGATGATCCTGGTTATTCACCCGATTATGACCTTAAATGATTTATAAGCATCCTGAGTACATGGAAATGTGTAGAGATAAGAACAAAAATACTAGAGTAAAAGGTTTATTTTTTTCCTACGCCTGGATGTTTAGCGAGATAATCCTAAACTGCAGCAAGACAAACAAAGAACATGTTTCCAGAAAATAAAACAACATCCCAGCCATGTTTTTTTACTCATAACATAGCTTACTACAGACTTTGCTTAAAAATATAATTGTATTATCATTATATAGGACTTGAGTGCTCTTCAGGTCAGGAAATTCTGATACCTTTTTTTTTTTGCATTAACTTATTAAAATGTTGTCTGCACTTTATTGCAAGACACCAGAGCTAACAGGGAGCTGCCTGTGTTGAAGCTTGTATCTAAAAATAGGTCATAGTATGTTCCCTGCCTCTCCTGTCCTGCAACCAAATGAGGTTTACTCTGTGCCCTTTCTCCTACTTAGTTAACACGGTTGTTGTTGAAATTCTCAGTAATCCTCTTCATAGTACATAACCTGTGATTGTACTAAAATAAATAAAAACAACAGCTGGTTTTTCCATTGAACTAATCCACCTTTCCACTGCTCGCCCTTTGTGACTCACTATATGTCTGTCTTTTTATTTACTATCGCCTTAAAGTGGTTCAAAAGGCAGAAGGATTTTTACTGTAATGTATTCTCTGCATTAACCACCTCCCGCCCAGCCTATAGAAAAATGTCGGCCGGGTGGTGGTTCAGTTATCCTGAATACGAGTCATATGATGTCTAGCAGGACAAGCCGCGATCACGCACCCTCGTGGTTCAAAACCCGCGCATGCTCAGGATCAAGTCGACGTATGCTTGGAAGCATTGAACTTCATTTTTCTCAGCACGTCGTCGTGTTTTACGTCACCGCGTTGGACTTGATCGTTTTTTTAACTGATGGTGTGTAGGCACATCAGACCATCAGTCAGCTTTATCGGTTAACCGTGTGTACGCGGCCTGACAGAGTGTGGGGCGAGGAGAGACGATCAGCGACATCTCCTCGCAGGGGAGAGCAGGACAGGTAATCAGGGCATTGATCATCAGTGTTCTGATTACAGTAAAGCCCCAGCAGTGCCCAGTGACACCAATCAGTGCCCATCAGTTACACCAATCAGTGCCCATCAGTGATGCCAGTCAGTGCTGCCTTTCAGTGCCACCTATTAGTGCCCACCAGTGCCACCTATCAGTGCCCACCAGTGCCACCTATCAGTGGCCATAGACCGGAGAAAAGACTGGACAGCCGCACTTCCACGAAATTCTTAAAAAGTTGCTTTTAATTGTAAAAAATGGAAACAGCACTACAAGTCACAGCAGACAGTGGGGGGTGGATAGCTGACGCGTTTCGCACTGGGGTATCAGCGCTTAGTCTTAGCTATGACTAAGCGCTGATACCCCAGTGCGAAACGCGTCAGCTATCCACCCCACTGTCTGCTGTGACTTGTAGTGCGGTTTCCATTTTTACAATTAACCACTTAAGCCCCGGACCATTTTGTTGCTAAATGCCCAGGCCAGGTTTTGCGATTCGGCACTGCGTCGCTTAAACAGACAATTGCGCGGTCGTGCGACGTGGCTCCCAAACAAAATTGGCGTCCTTTTTTCCCCACAAATAGAGCTTTCTTTTGGTGGTATTTGATCACCTCTGCGGTTTTTATTTTTTGCGCTATAAACAAAAATAAAGCGACAATTTTGAAAAAAATTCAATATTTTTTACTTTTTACTATAATAAATATCCCCCAAAAACATATATAAAACATTTTTTTTCCTCAGTTTAGGCCGATTTGTATTCTTATACCTATTTTTGGTAAAAAAAAAAAATCGCAATAAGCGTTTATCAATTGGTTTGCGCAAAATTTATAGCGTTTACAAAATAGGGGATAGTTTTATTGCATTTTTATAAAAAAAATTTTTTTTTACTACTAATGGTGGCGATCAGCAATTTTTTTCGTGACTGCTACATTATGGCGGACACTTCGGACAATTTTGACACATTTTTGGGACCATTGTCATTTTCACAGCAAAAAATGCATTTAAATTGCATTGTTTATTGTGAAAATGACAGTTGCAGTTTGGGAGTTAACCACAGGGGGCGCTGTAGGAGTTCAGCTTCACCTAGTGTGTGTTTAAAACTGTAGGGGGTGTGGCTGTTGGACTGACATCATCGATCGAGTCTCCCTATAAAAGGGATCACTTGATCGATGCAGCCGCCACAGTGAAGCACGGGGAAGCCGTGTTTACATACGGCTCTCCCCGTTCTTCAGCTCCGGGGCGGCTATAAACTAATTGCCGTGCCGTCGTCCCGGATCGCTCGCAGCGGGTTACCGACCGCTGCATGTACCGGGGGGGGTCCCGATCGGACCCCCAACCCGCGGAAAGGCGGGGACGTACCTGTACGCCCATATGCCTGTACGTGCCATTCTGTGGACGTACATCTACATGCGGCGGTCGACAACCGGTTAAAAGCAACTTTTTAAGAATTTCGTGGAAGTGCGGCTGTCCAGTCTTTTCTCTGGTCTTCGCTTTGTGCATTGCCAGCACCCATGCTTCTGAGAGGACAATGATTGCTGAGTGCACTCACCTAGAGCGGCAGTTTCCCTTTTCTCTATCAGTGGCCATAAGTGACACCTCATCAGTGCAGCCTATCAGTGCCGTCTCATCAGCGCGCATCAATGAAGGAGAAAAATTACTTACCGTATTTTCCGGCATATAAGACGACTTTCTGGATGCAAAAAAATGCATCCAAAGTCGGGGGTCGTCTTATACGCCGGGTACGGTCTCAGGACTCACTTTTTTCTTCCAGCGGTGACAGTCCCCCATGCTGCGAGCGCGAGCGTGAATGATTTCAAAGCCGCGCCTTCACTTCAGAGTGTTCTGTGATAGGAGGAACAAAAATCTTCCCAGCAGCGCCTCTGTTCTGTGTTCCTCCTATCACAGATGCCTTCTCATCCTCGGACGAGATGAGAAGACGTCCGTGATAGGCGGAAAACAGAACAGAGGCGCTGCTGGGAAGATTTTTGTTCCTCCTATCACAGAACACTCTGAAGTGAAGGCGCGGCTTTGAAATCATTCACGCTCGCGCTCGCAGCATGGGGGACTGTCACCGCTGGAAGAAAAAAGTGAGTGTTTGCGGCGATTGCACAATGGGGGCAACAAGTTCAGGCACAGTGGGGGCAAGTGATGACACAGTGAGGCAATTGAGGGGCAAGTGATGGCAATGTGGGGGCATGTAATGGCACAGTGGCACAGTGAGGAATGTAATGGCACAGTCTGGGCATGTAATGTAATGGCACAGTGAGGAATGTAATGGCACAGTCTGGGCATGTAATGTAATGGCACAGTGAGGAATGTAATGGCACAGTCTGGGCATGTAATGGCACAGTGAGGAATGTAATGGCACAGTCTGGGCATGTAATGTAATGGCACATTGAGGAATGTAATGGCACAGTCTGGGCATGTAATGGCACAGTGAGGAATGTAATGGCACAGTCTGGGCATGTAATGTAATGGCACAGTGAGGAATGTAATGGCACAGTCTGGGCATGTAATGTAATGGCACAGTGAGATTTGAAAAAGCCTGTTCCTGTCAGCGGTTCTGGTTACCCCTCAGCTTCCAGAAAGACAGTAAGAAGGGGGTAGTCTTATACAGTGAGTATATCCCGAAATCAAATTTTTTCCTGGAAAATTAGGGGGTCGTCTTATACGCCGAGTCGTCTTATACGCCGGAAAATACGGTATTTACAAAATTTACAGACAGAAACTAAAAAACACTTTTTTTTTTTTTAAATCTTTGGTCTTTTTTTCTTTTTTTGTAAAAAATAAAAAATACCACCAAAAGAAAGTTCAATTTGTGTGAAGAAAAAAAAAAACATAAAAATGTCATTTGGGTACAGTGTTGCATGACCACGTTGTTATTTAAAGTGTTATGGCGCTTAAAGCTGAAAGCTTTTACTTACAGCATGTTATCAACGGATGGGTCTGATTAAAGTAGAAAAACAGATATTTAGCTGTGCTATGGCCGAACTAAAAGTCTCTAGACTGAAGGATTTATTTTCTAACGGCTTCTAACAGCTTTTATAAATCTTCTTAAAATCAGCTTCAATCTACTCTTTCATTAGCGAGAATAGTTAAGGCAGACAACAAGGGGTCATTAGCACCAAAGATATAGTTTCAGATATTGTGTGCTAAATACCAGAGCTAGGCATTTTAGATATTTTCCTGTCTTGCTTTTTGTCAATTATATTTTCAGTGGAACTGTGAGAACAGTTTGCATGCCATAATCCATAAATATAGTGTATAACATTAAATAATGTGTGCTACGCTTAACATTGAAGCATAACCACCTGACAACCAATAAGCTCCATTGAAGACACTAGAAGGTATTTACAAGCAGCTGTAGGCCACTTTAGAGCTGGTATTACTATTATCAGTATGTACAGGTTTACTTTAAGTATATAGCAAGACATGCTATTAGAACAAAACAAAATGTATATATGTTCTGATCAACATGTTGCCATTATATACTGCGTTAGTAGAATGATGAGACAAATAATATAACACTAGCAGACAGTGGCCCAATTACATGTGTATTTCTCTATGAGATAGTGCTATGTGGTTAGCGTTAAATGTTTTAAAGCAAAGTGACACACGAAAGGCTAAAATTCCTTGAAGTTTAGCATATCCTATCTTGTGCTAGGCAAGGCCCCCTTGGCTATGGTGACTGGAAGAAGCTGAATCATCAGTCTGCTTTTGTTAAAAAACGCTGTTCATGATAAAATGTTCAAAACATTTTGTGAAAGTCAGAATCAGCAAGTGGACTTTCAACTGTCAGTGTTTTAAAGTGTCAGTATCACAAATAAATGAGTGCCTCATTTTCATATCTTAAGCGGAGTTCCACCCAAAAGTGGAACTCCAGCTTTGAGGAGTCCTAAACCCCTGACATGCCACATTTGGCATGTCATTTGTTTTGGGGTGCGGAAGTGGGTACCTATTTTTTGACAGGTACCCAACTCTCACTTTCGCCAGCGCCACCTAGGCAACCTCCTCCTTTCCCCCTAGGCAACTGCTCAACTACCCTCCCTCCCTGCAATCTTCTGGGACACCTCACAAGTCCCAGAAGATTGCATGCTATGAAACATGTCTGCTGGAAGCCTGTCCGTCGGACATGTTCGGTCGTCTGTACGACTCACCGAACATGTCCGCTCGGCCGAAAGCCCTCGCATGCGTCGAAGTGATTCGACGCATGCGTGGAAGCATTGACCTTCCAGGGTCGCGCACGTCGCCGTGTCATCGTCGCGGCCACGTCGCGACCACGTCACCGCGTTCGATGTCCGCGGGGATTTTGGTCTGATGGTGTGTACACACATCAGACCAAACGGCGGACCGTTTTCATTGGATTGTCCGTCCGTGTGTACGAGGCCTCAGGATACAACAGGCGTTGTCCTGTATTGCTTCCTCACCGCCTGTCAAACGCCCTCTGAAAAGTGATCATTTTAAAGTTTATTTTTTAGGCATTCTGCTGTGGACATGATTTTATGTGGTAAACATTTGTTGCATGACGCAATTCTATTTCAGCTTTAGCTTACAGCTTAATGAACTGATTTGTTTGGAAAAATTCCTATACAAAGAGTGTGTTGTTGTGCCCTTAATAACATCAGGGTGTCCAAGTCCTGCAGCAGCACAACTCTGTAGATCATCATACTGCAGCGTGTTTTTTTTAAAACATTTGTATTTGGTTTTCATAATATATAATTAGGGCTATACAACAGACATTCAGGTCACAGAACAGCACCATGTTATGTAGCATTTTCAGACCCTACACTTATTGTGCGGTGTGTAAAGTAAAAAAATAAAAAATAAATCAAACACATTGGTCTTTTTATTTCAACATTGCATATTTGTAAATCACTTTAGCCAGCAGCACATGAAAATGTCAGGTGTAAAGTAGCGTTTAAACATTTCTAGAAGCTTGTGCTAGGAGTATTTTACAAGTGTTTTGTGTCTGTAGAGTCCCAGACATCCTGTAAAAAAGTGCAGATTTTGGCTAATCAAAAAAAAAGTCATGTCCATGAATTTAAAAATGATACCTCTTCATTGTCTTATACCGCGTACAGACGGTCGTTTTTTGTGATTAAAAAAAAACGACGTTTTAAATCATGAAATAAAACAACGTTTTTGAAACTTCATTTTCAAAAACGACGTTGCCTACACACCATCGTTTTTTCAAAATGCTCTCGCAAAGCGTGGTTACGTTCAGCACTCTTTTCCATTGAAGCTCGCTTCACAACTTGCTTCTGAGCATGCGCGGGTTTAAAAACGTTGTTTTAAACGTCGTTTTGCCCACACACTATCATTTTAATTGACACAAAAAACAACGTTTTGAAAAACGACACAAAAAATTCAAGCATGTTCGAATTTTTTTTTTGTCGTTTTTCAGAAGACATAAAACTACGTTTTCCCCACACACGGTCAGTTTAAATGACGTTTTTTTTTCATCACAAAAAACGACCGTCTGTACGCGACATTATGCCGCGTACAGACGGTCGTTTTTTGTGATAAAAAAAACGACGTTTTAGAAAACTTCATTTAAAATGATAGTGTGTGGGCAAAACTTTGTTTTACATCTTCAAAAAAACGACAAAAAAAAAATTCGAACATGCTTGAATTTTTTGTGTCGTTTTTCAAAACGTCGTTTTTTGTGTCAATTAAAATGATAGTGTGTGGGAAAAACGACGTTTTTAAACCCGCGCATGCTCAGAAGCAAGTTAGGACGAGAGTTTGAATGGAACAGAGTGCCGTTGTACGTGCTGAACGTAACCGCGCTTTGCTAGAGCTTTTGGAAAAAATGATGGTGTGTATGCTACGTTGTTTTTGAAAATGAAATTTGAAAAACGTCGGTTTTTTTCATGCTAAAAAACGACCGTCTGTACGCGGCATTAGTGTTGGATAGGCCACTGAATCACTGGTGACTGATCTTACATTTTTTTGTTTTTTTAATTACCTTAAAAGTAATGCTGTGGAAAATGGCCAGTAGTGAATTGGATAATGACAGCGAACATTGATCTTAGGGCCAAATCCACAAAGACCTGGCGTAACGGCGAAATTCTAATTTAAGTTATACTGCCTTAAAATTTCTACCCAAGTGCCCGATCCACAAAGCACTTACCTAGAAATTTCTGGCCGTGTAACTTAAATTCCGCCGGCGCAAGGCGTTTCTCATTTCATGGGGGCGATTCCCATTTAAATGAGGCGCATGCTTGTGACGTCATTTTCCCGACGTGCATAGCGCGAAATTATGTTACGCCGGGCTTTGTGGATCAATAAAGTTGCGTCGAAAAAAAAAAAAGATACGGCGCGGAAAAAAAAATTCAAATTCGAAAAAAAAACGCGTCGCTAGACAGAAGGGTCTGCTTTTACATGGTGTACTAACTTTACACCATGTAAAAGCAGCCCTAATTTTGCGTATGCAACTTAATACTTACGGAGAAAAAACGAAGCAGAAAAGCTTCGTGGATCTCCGTAAGTGCTAATTTGCATACCCGAGGCGGCATTTCGACACGAAATGCCCCCAGCGGCGGATGCGGTACTGCATCCTAAGATCCGGCAGTGTAATTCAATTACACATGTCGGATCTTCGTCCTAACTATGGAAAACTGATTCTGTGGATCAGTTCCATAGTTAGGACCAGGGATACGACGGAGTAACAGCAGTTACTCCGTCGTATCGCTTTTGAGGATTTGGCCCTTAGTGCTTGCAAAGGTTATTTCTGTCTCAGCGTTGTATTTGTGTGTGACAGCCACTCTCTTATCCCACTTCCCCACACTGGATTTACTTCTTTAAAGGTCTGCCAGAGGCATGCCCCAATGTGGTTCATCAGCATCTGGGAGATTCCAATCTGTTATCATTTTAACCGTTGTGTATATATACAAATATAGGAGCCTTGTGAAAGAGCAACTATGATAATATTATCATAGTTGCTCTTTCACAAGGCTCCTATATTTGTTAGTAAAGTGTGAACAACTGCTGTGGAAAGGGTTTGTCTGTTTTTGTTTTTAACCTAACCATCAGTAAAAATGAATTTCCTGCTGGTTTTGTTAGAAAAAGAAGTAAAAATGGCAACATTTATTACCCAATGCTAATTGCAGAAGGTTTTTAAAACACCTATAATCAACTGCCCTACCATGTACAGCAACAACATGCAAGTGCGCATGTCCAAACATTTTTGCAGTGTTTGAAAATGTAGAATAATGCTTGGAATTGTTTCTAGTAGGACTGGGTCTTTAGAGTGGACCTTCACTCCCCGAGCATCTTAAGCCATGGGGCCAAGCATTGGCCGGTTCAACAGAAACCGGCTGATATTTGGCATGTGTGCATGGCAGAAGCTAGCCAAATGTCCAGCTTTTGTAGAACCTGCCAGAAAATTATCCGCCAATCAGCATCCCATCAGCGCTCACAGCCAATGGCTGTGAGTGCTGACCGGTGTGTTCTGGTGGGGGTCGCTGTTCTAAAATCGCAAAGTACAGAAACTTCCTCCTAAACTCCTGTTTTTTATATTCATTCAGCTCACTGGGCTGAACGAAAAAATAAAATAAACTCATAGGGCCAGATCCAGGTAGTTTGGCGCATATTTCCGTCGGGCGTAGCGTATCTCTGATACACTACGCCGCCGTAACTTACATATATTTTTTTGAATCCTCAAAGAATGCGCGCCGTAAGTTACGGCGGCGTTGTGTAATTTTGGCGGCGTAAGGGCGCGCAATTGAAATGTATGTGATGGGGGCGTGTTTTATGTAAATACGTCTTGACCCGACGTAAATGATGTTTTTTTTCAACTGCGCATGCGCCGTCATGACATCACTTCCGGTTTACAGAAGACTTAAAGGCACCAAATTTAAAAAAAATACAATATTCAAAACTGCCAAACTTGGCATTTTGAATGCTTTTAAGTGCAAAGGAGGGATTTAAGGTCTTAAAGACTACCTGTCGCTGCCTATTACTGTCACAAGGGATGTTTATTTATTTTTTATTAATGAAAAAGTATTTCTTCCAAAAAAAATATTTATTTCAAAGACTGATGCGCAAATACAGTGTGACATAAAATATTACAATGATCACCATTTTATTCTCTAGGGTCTCTGCTAAAATATATATAATGTTTGGGGGTTCCAAGTAATTTTCTAGCAAAAAATATGGATTTTAACATGCAAGCAACAAATGTCAGAAAAAGGCTTAGGCATGAAAGGGCCTTCCTGACCAGGCCACTTTAACTGACAATTGTGCGGTTGTGTAACAGTGTACCCAAATAGAATTTGTGTTTTTTCTCACAAATAAAGCTTTCTTTTGGTGATATTTGATCACCTCTGCAGTTATTTTTTGCTATATAAACAAAAAAACACTATTTTAAACTTTTTGCTATAAAACATACACAATAAAAATATATATATATAATATATATATATTAAATTTCTTCATCAATTTAGGCCAATATGTATTCGGATACATACTTCTGGTAAAAAAAAATTCCAATAAGCGTATATTGATTGGTTTGCGCAAAAGTTATAACATCTACAAACTATGGGATTTTTTTTCCACTAGTAATGGCGGCGATCAGCGACTTATAGTGAGACTGCGATATTACGGACACCTGACACTTTTGACATTTTTTGGGGACCAGTAAAGCCCTGTACACACGATCGGATATCTGATGGAATCTAATCCGATGGATTTTTTCGTCGGATATCCGATAAAGCTGACTTTCATCAGTCTTGCCTTCACACCATCGGTCAAAAATCCAACCGTGTCCAAGAGCGGTTATGTAATACACTACGACGGGCTGAGAAAATTAAGTTCAATGCTTCCGAGCATGCGTCGACTTGATTCTGAGCATGCGTGTATTTTTGACCGATGGACTTCCACACAGAGGATCGTTTTTTTCTATCGGTTTTTTATCCATAGGAAAATTTTAAAACATGTTCTATTTTTTTTCACCGATGGGGAAAACAAACCGATTTCATCAGACAAACTGATCGTGTGTACAGGGCTTGACACTAATAGTGATCAGTGCTAGAAATATGCACAGTAACTGTGTGGGAGTGGCTTTGACTAGGGGAAGGCAAAGTTCCTTGTTCCTGCATAGCAGAAACACAGGATCAGTACCTTCCCGTCTGATAGAACGGTGGTCTACCTTGTTTACATGATTTGCTCCTGCTGTGTCCAATCACAGCGGGAGCTTGGCGGTGCACTCGCACGCCCCAGTAAATTTACGTATAATCCACCTTCTATTGAGGTCCTTATTATTAAAAAACAAAATGCACACTATTATTTCTGGGGCCTACTAAAGGGGTAGTTTTGGGACTTTAAATGAGGCACAATGAATGTACCTCCATCCCTGATTTAGGTAAACAAGAAAAGAATGTGGGACTTTGAATGGAGACAATTAGCTTGTGGCGGTAGAGTGGTTAGTAAAGATTATTTATTTATGACACACAATTGTCCCACATTCCTTTCTTGTTTATCTGGTGCCTACTATGGGTACAAACAACAAATAACATACAAATATGTGGTATTGCTGCAATTGTCAAAAGCAGGAGAATTTATTGTGGGTTTTTCTTTGGTTATCATAATAGCAAGAAATATACAGCTAAATAAAAAAATACAAGTTTACCATTTTGTGCCAGCTTTCCTTTGATAATAATAATACAAAATAAATCAGGAAATATCTATTACCATTTGCCACCAAATGAAGGCCCATTAGCCTGAAAAAAAAAAACACAAAGTAAAATTCACCTAGCTACATTTGCAATATATACAGTTTTACCAACATGTGTCAAAGTTTTTTTTGTGTAAAATAACAAACATGTTATACTTACCTGCTCTGTGCCAGGGTTTTGCACAGAGCAGCTTCGATCCTCCTTTTTCTGGGGTGTCCCAGTGGCTCCTCTTCATCAGGTGCCCGCCGCGGAGACGCTTTCCATGGGGACACCCTTGCGGGCACGTTCCCGAATCCTGCTGCTGTGTCCATTGACACAGACAGCAGGACTCATTGGCTCGCTCCAGTGTCATTGGATTTGATTGACAGCAGAGGGAGCCAAAGGGGTTCCCCAAAACTTGCTGGAACCAAACCCAGGTATGTTCAGCTTACCACTATTCAGAACCTAAAAAAAAAAGTTTTGGCTGAAGTTGCACATAAAAAGGTGTGGTTGTGATAGTCACCCCCCAGCACTATTCTTATCCTGATGAATCAATGTCCTGCCAATATAGTTCATTCCTGCCCAAATAATTTAATTTTCTTCATCAGCCAGGTGGTCAACTGTGGTCTGCAAACTGTGTAGCTCTATCCCAGTGAGGCTACTGTGTCAGTAAATGGTTAACTCTCTTACTTGCTAAAGATTCACCCGTGTACAGATAGTAGTGTAGCTCAAAGGCAAACAGTACAGTGGAGCATAGCAACGCACCATAGCAAAGGTGACAAGTGACCAAGCAAAACATTCTTTTGCCAGATAAAAAAAAAAAAAACAGTATACATTTATGTATTTCAACTTTAACCACTTTGGTACCAGACACTCTTATCCCCTTCCTGCCCAGGCCAATTGTCCGCTTACAGCATTGTCACACTTTGAGCCACCATTCAAGTCGGCGCAATTTGACATGTCAAATCGTAGCCAATTGCCGGCCATGCCACTGTCCCAATTAGAGCGGCGCCGACATTGCGGTGCCATACCAATTTCCAAAAGTCATTCCTGCACCACTTTTGGCAACTTCTGGGGCAATTTCAATATACGTCTGTGCATGAATCTGAACAGATGTCTTTCAAATCACCCCTGAACTTGCACTGAAATGCGGGTTTGAAATCGTGCGAGTTCACCTGAACAAGGTATTGGCTCGAGTATAAGCCGAGGGGTCATTTTCAGCCCCAAAAAAAGGTCTGGAAAACTTGGCTTATACTCGAGTATATACGGTATATTATTTAGTCTATGTGAAAGTTAGAGTCCGCAATCTATGATATATATATTTATAAATTTGAAAATCATGATGTACTGACGATCTAATTTCTTGAGGCCCTAAAATGCCAGGACAGTACAAATACCCTACCAAATCCCTTTTTGGAAGGTAGACAGTCCAAGGTATTTAATAAGAGGCATTGCAAGTTTTTTGAAGTTGTACATTTTTGTCACAACTTTTTAGAAAATGGAAAAAATAAATAAAAAAAGTGTGTTTGTGGATGGACATGATTAAGTATTTTACTGCTGTCAGATCCCTGATAGAACTACATGATTAACCTTCTTGGAGAATAGAGAATATTAAATGAATGCCCTGCCCCTAATTAAAGTACATGCTCTGCCTACAGCGGCATTCTTCGCACACAGAAAAAAGGGTATCCATAAAAATGTTTTTGAAATGTTGTAAACTATGGGACCCTCACAGTTGTGTGAAGAGCTTGGTGTCATTCCAGGAACATGTAAGTGCATTATGTGTCCTTTTATTTTTGTTTAAAGAGTTTGAAACCCTAAAAAAAAAAAAAAAAAAATCCTGTTCCATTATAGCAGAGTAAACAGCACAGTGCTTGCGCAGTCTAATCTGTCCCTCTCTAAACTAAACTAAAAATCTGTCTGATCCTGCTACTTTCTGTGTCCCCTTCTCTACTGACCACGATAATCATGGCTGCTAAGCCCTGATCATCGTGGTCAGTTTACGTCCCTCCATTATCCGCAGCCCTGCTCTGCCCCCTCACCCCCTGCCTGTCAGCTCCTGTGTCTGTGTCTCTGCCACCCCCTCCCTCCTGTGACTCTTAGTAGAAAAAAAATATTAGAAATTGTCACTGCCAGCCCCTCTATTATAGCTAGTTTTAACACACAGGGTTGGTGTTTTATTAAAACAAAGCTTGTAAATACCTTTTTAGAGCCATCTTCAGGCCAGTTTCCTACTCTGATCCAGGGCTAAAGCAGGAGGGGCTAAGATGTCCCTCTGAGGTCAGCTGGGGAGGTCATGTGGCTGCTTAACCCCTCCTGCTGTAGCCCTGGATCGGAGTAGGAGACTGGCCTGAAGATAGCTCTAAAATTGTATTTACAAGCTAACCCTGTGTGTTATGACTAGTTATAATAGAGTGGCTGACAGTGCAATACATGTTAGTGGTAATAACCAATTTAATAAAAAAAAAATGATTGCACTACTAGGCATGCGCTTCCATTTGTTGTATTTTGTTTAGATTGTCCACAACGGTAGCATCGCTAGGGGGGTGCTACCTGTGGGCAGCGGCACTGCCAATACCACAACCCTACACTGATTTGGGTCTCTTGTGTCTCGCCGGCTGTCTCCCTGTCTTATACAGCGGAGCGGAGCAGAGCAGACCGAAGCCGTCTTCCCCTCCTCTGTTTACATCTACACAGGAGGAGGGAGTGCGAGCGGCACACCGCTGTGCATATCCCGAGCTGTTCTGAGGTCTGTATAGTTTATTGTAATGTAGATGGACAGAAGAGGGGGGACAGTGACCAGGAAGGGGGAAAGTAAAAAAATCATGGGGGGGGGGGACATGTGCTCTGGGGGCACTATGGGGGGGGGGGTCTACTAGTACAAGTGTACAGGGGGGGTCTATACTGATGGTAGGGGGAGGGGTGACACCATGTTTTTACACACTGGGTGACACCAACCCTAGTGACATCACTGGTCCACAGTCCTTGTTTTGTCAATTCTAGGGATGGATGCACAGACCCTGACATAGTGAAGGGGGCAACACTGGTTTGGAGCTTTTTTGGCTGGTGTGAGAAAGGGACAAATGGTTAATAAAAATTTAGATTTTTGTAATACAATAAAAAAAAAATCTAAATCATGTAATTTCATTGTGGACCACGACCGTGTACTAAATCACTTATGAGGCCGGTGCTCTTCAAAAGGTTGAGCACCCCTGCTTTAGACTGGGTTCATACTATTGTAAATGAAATGCGGGTTTCCCCGCATCCAATTGAGCAGGAGATTGTGACTGGCTCTTCATGGAGCCAGTTCACACATCCCTGGAGCGTCTCCAGTGCGAATTGCATCTTTTGGTCCATTTCAGGTCCAAATTCATCCTAAAATTCGGGCTAAAATCAGACCTGAAACAGTGACGCACCGGACTCCTGCTGTGAGCCGCTGCATGCTAAAGTGTGAAGCCAGCCTGACACAGTTCTGTTTGAATGGGAGAGCAATGGGATGACCTCACCACTGTGTCATTACTCCTTGATTGTCAAAGGCTAAGAAGGATCCCACGGTAGACTGTGCTCTTTACTTGCAGTACAGAAGGTTTTATGTTTGCTATGCACAGGGTTATTGGCATAGGTGTGCGCAGCCTATGGCCTTAGGGTGTGCACCCTAAAGCTCAAACACACACCAGAACCAGCCCCAAGAGTTTAGCCAGTGGAATCGAACTTCCCCTGCCGTTGTATGTGTTGTATGTCACCGCGTTTGAGAACGAGGAGATTTTGGCTTGACAGTGTGTACGCAAAGCAAGCTTGTCGAGTTCCTTGACAAGCCTAACAAGGAACTCGACGAGGAAAATTATGTGTTTCGCCCGACGAGTAACTCGGTCGTGTGTACGAGGCCTCACGATGTTCATTCAGAAAGGGAAGGGGTTGGTACATTATATATTTACTGGCCCTTTCCCCCACTCACCCTAAAACATCCTGCAGCAACAGCTGGCAGGAGAGGAGGGAAGCCAGCAGTGCTTCGGGGGGGAGCCAGGTCAGTAGGGGGAATCTCTACTACACTGGGTGATTAGGGTGTGCCTGGGCACACCTGGCACACCCTGTGCGCACGCCTATGGCTATTGGCTCTATTGCCATGCAAATTCAGCTAGCAAACACATTTTCTTTGAAAACATAAGACAATCTAACCTTTTGATTTGCAATCAAAGAGGTTTAATTTGCCTGAAAATTGCTTAGCATGTGTGTATTGGACCTTGCTATGCTGACTAATGGGGTGGCTAGATGCACTGGCTAATCAGATTTACAAATCTTTAAAGTGGTTGTAAAGTCAAAATATTCACTTTCAATGTAATTGTGCATTTCATCCTTGTAAACCGATTGACATTTTATATTTTTTTCCTTACCTGCCTGCTTCTGAAGTTACAGCTAGATTGACGAGTGGGGACGCGTACCGCGCATGCGCCGGATCCCCGTTAAATTCGGCAAGCAGAGCCTCTGCCGGCTAAAAATCTGTTTATGTCGGGGCTGCGTCATTTCCTTATGGTGACGTCAGCCCCGACATCCCGCGATACTTCTATTAAGAAGCTGAGCCTTGACCCCATGTGACTCGCTACGTCGGAGGGGTTGTGGAGAGACGCGGCTCGGCTTCAGGAAATCATGCGCACGCGCGGGATTATAGCCACAGCTACATACTGAGGGCGGAAATATATCACTGTATAGGCATGGAAGACAGCAGTAGAAATGGCGGCGGGGAGGTACAAGCAGGAGTGTTCACAAAAACGTATATTGAAACAAGTAAGACGTTTTTTTTGGCATACTATATATGTAACTTTGATTGAAAATACCTAACTTAAGCTATATATGGCGATTTAGTAATTACATGTTTGAGTTTACTACCGCTTTAAGTAGGTAAAACAGGTTGCACCTGCCTATTTGACTCCTTATCATAGGTGTTCTTTAGTTTAGATCAAATATCTTATAAAGGGTTTGTTTCCAGGGGTTTGGCCTCTGTCTACATTTATTACTGGTTCTTATATAGAGCCATCAATTTATGCAGAGCTTTACATATTTATTATACATTCACATCATGCCATCAGCTTAATATCTGTTCATTGTTGGCTTCAGTGTTCCCCATGCTGAGGCAAACAGTGTGGTAGATTCATGTCTGCTCAAGAAAACCTTGAATTTTAGTGCAGAAAATCGCTGGGTGGATTGACTTCTGACTGAGTCCAGGTTCACACTTATGCGGTGCAAATTTGATGTGATTTCACTGTGCGATTTCGCAGTGTGATTTCTGTTGTCACAGGTGTGAATTTAATGCAATTTTTGAGGGGACTGGGCATAGCTGGAGATTAAATTTGCACCACATCCACACTAAACACGCTCTGGACTTTTTTTTTAACCGGATCAATGCATCAATGTGAACGACCTTCATTGGAAATAATGCTTTTTTAGATGACGACAACTCCCAAAAAGCTTTGTGGCCGAGAGGGAGGAGCAAAGCAATGAGCAACGCCTCAAGAAAGTTCTAGGTCTTAGTGGTCAGACTGGAGAAGGGGAAGGACGCAGGAACCTGAGCACGAGTCTGGTGGATTTGCATCTGTGGAGGTGTGGCCAGGACTGACAATCTGATACTCATTAATATAGGAGCATCAGCGGCCTCAGGCAGGTGACCAGACATCCCCAGTTTCAGGGGACAGTCCCCAGATTGAGGACACTGTCCCCAGACCAAGTCTGTCCCCGGTTTTGTCGCCGGATTGGATTTGAACAGGGGCTGGGTCAATTTCAAAGACAGTTAGCGCAGAATAAAAAAAAAAAATATATGAATTACACCCCCGCTCCGCCGCTCCTACTAGCTAAGGGGGGTGTATTTTTTTTCATTATATGTGCCCCTTTCTGATCATGTGTTGGTCGGAGCGGAGGGAATATTTCTTCAGTTTCGGGAGCATGCCCATTCAGCTCCGCTCACATTTTTTTCTGCCTTGGCTCAAGTCCCGGCCAGCCGCCTGCCTGCTTATCTCCTTGCCTTCCCTGGTGGAGTGATCTTCCTTCGCTCCTCACCCAGTAGTAGCCGGGGCCGTAGAGTAAGACTTGACAGGCTGTGAGGCGGGCAGCGACAGGCAGAGAGTCGCTGATTGCTGCCTTTACTAGTAAAAAAAAAAAATTGAATTTTAAAAATCTGGTCACCTTTCGTTAAGAAGCTGTCAGTCTCACCCTCAGTCACCATTACCTCAGGGAGAGGACAGCAGCCATCTTTCACAATCAACAAAGCTGACAGTTTCACTTCTGGCCACCATTACCTCAGACAAAAAAAAAAGTCAGTAACCATATTTAACAGTCAGTAAAATTTCAGGGAAACTGTCAGTTTTCACCCACAGCTACCATTACCTCAGGGAGAGAAGCCATCTTGAATAGTCAGCAATAATCACAGGGTGAGTTGTCAGCTTCACTCATGATTACAATTACAACAAGATGTGGCTGATGGTCATTTCTTGAAGGGCGTATATGCCTCTCAGTGATTTATGGCAAGGACTCAGTAAATCATAGCAAATCTTCAGAATCTCCCTAAGAAGAAACACACACAAAAAGCAAAACACACAAGCAGACAGCTACTACAAATTCAAAAACAAACACGCAAAAAACAAACAGAAAATACACTTAGGAAAAAAAAACACCAACTACACTCTACTACTCCTCCAAAACTTTTATCTCACACACAACTCACCAACACACACCAACAAACGACAGAGCAGAAGCAACTTGCTCTAGGAAGGGGAACACAGGGATATACTTTTGCAAGGGAAGTGTGTTTGTCTGGGGCTATTTATACACAGGGCGATCCTCAAACTAAGTACGCTTGGCCTTTTACCTATCTCACTGATTGCGCCGAGCCAAGTTCTGCACATGCCCAGTGAGGAGCAGATTCGTGCGCGCATGCGTAGTACGGCCGGCCCTTCATTTGCATGGGGTCACGGCTCATTACAATGAAGCACGCCCACTTCCTTCCCACTTCCAATAACCCCGCCTTACGTCTCGGAATTTAAGTTACACGTGCGCAATTTTGGATGCAAATGCGCTGTGGATACGGCACTTACGACACAAAATTAGGGCGCCCTAACTTAAATGACATAAGTTTTGAGTAACTTAATTTGCGCCGCTGTTTGTGGATCTGGCCCTAAGTACTGTTACCATAGGAGACAGCAATCCTGCATGTGCAGAAGTGGCACCTTTCCCTGTATGGCTGTCCTCCTGTTGAAGTCTTGAGTCTGCCATTTGTCCTTGCCCTAACCCTCTTTCCCTTGCAAAATATAAAAAAGGTCTGTCAAAGAAATAAAACCCCTTTACATTCAAGAAGTGTCTGGCGCCCAATGACTTTTACCACCTTTGCACCCACTATGCCTCACAACCCACCACATATTAAAAGATGTCAGCTATCTTTGGCCTTGAAGGTCCTCAGTAGGATGGAAAGGTCAGAGGTTCTGCTACATGAGCATCTGTGGGGCATCCTCAAAATGGAAGGTAGAGAAGCTCAAGGTCTCTAACATCCACCAGCTCTGTGATGTCGTCATGGAGGAGTGGAAGAGGACTCCAGTGGCAACCTGTGAAGCTCATGTGAACTCCAAGCTCAAGAGGGTTAAGGCAGTTCTGGAGAATAATGGTGGCCACACAAAATATTGACACTTTGGGCCCAATTTGAAAATTTTCACTTAGGGGTGTACACACTTTTGTTGCCAGCGGTTTAGACATTAATGGCTGTGTGTTGAGTTATTTCTAAAGGTGACAGCAAATTGACACTGTTATAAAAGCTGTACACTCATTACTTTACATTATAGCAAAGTGTAATTTCTTCAGTGTTGTCACATGAAAAGATATAAATAAAATATTTACAAAAATTTGAGGGGTGTACTCACTTTTGTGAGATACTGTATATATTTCCATTACTTTAGTTACTCTGTTTGGACCCTGGTGGTTCTGTTACAGGTCAGGTTATAAACACGGTGGACCAGTCTGGGCCCACTCACCATTAGTAAAAAAAAATCCATAAATCTCCACTCTGTTTTGTGACAGCATTGCATAGTAGTAAATTATTACACGATTGTTATTATAGTTGTATAACCTTTTGTTGACTCGCCTTCAATACATTCAAGGTCATTTTAAACTAGTGTGGTTTCTTTGTGTAAAGGGTGTGCCAGAATGGTTGAGTTATTACACTATTCAGGTCAGTGAAAGAAGAATACCCAAACTGGTGACTCCTGTGGGGGTGCGCTACAATTACAGTATATCTACAAATCACTGATCGCATTAAGGTACCATGAGCTGTAGTTCGGAAAATTATCTCAGGGGTTCCCTAAGGTTTTAATATTTTAGGAGGGTTCCTACAGGGTAAAGAAGTTGAGAAAGGCTATTCTAACATACATAGAATTATTAGGCCATGATTCACATCAGAAAGCAGTGATAAACAATACATGCACAGTCATGGGTTGATGTGTGGTGCAGTGAGCTGCGTTAATTCAAAATGAATAGGCATGTGCATTTTCCATTTAAAGTTTTATTTTATTGATGCAGAAGTAAAATCATACAAAGTATAGCATGAAGCACTCAGTACATACCATTCAAGAAAAAAAAAAAAACAACAAAAAAAAAAAAAAAAAAAAAAGGGAAACAGCGATCAATAAATAATTAAGATACAGTCCAAATTTCAATGTACATCTTAAGTTAATCTAGCATCATGAAGAGAGAGTAATAAAAATATAAATTAATGTCCCCGTAGGAGATCTCCTACCCATCTATGTGTAGCCAGAGTTGAAGAGGGACGAGGATCCAAAACAACGCTTTTCGTACAAAGTCTCAACCGACACCCCGTAAAGGGAGCATACTGTGTCGGGTAAAAGGATAGCAAAATTTAATAACGATGAGAGACTTTTGTGACCCTAAATAACCTCGGACCCCGCCCAAAATGTTGAGAGGAACTCTAGACCTCCTGACGTATCCTAAGGGATGTGTGAGTAGTAGGACCTCCCACTCCCCAACCAAACTCTCCCCCTCCCCCAGGGTGTTCCCCCGAAAGTGTCGTCTATTAAAAGACTAGTATAATAACTAAAACAATCATCTCGAAGCGTGTCTTGTACTAAAGGTATCATGACCGTAGGAGAAGGAAAGGAAGAAAGGAAGAAAGAGAAGGAAAAAAAAAAAAAAAAAAAAGGAAAGAACCAATAAGAGAAGAGTTGATTGCCAGTAGTCCAATTAAGTACCTGAGGGGGTCAGAACCTGACCCGGCGATAGGGAGACGCCCACATGTCTGGCCCAAGGTTCCCATATGGCCTCAAAACTATCCCTGGTATTGGAGATAGAGCTGACCATTTTTTCCTGCGTCATGATCCATGAAATCTTCCCCTTAGCTGCTAAGAACGAGACCCTAGGTTGCTTCCAGGCTGCCGCTAGAGTGGTTTTAGCTCCTATGAGCATGAAAGCTATCAGTTTTTGTATGGGTTTGGAGACTCGAGGAATTTCGGAACCTAGCAGAGCGATGTGCGGGGATTTCTCCACCTGTACTCCCGTAACTTTTCTGATAAGGCAAAAGATTCTGTTCCAGAATCCCCTGATTCTGGGGCACTCCCACCAAACGTGTAGCATCGTGCCATGCGTTTGACAGTTGCGAAAGCATAATGGGGAAGACGTAGGAAACATCGCAGCCAATCTACTGGGTACCAGGTACCACCGCATCAGAACCTTTATGTTAGCTTCAGCTAAGGAAGTATTCACTAGACCTTTGAAAGTTTTCAAACCTACCTTGTGCCATCTATTCAGGTCCCAGGTCATCCGCAGATCCCTCTCCCATGCCTCCATGTATGAGAATTTTGTGGAAACCTCGGATAGAGCTCTGTATAATATAGATATTCCCCCCTTGTGTTCCGTCATTTGTTTACACCAACTTTCGTAACTAGTAAGAGTTGCGTGCCTGAAATTGTCAGACCAGTGGGATGAAACAAAGTTAAAAATTTGGGTGTGCCGGGCTCTTTCCGATAGCGGTAAATCAAGTGTCCTCACACAATGCTCCAGTGAAAGTGGGCCCGTGGCTGTCAAAAAGTCGCCTATTCTATAGATCCCTTTGTCCAGCCACCATTGGAAAGCTGAAATGTCCATCCCTATAGGAAACTGTGGGTTGAGAAAGATCCGTGTCAAAGGCTTAGTCTCCGAGACTAAAGAAGGAAGGTGTCTCAGGCCATCCCAGAGTCTAAAAGATTGCGACAATGTAGGGGACAGTATCGAAGGTCTAGATTTTTGTGATGACCAAAAAAGGCTCTCTATTGAGAGGCTAGGGATCGCAAAACCTTCCATATCTATCCACTCTGGTTTTTCACATTCCGCAAAAATAGCAGAAAATTGTGCTAGTCTGGCTGCTTGGTAGTATTTAAACAGATTTGGTAGTCCAAGACCTCCTTGTGTTCTGAGCCCATAAAGGACATTTTGTGCCACTCTATAACCTTTGCCCTCCCAAATGAATTTCAGAATTTTACTCTGTAGTGAACGTAGTTGGTCTTTTTTAACCGCTATTGGTAGAGATCTGAACAAGTAGAGTAACCTTGGTAGGAGGGTCATTTTGACTGCATTAACCCTACCTGTCCACGAAAGTTTGTGTCGAGCCCACGTCTGTAAGTCTAGCTCTAGTTTCCGAAATATAGGTGGATAATTAGCCTGGTAGAGATGTTCAATTTTGGTTGTAAGGTTTATGCCTAAGTAACGAATGGATGATTCGGCCCACTGGAACTCATAATAGGGTTTCAAGTGATTGATCACCGAGGGGAGGGTGGAAATGTTTAAGGCTTGAGATTTATTCCAATTCACCCGCAAACCCGAAATTTTCCCGAAGGACTCCAATAAGTTGCAAAGAATTGGAAGAGAGGTGGTCGGTGAAGAGATATACAGAAGAAGGTCGTCTGCAAAGAGAGCGCATTTATGGATTTGGGAGCCGCAAGATACCCCCCTAATATCCGGATCCGACCTGATCGCAATAGCAAGTGTCTCAATCGCTATTGCGAAAATCAAGGGGGACAATGGACAGCCCTGTCTAGTACCTCTAGCAATACTAATGGAGCTCGAAAAAAAAACCTGTAATTTGACCCGTGCACTGGGTTCAGAGTATAAAGATTTCAACAACCCCCGGAATTGTTCTCCAAAACCCCAGCGTCGCAGAGTCTCAAAGAGGTAATCCCACGTTATAGAGTCGAACGCCTTTCGTAGGTCTAAAGAAAGGAGGAGTCCTTCCTGCCGCGGGTTCCCATCCCAGCCCGACTGAAGCAGAGAAATAATATCGATTGCTCGCCTCACCTGGTCAGGGCCCTGTCTACCAGGGACAAATCCAACCTGATCCCTATGAATATATATTTTTATAAATGAATTTAACCTGTTGGCTAGTATCTTGGTCAATATTTTTAAGTCGTTATTGATTAGTGATATAGGTCTGTAATTTTCAACGAGCTCCGAGTCCTTATCTGGTTTGGGGATGACTGAGATAAACGCCTCATTTAAATTTGGGTGCATGGTACCGCCCTCCCTCCCCCGTTTTGAATTAAAAAATTTAGTGAGGTGAGGGGCCAAGGTTTCGCAGAAAGTCTTGTAATATGGGACTGAGAAACCATCTGGTCCTTAAGTCCCTTAATAACCTCTATAGTTTCTTCTATGGAGATCGGTGCCTCCATCAAGTCTACATGACTCTCCTGTAGGTTCGGGATCACTAACCGGTCCAAAAAGGAATTAATCTCGGAATGTCCGGCCATCCCTGACCCCCGATAAAGGGAGGTATAGAAGGTTTCAAATTCTTGCAGTATGCGTTTGGGGTTAAGGGTTGTTGTCCCGTCCCTGGTCTTAATCTTGGGTAGAGCGAACGAACGAAACCTCGGCGAGAGCTTGGTGGCTAGCATCGTGTTCATTTTGTTCCTATATAAGTAAAATCTAGCACTGGACCAATTTAGCGATCGTTCCGCCCTAACTGTCAAAGCTAAATTTAAAGCTAGTCGAGCGGCATCGAGCTGCGAGGCCTGAACCGTCGTCTGATCCTTCTTATGTTGTCTGCGCAGGGTTAAAAAGTCTTTCTCAAGCTTCATCACCTCCGCAGACTTTTCCTTCTTTTTTTTAGAGGCTATCTGTATGATCCTGCCACGAATGGTAGCTTTGTGAGCTGCCCACAATATCTCGGCCGAGGTCCCCTCAACGCTATTAAGTACAAAATATTCCCTGATGGCCCCATCAATCTCTGAAACCACAATAGGGTCGTGTAGTAAAGTTTCGTTTAATTTCCAGTGTGAATTGTGAGAATCTGAGTTTCGAGTTTGTAGCGAGCAAATCACCATGGAGTGGTCCGATAGAGCTGTGTCCGTTATGTTAGCTTTCATGACCATGGGAATATGTCTAGCAGATATGAATATATGGTCAATCCTAGAGTACGATCGATGCGGATGAGAATAGTGGGAGTAGTCCTTTTTGTTTGGATTGAGTTCCCTCCAAATGTCTACCAGGTTATGCTGATATATCAGTTTTGCTATGTGTGAGCTAGCTCTGGTTGGGCGTGTCAATGCTGTAGCTATAGGTCTGGATTTGTCCAAGCTTAGGTCGAATGCAATGTTGGAGTCTCCTCCACACACTATCATTCCCTCCAAGAGAGGAACTAAGGTATCAAACATAGTTTTAAAAAATTCGGTCTGTCCTCTGTTGGGAGCATAGTATGAAATAAATGACACTAGAAGTCCATCCAATTCCCCCTTAACCAACAAGAATCTACCATTAGGATCTCTGTGAATCAGGAGCGGGTTAAATTTGCAAGATTTCGCAAAAAGGATAGCCACCCCTCTCGTTTTATCCTCGGCATTAGCCAGAAAAAATTGTGGATATTGCGCATGGAGAAAGGAGGGTGTGTAAGTGGTCGGAAAATGTGTCTCTTGTAATAAGATAACTGACATCCTCCGGGAATGGTAGGACTGAAACACCTTCCTTCTCTTGACGGGCGAATTCAAGCCCTGAACATTGTGTGAGGCAACTCTAACCAGGTTCGGCAAAGTCAAGTTATGTGGTGAGGTCATTGGGGGAATAAAGTGGGTGCAATTTGGAACTTACCCCATCGACATGGAGGCATGGGAGACAGCAGAGCGAGACAAGACCGGAGCCGAGGCCTGGAACACTATATGTAAGATGACACATGCACGAACTGGCAATCAAGGAAAAAAGGTTAGTAAGAAGAAAAATAAAAGAACAAACAAAAGTAGAAATAATACATTGTAAAATATGAAGTATGTCTTCACAACGAACATGGAGGGGAGATAGATCCCATCCACCTTCGTCAGACAAAACAGTAACGTAGCCCTTAACTCGGGCTACAGGACCAAACCCCGACAGCGACGTAGTCCCCGTCCAGGTATGATCTGAGGCGCAAGGCAACTGCCTCAGCCCCTATCAACCCTTTAGAGTCAACAAGAAAACAGTAGCTTATCATATAACACTCTAAATATATACTATCACGGCTCAACAGTAAAATGTACGGATCACGGTCAGTGCAAAGAACATGTAACTAGAAAACAAAACAGTCTCCAAAACAGGAAAAAAAGAAAATCTTTCCCCTTTCCCTTCTTTCCCTTTCCGGGTATTTCATGGGTCCCCAGCCACGGATAGAGAACCCAGATACACTATACCTAACAGGTATAATATCCTCCGTTAAAAGCACCAAGCGGAAGAAAATTTCCAGAACAGCGGGCGAGACCGCTATGATGATTAGTTCAAGTCTTTGTGGTGTCTTTGGTGCGTCTGCTTTTGCTTGTGTGCCAAGTGGGGGATAAAGGACTTGCCGGGGTGGATCGTTTGGAAGGACCTGGTGGAAGGTTTGACGTGTCCATTGCTGAGTCCAGTGAGATCAGTTTTAAGGCTAGCAAAATTTTTTCTCCTTCAGATAGCGTGGTAAAGGCGTGAGTTTTACCCTTGAAGGCAAATTTTAAGGCAAACGGAAATCCCCACCAATATTTGATGTCCTTTTGGGACAAAATCAGCAATAAAGGTTTCAGCGATCTGCGTTTTTGTATAGTAGCTGCAGAAATGTCAGCAAAGATTTGAATATCCTGACCCAGAAAGGATATGCGGGGTTGCTGACGGGATGCCCTCATGACCTCCTCCTTTACTGAGAAGTAATGGGGTTTTACTATAATATCTCTGGGAGATCCATCCTTTCTCAGGGGGCCCAGAGACCTATGGGCCCTGTCCAGCTCCAGCTTGTGGGGTGCAATAGCGGGGATCATGCTTTTGATGAGGTCCTGGATAGCTTTGGGGATGTCTGTAACGGATTCAGGGAGACCCCTCACCCTAAAATTGTCCCTTCTGGAACGATTTTCGAGGTCGTCGATTCTAGTGAGGGCCACGTCTAGTTGTTCCTGAAGTGATTGTATTTGGTCAGTGTTCTGGTTGGTTCTGGATATAGTGATGTCCAATTTATTTTCTATGATCTCCATCCTGGAGCCCAGATTCTGGAAGTCAGCATGTATTTCCTTAGTAATGTTAACTGCTGTTTGGGCTAACCCACGTTCAAGTAGTTCAGAGAACTTCAAAAAGAGCTCCCCTGCATTCTGAGGTATTTCTGATTCTGAGTGACCAGCAGCCATAGAGGCTGGTGAGGCCTGTATTACACCTTGTGCCTGGCCCTTGTAATGTAGCAGTGTGGAGTCTGACTGGGGGCCCAAGGCAGCTGCTGAGGGAGCTAGGGAACCTGGAGAGCCTTGGGCCAGCAAAGGAGGGAAATTTAAAGTGGCTGGAGCGATCACTTGCCTCAGGTCAGCGTTTCCCCCTGCGTGAGGTAGTTGTTGCTGAGGCGCGGCCGCCATCTTGGAATCGGCCTGTATCTCTAGCGCCGTGTAACTCGCCTCCAGGCCCCTCCGGACCGCTCCGCTATACATGGGGGGCTCGACCGAGCGTTCCCCAATCTAATCCGACCCTCCGGGGTCTTGGCACCGCCGTGAAACCGGTGCTAGGGCTGGCGTGGGGCTGAGGCAGAGCGGAGCTCCTAGCTTACGCGGCCATCTTGGACGCCTCCGCGCATGCGCCTCCTGGCATGTGCATTTTCAAGTGCTGTCCAGGTGCCACTCACAATGACTGCTCCTAGGTTACCAAAGCAATTGGAACACAAAGCAAATTTATAACGTACACCACTGTGCTTTTTAAAACGTCCAAAGCTTTTTTTTTTTTTTTTTCCACAGAATGTGCACGCTGCTTTCTAAATATATCTCTTATGCTGCGTACACGCGATCGGTCAAACCGATGAGAACGGTCTGATGGACCGTTTTCATCGGACCAAACCGATCGTGTGTGGGCCCCATCGGTTATTTATCCATAGGTTAAAAAAAAGCAATCTTGTTTTAAATTTAACCGAAGGATACCTAACCGATAGAACAAAACCGATCGTTTGTAGGCACGTCCATCGGTAAAAAATACAGGCATGCTCAGAATCAAGTCGACGCATGCTTGGAAGCATTGAACTTTGTTTTTTTCAGCATGTCGTTGTGTTTTACGTCACCGCGTTCTGACACAATCGTTTTTTTAACCGATGGTGTGTAGGCACGACTGACCATCAGTCAGCTTCATCGGTTAACCGATGAAAACGGTCCATCAGACCGTTCTCATCGGTTTGACCGATCGTGTGTACGCGGCATTAGAGTGCGCAATAAAATTGCAGTTGTATAGCCACCATAAAGCAGGCTTAGGCCTCATTCACACCATGGTGCAGAGACATCCGTTTTTCTGCACACCTTCTGCACAAAATAAAACAATTGTACTCTATATAATGTGTTCATACCCCAAATTTTTCTGTGCAGAAATCTGCAAGGTGTATGCAGTTTTCTGCATGGGATAAAACAGACATGACATCAACATTGGTGTGAACAGGGCACATAACTAATATTTGGGGGGCACAACCTAAAATGTATTTAGATTCAAGACCAACAAACAGTACAAAACAGGTTATAGCGCACACATTCAACAATGACATTTATCCTGCAAGGCTAGTTAAAAACACCTGAACATATTAAAAAAAAAAAAATACAGGGTTTG